>NW_012142301.1:1436965-1451531 GCF_000956105.1 Propithecus coquereli
AACAACAACAACAAAAAACAAAACAAACAAAAACATAGTATTGAGGCATATTATTTTACTCTAAAATGTTTATACTAGTATTAAGTGGAAAAGGCAGCATACAAAACTGTTTATCCAAGATGATTTCAATTCCTAATAACATGATTCCTGTTTAAATACTGGTGATTTTAGGTATTGGGATTACGGCTTTTTTTTCCCTTCTCTACAAAACTTATGTTTTCTACGTGTTCTATAGTGATCACGTAGAACTTTCATAATCCAAAATAAAACAATCAGGTTATTATTAATAGAAGGAAAGAAATTAAATATGAGTTAACTCAACTGCCTATGGTTGCCGCCCCTCCCTGCCCCTCAGAGGCAAGTACTTCTTTACTGAGTCCTTTACAGAGGGGGAGCGAGGCAGCTTCCCCCCGACGTCTCCTACCCTCCCAGTCCAAGGGCAATCAGGGTTTGGTTCCTGGTGATTTGCCAATCAAGTCATTGTGTAAGAGAACACGATGTTTTGTCACCCAGGCACTTCAAATGAGTTAAGACTCTGTTATGGGTTGAATTATGTTCCCCCCAAATTCATATGTGGACGTCCTAACCTGCAGTGCCTCAGAGTGTGACCTTATTTGGAAACAGGATGGTTCCAGATGTATTATATAATTAATTAAGTTAGGATCCGATCATACTGGAGTAAGGTAGATCCCTAATCTGCTATAACTAGTGTCCTTATAAAAAGGGAGGCTTTGAACACAGAGACGTGCACAAAGGGAACACAGTGGCTCATTTAAAATTCATCATAATCTCTGATTTAGACTACCTGCTTTTTCCTTTATTCTCCTTCAGTCCATTTTCCTTCTAGCAGTTAAATTAACCAATGACGCTCACTTACCCTTGTAAAGGCTCATTTAAAATTCTTCGATACTTTCCCAGGGAAAATGCCATACGAAGATGAAGACAGAGAACAGGACGATGCTTCTGGAAGCCAAGGCATGTCAAAGATCATAATAAACCAGCAGCAGCTGGGGGAGAGGCAGGGAACAGATTCTCCCGCACAGCCCTCAGAAGGAACCAATCCTGCTCACACCTTGATCTCGGACTTCTAGAATTTTATTTATCCTCTCCAGAACTGTTAGAGAATAAAGTTCTGTGGTTTAAGCCCCTCAGTTGGTGTTAGTTTGCTATGGCAGCCCTAGGAAACTAATATAGACCCAAGAAGTTCTTAGACTTTGATCAGGCATTTGTTTCTCTAAAGGTTCAAACCACACCTGAGGGCAATTATTGTTTTGCTTAGGGGTAATCACTTTATGACCTTTTTACCCTGGCAACTGTAAAGCACAAATCCCACCCTCCAATGGAGAGACCCAAGATCAAGAGGCTAAAGCCCTCTGCAAAACAACATTAAGATGGTCTTCACTGGGGATCAAGTTGTACATCTGTGGATATTTTTCACCAAGAAGCATGCATTTTCTCTTCGGTGGCTGGGGTGGGCTCCTGATAAGGAAGAAATAATTGGAGGAGAGTTACTTTGGGAGCAAGAAGGCTGCTCCTCTATCTGCAGGTACCCAGGTTGCAGACCACAGGCAGAGGAAGAAGGGTGACCCCTGTTGCTAGAGCTCCGGTTGTGGACTGAGAATGGCTATTTATAGTTTCCGGTTGTATCCTCTTTGAATGGCAAATCTCTTCTGTTCTCCCCCAATCTTCAGAAATATCTTCCTAGGGATTGTAGACTCATTTATCCACATGGGGAATCTGAGGCCAGACACTGCATGGGGGAAATGGGAAAGTAGTTAGAGTCCCTTGAGAGAATCCAGTTTCAAGACCACGCAGAGTGACGGGCACGAAAGTCGTGCTGCGATCTAGAGACCCCTGGTTGACCAAAGTGGCAAGTGGCCACCAGGACCAACTTGAGAAGCACAATCAGCTTTCTCAGGAGATACTCAGAAAACACCTGGGGAATAAAATTGGTAAAAAACAGACTTTCTGAACTCTGGTGGGATGGTATTTATACAATTGTTTTTTAGCTACTTCATTGTTGTGCAGCCTCAAAACTGAACAAGTCTAGGACTTCCTTCTTTTTAACATTATGCCAAAAACCACGATTTTTTTGAAAAGTTCATGATCTCAGCATTTCCATTTTAATTTCTTTCCATAGATTTGGCATCAGATCTGCAAAGTTATAGGAACAATAGTAAATCTCTAATACTTCAGATTATGGATTTTATTCTAAAATATTGCAACTTATTAACAAAAAATAAAGATTGGCCAAATAGTAATATAATTAGTATCTGTCCATGCAGTGCTCATTTTTTGGCATCATAGATATGTCTTGAATAGGTTCTTGTCTCTGTCTCCCCATCCATGGCTCTAGTAAAATTTACCAGATTCTCTGATTTAGACTTCCTACATCTTCCTTTATTCTCCTTCAATCCATTTTTCTTCTACCAGTTAAATTAACCAAAAATGCTAATTTACCCTTGTAATGGCTCATTTAAAATTCTTCAATACTTTCCCAAGGAAAAAGAGTCAAGTTTGTCAGCCTGTTCTGTAAGAATTAACCATTTGGAGCTGTCTAAATCTCCAGCTTCATCTGAGGCTCTAGCAGGGAATTCTTTTTCTCACCTAATGTAATTCCTTTTTTTTTTTTTTTTTTTGAGACAGAGTCTTGCTCTGTTGCCCAGGCTAGAGTGCCCTGGCATTAGCCTAACTCACAGCAACTTCAAACTCCTGGGCTTCAACAATCCTTCTGCCTCAGCCTCCCGAGTAGCTGGGACCACAGGCATATGCCACCATGCCCGGCTAATTTTTTCTTTTTTTAGTTGTTTGGCTAATTTCTTTCCATTTTTTAGTAGAGACAGGATCTCGCTCTTGCTAAGGCTGGTCTAGAATTTGTGATCTCAAGCAATCCTCCTGCCTCGGCCTCCCAGAGTGCTAGAATTACAGGCATGAGTCACCATACCATAATTCTTAATTTTCCTTCACATCTTAAATTTAACGTCACTTTCCACTGATCCTGAATCTAAATCACCTGCCTAAATCATTACATTCTTTAATTTTCTTTGATTACATCTATAAATTCAAATTTTTATATATTAATTTGATTATTTGCACAATATTGATATTCCCAACTTTTAAATAGCATAAATGTATAGATTGCTTTTCTACTGGGCTTCATTCTATCCCCAGATTTAATGCAACTTCTGGTATATTGTAGGTGCTCAATAAATACTTGATGAATAAGAAGATAGATGCCCTTTGAATTGTGTCTTAAAGGAAACAAATATAATCAATTATTTTTTTTTCCAGGCCAAGATTTTTTTTTTAGCAGGGTTGAAATCTATCTACCATGTTAAAGACAACAATAGAGCATATCTTTTAGCCAAGAATTTTTCAACTTCTCGGATGCTAACCTCGAAAAGCTTCTCAACATATCCACTGTTACGATAAAATAAGAATGTCTGGGAATCTATTATAATGATACACTTAACTAAAAGACACCGAGAATAACTTAATCTTCCACCTCTAGAACTTGCTTAGACATGATTTTATAATTTGTTCTTCAGCTATAAATAAGCACCAGTCTCTCTCTTTCCATTTCTTTTCTCTCTGAAAGAAAATGTAATCCTATGATCTGATTCTAATACAAACTAGGTATTAGAACTCTAGTCCTTGGCTTTCTCATGCATCAAATGGGAATAGCACCCAACTCCCAACTGACACAGCTGTTTTGAGAATCAAGGGATTGATTATTAAAAACTTAAAAACTCCTACAACACAGCAAAATGTTAGGCACAGAACTGTTCAATAAACATCTACAACTGTTAATATGCATAGCTGAGTGTTGCATTTCCAAAGAGTTTATCTAATGGAGTGTCCTGGGTGTTCGTATTTGCACACCCACCCGTCAGTAAGTTTCAACCTATGGCCAATAAGATAGGAGGTCTAGGAAGAAAGGAAGAAAGAAAAAAGAAACTCACAGACTAAGTTTGATTAATAAAATAGAAACGATGAATTTGTTGAGGCACCAATAAATTACCAACTCTAGTTTTATATATTTTATTTCTAAAGTTTATGCGAGTTCTCTTATATATAGTCTTAGTTCTCAATTTCAACAATTTTATTAATAATACTGAAACATTTTAAACTATCATTACATTTAATCTTCTTCCTAAAGCTCCTTGTTTCTTTGGCAGTAAAGACATAAATTGTCATTGCCTATTCTATTGAACTTTGAAGTATAAAATTCTTTTTGCTTAGCTAACCTAAATCAACCATATAATGTAGCCCCTTTGGGTAATAATTATCCCTGAAATATGCACCTGAGTAGAAGAAAGAAAAACATCTCAATTCCAGCTTCTTTTCATTTAGTTTCATGATAACTGATTTATGTATTTCTTGGGTCTCCTGTTCAACAGAAATAAACCTCATCACCTCCCAGGATATTTGAAAATATATGCCAATAAATCATCTAGTTCCCCCTCCCGTACACACACACGGACGTGATTTTTATTTTTAATGAATTAGCGTGAAGTACACATTACATATCATTATTTGTCACTATATTATTATAACAAAAATATTAAATCAACTTACAAATAGGAAGATTAAATTTTAGTAAACAGCACTCTAAATGTGTTTACAAAGAGTTCTATATAAGCAATTTCACTTCCACAGCTATGTCAAAAAATTTCCTATGTCCTCAAAATATTTTTATTCATTGTAATAAGACATTTTTCACATCATCATCAATAACCTAGAAGATTAATATTGATAAAGGCATTTTATGCTTATTGGGAAAACAGTTCTCCATTGGGCCATAAAATGAAACTCTAGGTCAGTTTCAAGGTTCTTTTTATTTTTTAATGAGAGTATTAAAGGGATAAATCTTCTGCAAAATGTTAAAATGAGATTTTTGGTTTTGTTCTTAGTTGTTTTTGACACTAAGAAGACAAGCAATAAGATGATTCACCAGGGCAATTTACTTGGTGTATCAGAATGTCCTCTGTGACAGCAATGGTTCTCAAGGGGAAAAACTTGTGTACTTTCCCTATCAAAACCACTGTGTTCCCCACCCCCGCACACATACTCGTTCCTTCTCTCATTCTTTGTTGTTAATGAACTTGGATGATCTAGAAACAGCAACAACAAACACCCCTTTGCCATATCACCTTTCCTCCCCCAGGTTGCTGGGCTATCAGTGCACTCTCAGACTATCCCCATTATCTTCTTGATTGAAAGAGACACTTTTCTGTGTGAGCACTCAAAGACAGAGGGATGCTGTTCCTTCTTCAGATTATAGTCACAATTGAGAGTCATTGTTCTATGCATAAAGACATGACCAAAATTCTTTTTGTATAATCTGTGCACATATATTTTTGCTTTAAAGCCAACCCAATACTTCTGTAACATATCAGTGTTTATATTTATTAAAATAATACATATCTATTGTAAAATTTTACTATGTGTAACACGATATATACAAAAGAGAAAATAATCATAACCTACCTAAGGCAAACAACTTGTGAAAATTCACTTGATATATAAATGATGAGTACAAACACTCACAATATAAAATCTCTGCTATATATTTTGAGAATATTACTCCTTGTCTCAAAATAATCAATTTGTCTACAGACGAGAATTTAATCTTATTCAATTCAATGTAAATTCATTCCAATTAAAATTTTTAGAGTCCATGCAGTATTTTCTCAGACAAACTAGAATTTTTCAGTCAATTAGGTTTTCCCCCTCTCCTTTATCTCTGGAATCATATCCAAGTTTTGGTTCAGCTTAAGCAGTACCACATTGGGGAAGATATGGGTCTTCTTCCATATCACTACATTTTGTTTGCATTTATTCTTGTTGATCATTAAGGAGATACTCTATATGCCATTTAGTCTCTCTTCATTAGCCCATGGCTTCCATATCTGCCTCTTTCCAGCAACAAGGACTTCTTATTCTCTAGGTCTCTTTTAGCTACATCCACATCCTCTTTGAGGGATAGCAAAAACAATTGACTATTCTCGCATAACTCTGTGGAGCTGTTTGAAATCCATCTGCCTAGATAACTTCTGTGGCTGTTGCTACTCAATATCATAAGGACCCTACAGATCACAGGACTTCTCTACAAGGCTTACCAACTCCCAAGTCACTCTGAAACATACAACACGATTCCCTTTGGTATCCTGCACCTGCCTGCCCCTAGTGGAGGTGGAGATTCTAGAACTCTATTCACTTAGAGCTCAGTTTCAGGCTATTTTAAGGGAGTGACACTTTCCAACTCAAGTTTCTAACACAAAGGCATATTCTCTCCAGTTTCCCTACCCTCAAGTTGAGTGTCCCCTTCCTAATCTACAGAGATAATCTCCTATCATATTTCCAAACCAGTAATTATACCAGAAAGTAGATGTTTTCCAGGTTTAGCCTTTTAAAAATGCAATATTCTGACCCTTACAGGTTCAAAGCCCTGGTTTTCAAGAATCTGTCTGTGCTATGAGTCTCAAGACTCTATTTTGGAATTCAGGAATCAAGGTATCGACATTTTGTCTTCTATATTCTGTGTAATCTCTCCCCTGAGACAATGCACATTAATGAATTAGTAGGGGAAAGGTCACGGCAAAAAGAGAAATAGATTGAATTGTGGAGAAAAGAAAATTTCAGTTAACATAATAGAAATCTGTCTATCTAGCCACCTGACTACTTATCTATCTTTACAGAAAGATTTTTTTTCCTCTAGAGAACTCAAGCATGTCTATTGCTCTTATTCCTCAGAATTCCACAATTTTTTCACTTTGTTTGAAGTTCTACTTCAGTAAACACTTGAAATATTTGTTTTGCCCTCACTCTATAGACTGATTCCATTTACCTTCTATTGAGTTGACTGGGTACTTTGTTTATTTCCCCAAGTCAGAGACTTTCATATAAAAGGTGAGCAATATTTCAGTCATGATGTTATTATTTTCTAATAAATGAGAACATCAGAATCGTTCTTTTTTTCTTGCCTCTAGTTTGGGAGTGCCTGTAGCTCACACCATCAAAACTATTCCAAAAGTTAAATATAATATCTGAGGTAGATTTGGACATAAAGTCCTCTTAGGTATTTATCAGGAAATTGCAAAAAAATTCTTCAGTGCTCCTCTTTACTACTTCTTCTTTCATTCTTATTGCTAACCCATTTCTCTATAATCATCATGTAAACCAGAGGTCTGCAAACTTTTTCCATACAGGGCCAGGTCGTAAATTTTTCGTGCTTTGCATGCTATATATGGTCTCTGTCACAACTACTCAACATTTCTGTGGTAGTGCAAAAGTTGCCATAGAAAATACACAAATGGATGAATGTGACTGTGTTCCAATTTTATTTACAAAAAGAGGTGATGGGTCAAATTTGGTTAATGATTCAAAGTTTGCTGACCCCCGTTTTAGACTATCTGGTCTCCACTCAAAAATGTCCTTTCTTTTCAATTCATTCTGCATTCTCTGCTTTATTACTCTTTACAGAGGGCACAGTCTCCCCCTTTGACATGGTACAACTTACATATATAACTGTTTCTTGGTCTGGCATTTAATATCTTCTACAATATGACTATAATAAAAGGAAAGGAAACTGAGACCAAGCAGAAGAAAGTGTTAGGAAAATTAATCTAACCATGCATCCTGGCTTTGGTGAGAACAGGCAAACCACCTAAGAAGCATTTTCAAAAGATACAGAAACTTCAAGCATAAGCCAGAGCAGTATCAGTGCCTGCTCACCTTTCTACTAGTATCAGACACCACTGGGGAATATCCAAAGAGTTTTCCAAAATTAGCCAGCCAGGATGAATCATTAGCAATTTGTTTCTCTCTGCTACAGGCCCTCAGCCAAGAGTCCAAGGGGATGGGAAAGGCTATAGCACAGTCAATGAGCCAGACACTCGGCAGGTTCATCATCAATTCATTCAAGCCAAAGCTTTGTTTCTAGGCATCTGGATGCCATCCACATGGCTAGAGTTGTGGCAGAGTAAGGGACTGGATACACAATAAACCAAGGAACCAGACCAACCAAGGAGTTGAGAGCAAAGAGAAGCCCAGTCTGATCTTACAGCAGACAATTTATTCAGAAGGATGAAATTGATAGTGATGCCATAAATGCAAGGCTACCCCATGCTTGGGATAGTCTCTCTGAGATATTACTCAACTAGATAAGTCATTGTAGAGGCTCTGTTCTCTGCAATCAATGTGCAATTTCCCCTTCTTGATGGTGGTCAGAGAAACAAGTGGTGAGAGACTGACTGACCCTACCTAAACTGAACTCAGGACTAGAGGAGACATGTGAACCTTAACTTGAAAAATTCAATGAGAATTATAGCTGCCATGCTGATCAGAACAGTTGTCTTAGCACCTATTAAGTTGTAGTCAGACTTTAACAGAACTCAAATAATATTCAAAGACCACTTTAAGTCATCTTAAAAAATCACCATCACTAACCCAATAATATTTATCATCTCTATGAGCAGTAAATGTTTGCTTATGGAAAGAACTAACTGGAAAACTAAATCATAATTAGATGGTAACCAGGTATGCATGGAATTAGTACAAAGGTGGTTTGATGTATAATTTTTTAATGACATTAGGGTAACATGACATGAAACACATCCACTTCCCCATAGAAATATTCTTGTCTTTTTGATGTTGACATTTAGTGCTATGAACTGCTCTCTTAGCACTGCTTTCATTGAATCCCAGAGATTTTTGGTAGCTTGTGTTGCCATTATCATTCAATTCAAAATTTTTTTTTTTAATTTCCATCTTGATTTTGTCATTGACCCAAAGATTGTTCAGCAGTAGGTTGTTTAATTTTCATGTATTGTATAGTTTTGAGAGTACTTCTTGGAATTGACTTCTAGTTTTATTCCACTGTGATCCACAAGAGATATATGTTATGATTTTGATTTTTTTAATTTGCTGAGACTTGTTTTGTGGCCTAAAATATCATCTATCAGCTAAAATGTACCATGCGCTGATGAGAAGAATGTATGTTATGCAGTTTTGGGAAAGAATGTTCTGTAAATGTCTGTTAGGTTCATTTGTTTGAGAGTCTCTGTTAAGTCCAATCTTTCTTTGTTAATTTTCTGCCTCAATGAATGGTCTAGCTCTGCCAATGGTGTGTTGAAGTCCCCCACTATTATTATGTTGCTGTTTATGTCTTTTCTTCGGTCTAGTACTATTTGTTTTGTGAATCTGGGAGCTCCAGCATTAGATGCATATATTTTAGGATTGTTATATTTTCTTGTTGAATCAATCCCTTTATCATTATATAATGATTATCTTTGTCTTTTTTTACTGTTGTTAATTTAAAGTCTATTTAATAAGATATAAGAAGAGCTGCTCCTGCTCTAATAACCTAATGTCACATCTCAAGGAACAAGAAAAACAAGAACAAACCAAATGCAAATCTAGCAGAAGGCAAGAAATAACAAAGATTAGAGCAGAACTAAATGAAATTAAAACCAGAAAACAATACAAAGGATCAATGAAATGAAAAGTTGGCTCTTTGAAAAGATAAACAAAATCTATAGACCACTAGCTATATTAACAAAGAAAAGAGAGGATTCAAATAAGCTCAATCAGAAATGAAAAAGGAGACATTACAACTGACACCACAGAAATATAAAAGATCATCCAAAGACTACCATGAATACTTCTACGCACACGATCTAGAAAATTGAGAGAAAATGAATACATTTTTTAAAACACACAACCTCCCAAGCTTGAATCAGGAAGAAATAGATACCCTGAACAAACCAATAATGAGTAGTGAGATTGAATCAGTAGTAAAAAAAAAAAAACTCCCCCAAAAAACAAACAAACAAAAAAGGCCTAAGACCAGATGGCTTTACAGCTGAAATCTACCAGACCTACAAAGAAGAACTGGTACCTATCCTACTGAAATTGTTCCAAAACATTGACAAGGGAATCCTTCCTAACTCATTTTATGAAGCCAGTATCACCTTGATATCAAAGCCGGGAAAGAACACAATAACAACAACAACAACTACTACTACTACTACTATTACTACTATGAAAAACTACAGACAAATACCCCTCATGAACATAGATGCAAAAATCTTCAACAAAATACTAGCAAACCAAATCCAATAGCACATCAAAAAAATAATTCACCACCATCAAGTGGGTTTCATCCCAGGGATACAAGGATGGTTCAACATACACAAATAAATAAATGTGATTCACCACATAAACAGAAGTAAAAACAAAAACCATACGATCATCTCAACAGTTACAGAAAAAGCATTCAATAAAATGCAACACCCTTTCATGATAAAAACCCTCAACAAACGAGGCATAGAAGCAATGTACCTCAAAATAATAAAAGCCATAGATTACAAACCCACAGCCAAAAATCATACTGAATGGGGTAAAGCTGAAAGCATTCCCCCTAAGAACTGGAACAAGACAAGAAAGCCCACTGTCACCACTTCTATTCACCATTGTGCTGGAAGTCTTAGCCAGAGCAATCAGGCAAGAGAAAGAAAGAAATGATATCCAAATTAGAAGAGGAAGTCAAGTGATCCCTGTTTCCTCATGATATGATCTTTTATCTAGAATAGCCTAAAGACTCTGCCAAAAGAATTGATAAATAAATTCAGTAAAGTCTCAGGTTACACTAAATCAGTAACATTTAATGTACACTAAATCAGTAACATTTCTATACACTAATAACAGCCAAGCTGACAATCAATCAAGAACCCAATGCCATTTACAATAGCCTCAAAAGAAGTAAAAAGCTTGGGAATATACTTAACCAAAGAGGTGAAAGATCTCTATAAGGAGAGCTACAAAACACTAATGAAATAAATCATAGATGATATAAACATGGAAAAACATGCCATGCTCATGGATTGGAAGAATCGGTATTGTTAAAATGTCCATACTGCCCAAAGTGATTTCCAGATTCAAAATGCAATTCTTATCGAAATACCAATGTCATTTTTCACAAAATTAGAAAAAAAAATTCTAAATTTCATGTGGAATCAAAAAAAGAGCCCAAATAACCAAAGCAATCCTAAACAAAAAGGGCAAATCTGGAGGCACCATATTATCCTACTTCAAATTATACTACAAGGTTAAGTAATCTAAACAGCATGGTACTGGCATAAGAGTAGACACATAGATCAATGGAACAGAATAGAGAAGCCAGAAATAAAACTGTATACCTATGACCAACTAATCTTTGACAAAGCAGACATAAACATACATTAGGGAAAGGATGCCCTATTCAGTAATGGGTGCTGGGAAAATAAGAGAGCCACATACAAAGAATGAAACTGGCTCCCTATCTCTCAACAAGGACAAAAATTAACTCAAGATGGACTAAAGACTTAAATTTAAGCCATGAAGCCATAAAAATTTTAGAAGAAAACTTAGGAAAAACTCTTTTGGACATTGGCCTAGGCAATGAATTTATGATTATGAACCCCAAAGCAAATACAACAGAAACAAATAAATGAGACTTAGTTAAACTGAAAAGTTTCTGTACAGCAAAAGAAATAATCAATGGGGTAAATAGACAACCTACAGAATGAGAAAAAATATTCACAAACTATATATCCAACAAAGGACTAATATCCAGAATCTACAAGGAATTCAAATCAGCAAGAGAAAAAAAATAATCCCATTAAAAAATGGGCAAAAAATATGGACAGATTTTTTTCAAAAGAAGGTAGACAAATGGCCATCAAACATATAAAAAAATACTCAACATCACTAATCATCAGGGAAATGCAAATTAAAACCACAATGAGATACAGTTTACCCCTATCGAAATGGCCATTATTAAAAAGTCAAAAAACAGTAGATATTAGCACAGATGTGATTAAAAGGGAACACTTATACACTGTTGGTGGGAATTTAAATTAGTACAACCTCTATGGAAAACATTATGGAGATTCCTGAAAGAACTAAAAGTAGACCTACCATTCGATCCAGCAATCCCACTACTGGGTATCTACCCAAAGGAAAAAAAGTCATTGTATCAAAAAGACACATGCACTGGTATGTTTATTGCAACACAATTCACCATTACAAAGATACGGAATCAACCTAAGTGCCCACTAACTGATGAGTGGATAAAGACAATGTGGTATATATACCCTAGAGTACTGTTCAGAAATAAGAAAGAATGAAATAATGTCTTTTGCAGCAACTTGGATGGAACTGGAGGCCATTATCCTAAGTGAAGTATTTCAGAACAGAAAAACAAATACTACATGTACTTACTTATAAGTGAGAGCTAAATTACGAATATGCATTGTCATACAGAGTGGTATAATGAACGTTCAAGAATTAGAAGAGAGGAGGGTGGGAGGGGAGTTAGGGATCAAAAATTACCTATCAGGTACAATGTACTCTATTTAGGTGACCCACACTCTAAAAGTCCTGACTGCACCACTATACAATTTATCCATGTAACAAAAAACCACTTATACCCCCTAAATCTATTGAAATAAACAAATAAATAAAAAATAAGAAATATTTTTGTTGTGAGTGGATCTAGAAGATGCCATATTCATTGCCTACAATTACTTGTATCTCTCTTCACAAGAGAGATTCCTTTCTTAGGAAGAGAGGCATAGAGTTTCAACAGGGTGTTTAGGGACATACATTCCCTTGACTATTCTTAGATTAGCATTGTAACACTTATCTTCCTAAAATTCCCCTTTTTCTATATTTCCATGACTGACCAACCCTTAGATTTTTGATAGATATAGACTTTATTTAAATACATTTAATATGGGCAATGAAGTCACAATCAAATCCTGTTAGCATGGGAATCATTCTTTACCTCTCCCATGCCTTTGCTTATTTCTGCTCTGGTTTGTTACCTAAAGTTTTAACTCTCCAAGAATATTTTCTCTAATTTTCAAGGTGGTAAAAGTCCTCACATGCTATCCATAGGAAATATTATGAAATGGAAAGTACAGATGCACACACAAAGACATACACTAGACACACTGGATTCCTCATCTGGTCGGTAGAAATGTACATTTAGAGGCCCGGCTGCTGGATGCCAGATCAATGGAGCTTGTTAAAGTAACTTAATTCCAAGACTCACTACACTGAGGTCTACTTCCTGCCTCGATTAGTATTGGCTTAGGAACAGATGTGCTACTAAACCTGCAGGGGTAATTGGTGGGGGGAGGCTAGATGAGGGCATTGGGGGTGTATGTCAGAAGATGCCGCTTCTGTGCAGCTGGTCAGAGTAGAGAGCGCACGGCACAGAAGCCAGCCGTGAAGCATAACAGGAGCTCCCGTGGGAAGCCAGGGAGGAGCAAATACTGCCTAGGTGAAGATGAGGGGGATGAAATAATACTCCGGGGAGCTAAGAACTGGGACTCTGTGCTGAACAGCTTGAAATATTAGCTAGGCAGGGTGGAAAATCTAGCAATAAGTGCCTATGAACAGACTAGTTAGTATTCCGAGGTCTTCACAGGTTGCTTAACCATGTTTAACAAGTTGCTGATAATCACCAGCTCATTTGAAAAGTGGGGACAACAAAACTGTCTCACTCAAAGGGTTATGGTAAGGATTCAATCAGATAGTGCATGTAAAGTGCTTATTATAATATCTGACACCTGGACTACACCGATAAAAGCCATTTCCCTTTTCTCCAGTATAAGAGACTCTTAGCCTGGAATATACAGCCCTAAGAGAATCACAGCTGGAGGGGAGGAAGTGCGCGAACCCCTTTAAATTGTTTACAAAAATGTATACTTACATATGTATATGTGTGCACTTTTCTAGGAAGAAGGATTATACCTTTCATACAATTTTGAAGAATGCCCTTGACTGAAACAAAGGTTGAGAAATAAAGGTTGTGCTGGTGCACAATGGCAAGAGACAATTTCCAAAGGTCACTCACTAGCAGGAGAAAATGTGATCCTAATGTATAAACAAGCCAGTTTCCCGTTTATTCAACTGGGTCAGGCTATACCTCAGGAAACAGTCTTAATTCTGACAGCTGGACATGGCAACAGTGCTTGGGGTTGAAGAATAATCACAAAGTGAAGAATTCTTTGGTCGACTCAATTCTTTATTTAGATCTGATCATGCACTGAAACTTTTCTTTCCTTTCTGCTTTCCTTCCATCCTTAACTAAATTGTCTCCATGATTTGGACCTGTCCCTCTAATCCAGGACAACAAATGCTACCAGACTCATTCTGGCTCTTCCTGGGCAGAAACCAAGAAGATGGCTATTGTAGTGGAAATATAGAGATTCCAGACAACATTCTCCTATTACTCAGATTATCTCTTTTGCCAATATTTATCAATTAGAACATATTTAGCAACACAGTGTTGATAGAGGAATATGCTAATAAAATAGATGCTTTCATTTATGGCAGAAACAATTATGACAGAGAATATTCTGCATAATGGAAGTTATAACAACTGGATCTGCTTGACAAGGAGGACGTAACATTTCAAACAATTGAAAAGGAGGTTTTGCATTAGTATGAAATAAACAGAAGGTCTGTAAATAACCCATCTATCATTTTATTGAATGAGAAAATTATTAATATG
>NW_012142301.1:1455571-1457416 GCF_000956105.1 Propithecus coquereli
TATTTCAACTAGTAGTTTTTTAAGTGCTGAAAATGTACTGTTTCTAGTGGGCACCGTGAGCTAATATATTTTCAGTCCTTTTATAAAAATTTAAAGAAAAACAAAAAAATTTGTGGTTATATTTCCATTCTTGAGTCTCTACTTTTCTTTAACACACTGGTAATCAGTCCAAAGCATATTAAAAATTTTGTTGCCTATTCAATTATTTTGTATTAGGACCCATATTTGTCATGGATTAAATCATTCACCAAATGATTGCAAGTACTCTAGGCTTGAAGGAACTATGAGCAGAGAATATTCGTTTGGTATATGCAATCCTCATACTAAATTCTATGTGGGCACATAGATATGGAATGCAACACTTCAAAAATCAAGATTTGGTATCATATTTATTGCATGAAAAAATGAGTGACACTGGAAAAACACCAAAATGTTTAAGAGTAGAAGTTTCAAAATGGAGCATATTGAGAAAGAAATTACAGATAGCATCTAATAGAGTGATTTCAAAATAGTAAGTACTTGAAAATGTTTCATTAAACATTATTTGGGCATTCTATAAAATAAGTCAAAATATAGATATGAAATAAATTTTTTCTTAAGTTAGGAATATCATTTAGATCTTTCAGAAAAAAAAGAATAACAAAGTTCACTACAAGTTGACTACAAATTGAAAAAACAGCAGTAAGGTTTTTATTAGTCCAAACTTAAAATCTTCCAAATATACCAAAGAGGCTTTAAAATATCTGGGCCGGATTCATCTTGATCAATAGCCTTTTTTCTAGACTCTTCCCACTGGTGCACCAAAACCAATTCTGAATCTGAATTCCCATTCAAGCTTTAAAAAGCCACTGCAACAATTGTCAGGAACAGTCTTCTAAAACTCTACATTTAGAATGAGCAGTAAATTTCCCTACAATCAACTTAGACAGTTGGATAAAACTGTCTTATTGACATCGAGAAAAAATTAAGCAAAGAAATTCAAATAAAAGCTAATCTTAAAGATCTTGAATTATATGATCAGGGTTTCTTTAAATATATTTAAAGGGAGATACACCTTTTAATGTCTTATAAGTAAAGACCCTGCGTCTGCTACAATGCACTGGGACACGGCTAGCTTCATCAGGTGAAATAAAAGTGTAACCACATGCCAAAATAATTTACCTACTTTTTTATGTATATCTTCAGTGCCATTTAAGCTCAATATTGGACAACAGTAACTGGAGGATTTGCCTGTGTACATGGCGAAGAGCACTGGCTCTTCACCATTCACTCAGTCCCTGGGGAGTCCTTCATATATCTTCTCTTCCCCTGAACTTCAGAGGAAACTGGCTAACGACATAGCCAGAAATCTGCTCTCAAACAGCCTTGAGCTGTTTTACTTCATTTTTGTCTAATCACTTTACAGTATTCCTGTTTCTTCCCTTCTGCCTGGGATCCATGGGGTTTGTGGCCCAGCTCCTCTGTTTTGCTTTCTCCAGAAAATCTTTTTCCATTTGACTTCCTGAGGGCATTTCCCCTTTTGTTCATTTAACAGATTCAGGTTAGGTATCCTGTTTCTCTTCAATATATTCACTTGCCTGGAAATACCGATCGTTCATTCCACTCAAGGGTTTTTAAAGCTTTCTTCCTACTACAAGGAGAAAAAAGGAAAGCAAAATATCATCTGCAGTTTGATTCAAAACATGAAAGATCTATGTAGCACAGGGAAAAACTGAAAGGAAATATTAGAAATGTCAGTAGTTGTTTTGTTGGCTTTTTTCCCTACTTCCTGTATTTTTAACATATTTATTAAAGAGTATGTCCTATTTTCATAACATAATATCACCATTATTTTTAAGTAAAAAT
>NW_012142301.1:1468651-1472609 GCF_000956105.1 Propithecus coquereli
ATTCTTTCTTTGTACAAGTTACTATTTCAAGATAAATAGGAAAACATAGAATTAATAAATATGCAAAGGATCATAACTCTAGTCCCTTAACATATTCATGAGCCAATTAAGAAAATATGGCTACAGTCCATTATTGATGGTGGAAGATTTGGTTCAAAGAATAATTGGTCTGCTTGTGCAAGAGATTATAAGCTGAGTTCTTTCTCATATATAACCTGCAGATAATTAATGTTTATTCTGTCATTAAAAAATAATTTTAGTTACTATCTATAAGACAATAACAAAACATTTGTAAGGAAAAATAATGTTCTTTTGTAGGTGATTCTCAACACACGAGTAAGTATTTAGTTAGCACTGTATTTATAGAGCCATCAATTCCCTTCTAAAGAAGCTGCCCTATTGTGGATTCAGACATTTGCATTTACATTGCCTTGCTTGTCAATCAGTTTTACTCACTGAGCTTTAATGAAGCAAGCTGAGGAGCATGGCCCAGGAAAATGGAGGGAAAATAGTAAAACTTTCAGTGCATCTGTATTTGATGCAGAATCATGCATTTTTCAGTAGAAATGTTTTACAGATACCCAATACTACTGCTAGCTCAAATTTTCACCTTCAAAACATTTCTTTTCAGATTTGATGTAAACATTATTAGTTTAGGAATCAGTTAACAAAAAAAAGGCCTGTTTAAGTGTGCAGATGAAAGTGATATCAGGTCAATATGATGAAAATTGATGAAAGATAGAATTTGACATAATAAATAAAAAACAGTCTATAAATTCCACATGGCCAGGGATTACATTTGTTTGGTGCACTGTGGTGTCTCCATTTCTGAGGACTATGTGTGCCACATAGTGGGCACTCAATCAAAATTCTTTTCAGTGAGTGAATTGGTGAATGATACAACTCTAAAGATGGATCAGACTAACATGTCACTGGAATACACCAGCAAAGACAGAAAAACATGTTAGGGATGTTGTATAGGGGTCTCAAGTTTCACTTAAGCATTTAGATTTAAGCGACCTTATCTATGGTCCTACTCAGTGAACTTCCAAATCTTTAGGGACACATGGTGAATAATAGTATCTCTTCTGCCTCATTAAAAAAAAGCAAAAATGACATGTTTGACTACAGATGGTAAATTATCACCTTTCTTTCTGAGACCTACAGAAGAGCCGGAATAAACTGGAAATACTTCCAAGACCACCTAACAAATAAGGTGTTTGTTAAATAAACATTTTTATATGTCAAATTTAATTACTAAAGTTAATTCGGCTAATAATTTAAATTAGCAGGAACCAAATTAAGAATAATTTTTTCAACTTTCAGGTATGCTAGAGTACTTAGCACAATTTAATTGAAAGATGTCTAACTTAGTTGTTCTGGGTCACTTATCACTAGTAATCAGAAATTCTTGAATATATCATAGAATTTTTCTACTTCAGGCTTTTATTGGGTCTTTTTTCTTTTTCCTTAGGAATAAAAATCTGGTTTTTTGTTTGTTTGCAAAGCAAAGTTTTTAATACCTTTCTAATAAAATTATCCTCTTTTAGGTGTTCAAATAATTTGTGATTTGTTGTCAGTTTCAGTGATTGGCTTAAAGCAAGACCATAAATATTCAGCTTGACATCACAAGACATCTGCTCTTTGACAGCAATATGCTACTTTTATGATTTTGTTTCAAGAACTCTGAGTTTTATTTACATGTACCAGATTACATCCTATAAAACTTGAAGTGACTGCTTAGCATTAAGACTTGCAAATAATAATAACAAGATATATGCAGATACATGTTAATAAATCGACCTTTATATTCTTCCCTCTTGGTGCAATAGCTCATAGTCTCTTGGTAATTCCATAGAAGAAAGGCAAGGACCGGGAGGCCTGGAGTTCATTTCAGACCTCACTCTAATTTCACATGTTCATAAAATAAGTTAATTATAATAGAGTTCACTGCCAAGGCTAAGAAGCAGGATATATGTATGAGGACCATGGGAATGGAGGGAGCTATATCTCTTATGAACATTGAGTTACTCAACTTAGGAAAGAAATATACTTTTTGAACTGAATTGAGTGTTCTTTGTATAATAGGGATGCCCTTGTTTTCTATTTTGGTCTCTTTAATGTAGAGCTTACAATTTGTTGTTTGTTCCCTCATTACAGAGGGCAAGGTTTGACTTCTAAGGTGCTCTTTCAAAGTTCTCAATTACTTGAAAATCCCTGTATTATCTAAAACTTCCCATATACCATATGTATCTTAAAGAAATTGGGTGTGTATTCTTTGTTAATCATAGATTGAAAAGAAAATATGAAAGGTTAGCAGCTAAAATGATATAAGAACTTTATGATTGAGAGTACTGATAATATCTGGATGAGCTGATCAAATAATGAAAGAGAATAAGCATGATCACCATTTTTTAGCCATTGGTGAAATCAGCCATTCCATTTGGAAAATATTTCTTGAAAATCTGATTTTTTTATGTCGCCTATTTGATGATATTTCTAATGTGAAGCATAAGAAAGCAAAATGGTGACGTTTGAAAGTGTCTTGTAGGGATGAACTAAAAGCAGGAAGTGATGCCCATTACCATGAATGAGTGTTATAAATTTGTTTAATATAGTTGTTGCCTCAGCATCTGTTTTTGGGCCTGACATAAGTTGTTTAAAACCCAACCGAACCCCGTCACTTTGGTCTATTTAAAACTTCCCCTCCCGGCATACCTCTAACCCTCACTTGGGTGAGGCAAAGACATAAAATGTAACCATAATGTTTGTACCCTCATAATACCTGAAATAATAAAAAAAAAACAAACTTCCCCTCCCGTGTAGTTGTTTGCAATGTGGCCTGCTTGTTCTTCATCTCACTGACCCAAACCCCAACACACCCACATCTGCTGACCACAGTGAAACATAATGGTCAACATCACAGTCATGTAAATAAATTCCCCCTTTGCTGTGTCTTCTTTAAACTCGCCAATCCACAACCTCTGCAGGAAAGCCTAAGGGATATGCCCATGGACATTAATAAAGACATAGCCCCACAGGTTCTCTCTCTCTCTCTCTCTCTTCTCCCCACCACTGGTTGAGCTCCCTGCCATCTCTGGACTTCTTGCAGGGTTCCTGTCAGTACCCATAACCTCCCTGAGAACTGTGAGTAATAAATTTCTTGGGTTTCATACATTTTGGTTTCACTTCTTCATTTGTCCCACCTGACACACACACCCAAACTTAACTTTCGAAATGTGCAAAGCTTTCTTTATAATACATAGGTTTAAAGAAGCAGAATTTTGAGCAGATACCTAGACAGCTAACCATTTTAATTTATTTTTAACATCATAAACATAAGACAGCGAGTAATAATGAATAGCTAACCTATACTTTAATAAAATATTTATTGGCTTGAAAATGTTACATAGAATGAAGAATAACCTATTCATTTATATTATTTAACACTGTTTAGGCAAATAAAATTTTTATATACTACATTTTATACTTATTTAGAATTTAATAACTGCAAAGTATTGAAGTACTTAAAAATGGAATAATGCTGTTAGTGATTTTCATAGTCTGCATTATCTGCTTTGAAAATGAATGCTTGGAAGTTTTTCCAACAATGTTAGCTAATGTTCAACCTGTATGCTCAACTCTCTTCAGTTAGTTACATGATGAGTTAGCAGGTACCCTGGTTGGATGTCTTATTTCAGGAGCTCTGGATGAATGATTCCTATTTAATCATGAGAAAGATCCTGGAGAAATGTAGAACTTCTGTTTACTGCTCTCCATGTGATCAAATAAGGCCTCCAATATTTGTTTATTTTTAAATTATCTCCAAAAAATGAAATCCTAAAGAAATAGTCCCAAAGTTATGTATTTCAACTAGTAGTTTTTTAAGTGCTGAAAATGTACTGTTTCTAGTGGGCACCGTGAGCTAATATATTTTCAGTCCTTTTATAAAAATTTA
>NW_012142301.1:1476412-1484245 GCF_000956105.1 Propithecus coquereli
TACACAAAGAGTGCGATGTGCACCATCCGGGGGATGGACAGGCTTGAAGCTCGGTCTTGGTGGGGGCGGGGGGGCAAGGGTAACAAACATAACCTAAACATCTGTACCCCCATAATATGCTGAAATAAAAAAAAAATAGAAAAAAAAAAGATACCAATTTCTCATATGCTACAAAAACTAAGCATATATCATTCACAATATAAACTTTAACAAAAGGTAAATTCCCCTTTTGAGGAAGGAATCATGTGCTAAAGGTTCAGAATTTTATCTGGAAGAAATTTTCCCATCATAATCATCTATTAGCACCCTCTCCCCTATTCTCATCTGTCCTCCTGCAGCTATAATGAATTCAAGAGCTTCTACTGAAGCAAAGCCATTCTACTGAACAACGCCTACTGAAACTATAAATAAGAAGTAAATATTGGGAAAGAAAAAAAGAATGGAAGTGAGATTCAAAGAGAAGAAGAATGACAGGGAGAAATAAGTGAGAGTTGTAAGTGGCATAAAACATGAATTATGTAGAGTGCTATTAAAACTATCTTAG
This sequence comes from Propithecus coquereli, assembly GCF_000956105.1. Lineage (NCBI taxonomy): Eukaryota > Metazoa > Chordata > Mammalia > Primates > Indriidae > Propithecus > Propithecus coquereli. The sequence continues at coordinate 1,476,957 of NW_012142301.1, forward strand.
CAGTACCAGGACCACTGTTTTTGAATTGGAAACCAATGAAAGGAAAAAAAATATAGTATAGCACTCTCCCTGTATTAAGCTATCTTTCTGTCACTTCACATATAATTTTCTTCCATGTCTTCACTCACTCTAATCTTTCTGCCTAAAATGATCTCTGCCCTCACATTTCCACTCATGAAAAACCAACGTTTTCTGCAAAGTTTAAATTAAGCCATTCCTCCTCCATGACGTCCACAATCACTCCGTTTACAATGGACTGTAGCACTTCCTTCTTTAACTATAAACTGAGTCTTTTACTGCTAGTTATAATATATGTTATGTTTGTATGACTGTCTCTGTAATTCATCTGGGAGCTCCTTGTGGGCAAAGGCTGGGTCTCTTTCATCTTTGTAACCATATTGTATTGTCTAAAGGAACTAAAGAAACATCTTCTTGAATGAATGGATAGGATATATAGAATTCAGAAGCTAGAATACCACTGTGTGCACTCACTAGGTTGAGGAATAGATGAACTAATCAATTGATGCAAACTGAGGCACATTCTTCTTTACTAAATTTGAGAGTTTAGTAAAGGTTTCTTTGGAAGTCTTTATGTATGAATATTAAGTATAATTCTCTCTCTTGACTTTCCTTATTATTTTTCTTCTTTATCAATCGCCAGGCTAACAAAAAAAAGGGAAAATCCCAGGAGTTGAATTTCTTCTACGTAATTTAGGTATACACGATTGATCAGCTTTGCTGATTACAGGTTTATTGCTAAGTAATCCAGCTGCTGTCAAGGTAATATCAGCTATGAAGTAGTTTTCTTCTTCTGTTCTTATAATAGTCCAAATTTCATATTTACGTAAATAATTTTTTGAAGTTGTCAGAAATTCAATATAGCTGTTACCTGACTTAAATCTCTTATAAACTCGGAAAAAAGTCCATAAATCTTTTCAGAGACAAAACTTATACTAAACACCAACTATGATACCTTCAACAAAATAGTTACAGGAGAACATTTTCTTTACTAATTCTACTGATGTTTCTCTAATGATTAAATAAAATATTGCTGAAACTCATCAAAATAAAATATTTGTATGAGTAAGAAAGGAATAATGCACTAAAACCTTGTCATTATATGGACTTAGATATATCACTTAGGTCCAATCCCCTGGGCTGAAGCAATGTTTTAGAGTTAAAGGTAAGAAGAACCCAAGGAGAAAATTTGGCAGTATCTTAAGCCCATTATCAAATGGTAGTGTTACCAAGGTTCCATCATACTTGAAAGTAAATTATTTTATTGGATAATTTTTTAATGTAATATGCCTTCTCTTAATTCTGAACTGTCGTGTTTTCCTTAAGGAATAAGTCTGTACACACTAAGGTTATCTCTGCAGCTGTGTCAAACAGACCTAGAAATACAATTCCCTCCATGTAAGCTATTAAGAGAGTCTCTGGGGGAAACAAATGGTTAGTTGTTTCAAATCAATGTTTGAATTTTCTCTCACTTGTAGATTTAATATACTTTGAAACATAAAGAATAATAATATTTATTTTACTTTAATATATTTTTGATGCAAGGTGAAATTTCAGTATTGGTCAAATACAAACATGATAATCCCAAAACATGATAATTGATACATATATAAAAATACTAACTCTACATAGATATATGGAGTAGTACTTTTAGAGCTGGTGAAACCATTTTTCAGATCACCAGAATATGTTGCTATGAGTCTTTTAGTGGGAATTATTTTAAATACAGTTGTTAGGTATGTCAGTGTACTATTAAGCAATGCTTCCTAATTTTTTATCAAAAAGTAATTTTTAAGAAATAATTTCTTAAAATAGACAAGGATTATCTGTTCTGGCCTTTAGCTTGTCTTGAACTACATCTGATAATAATTAGCCATTTAAGTTATCAGTACAAAAAGAATTTTTAAATTTGCTTAAATAAAAATACTTTAAATGATGCTTGCAACTTCATGTGTATCTACTCATTAAAATCACTTTTATTCACAAGAGTCATTTTTAAAAGTTAATGTTGTGACTCTAAACCAGCAGTTCCAAGACTTTTGGTCTCATGATACTTTTACATTCTTGAAAATGAGGAAAGACTGAGAAACTGTTCCAAACAGCAGGAGATCAAGCAGAAATAATAACAAAATGTAATATAGGATCTTGAATCATTTCCTGGAACCAAAAAAGGACATTAGTGAAAAAAAACTGGTAAAGTTTATTAAATGGAGTTTTTAGTTTATTAATGGTATCATACCAATGTTAATTTCTCGATCTGTTAAGTATAACATTGGTTATGTGAGATGTTCACATTGTGTGAGGCTGGAAGAAGGATATTTGAAAACTCACTGCACTATTTTTACCACTCTTTTGTAAGTTTAAAAGAAATTCAAAATAAATAGATTTTTTTAAAGTATTGAGGACACCAATATCTTTGGTAATGAGAGTATCAATATCAATGGTACCAATATTTACTGTATTCTAAATTTAAAACTGAGAAATGTCTAAGATATGTACTTATTAATTCTTTTTTAAAACAATAACTATCTGGTTATATGTTAACATAAATAGCATTTTTATGAAAAATAATTATATTTTATAAAGCAAAAACATTTAATTAGAAGAATAGCATTATTTTACATGTTTGCAAATCTCTTTACTGTCTGGCTTCATACAAGACGCATGAATTCATATCTGTTTCTACATCCAATTTATTATAACATAGGGGTTTTGTTGGTTGAAGTAAATGAAAAGAAAAATCCAGCTTCACAGAAGTATATAGTTTGAAAAGGGAGGAAGAAATGTTTATTAATATTAGACCCTTAGTGGTAACTGTGGATATTCTTCTTAATACTACACCAAAATTTAATAAGTGATGGTTTCTTTAAGTTAGCTACAACCTGGACTCTGATACCATAACAATATGCTTTTTTTCACTGTTACATTAAAATCTATTGACCTGTCTTATACTTTGAATGTACCTTTTACCCACAGGTGATTTTGTACTATCATGTATCAGTCATTGGGAATATATTTCTTCACTGAGTTACACAGATTTTCTAAATACTAAAATTTCTAATTACAAGATATAAGAAAAAACACACATTTGTTAATATCATCACTAATCTCATCAGAAAAATCTTTAAATATTGGTCATCTTTCAAGTTTATGGTAGCAAATACAAGTCTTACAAAATTCTAAGTTTTCACTTGAGAGATTGGGTTTTATTATTGGCAACATATATTGTCGGTATCTCCTGACAAGCTCATTTTATTCATTTTCAGAAAATACCTACCAGATAACCAAGACTGAAATACCACAGTTGGCCTGTCAGTCATTCTTTCAAGTAAAAATAGAGTTCCACGTAAACCCCAGCTACTTCAGCTTGCAACCCAAACAATTGCACAAGTGCTTTCTTTGAGGCACCCATCCTGCTTCACTGTTCAGTAGGGGTGGTTTATGCAGATAATATTTGAAAAGTTAGGTACCTAAGGCCAAAATTTAATAAAAGTCATTATTTGTACTGCTTTTTCAAGGGCAATCTTAGAGCAAACTGGCTTCTTTTGGGAGGTGGTGTCTGTGCAGTGGAGACCACATTGACTTCTGCCAGCAGTTGGTGCCACCGCCTTTATCTGTGCTGAGGCATCAAAGTTTAACCCACCAAGGCTTTGCACCATCAGTACAGAGGACAACACAGTGAAAAGGGCAGATACATTCTTACTATTATGAATAGTTTTGTATTCACTGACTCCTGGGCTTCCACAGACCACACCTTGAGAGCCTCTACTCTAAATTAACAGAAAACCAAATCCCATCACAGTAGCAAAATGTATCATTCTACCAGATAATACTGGACAATGGTTGCACAGAGATCGATGTGGACTATTTTCTAGAAAAGAGAAACAGAGTTTTGGAGAAACTCTCTAATTGAACAGACACTTTTCCTGAGTTTATACAATCAGTAGGTAGAACACTAGGCACTTGCAGAGCTCATTGAGAATCAGTGCGCATATAAAAGAGCAGAGTTACATTTTCTTGAGTAATGCAGCAACAGGAAAGGATAGGGGTGGAGGGAAGGAGAAACCAATGCATGCGACCATTGTTCTGTCATCAACAGAAAGACCATGGTTTCTGCTAACTCCTGCTTTGTTCACTATGCTACATGCTCCCTGAAAACAGGAATTGCTGTTTATTCATTTTTTAATCCCTAGGCCAAATACAATGATTAATCGGGATTCAATAAATGCTGAATAAATGAATGGACAAACAACAAGCTAAATAAACCTGTGGTTAATGAATGCTGTTTGACTTCAGGACAGGAAATAATGGAATTGATTATTAAACTGCAAAACAGAGTTGAGATCTAAAAAGAGACCAGAAGAAATGGTACCAGTAGGAAAATTCAGAGTACTTGGGAATTCATTTTTCCTTTGATTCTTCTTTGCGTTTCTTCTCAATCTATCCAATTTTTTCCTTTACCTAAAGCTGCCTACTTTTAGCAATCTTGCTACTGAATTTAGTCAAAAAAATATAAAAACAATACACACAGATGTCATTTAAATACTGAAGTTCTAACCTGCAAAGTTTACGTACTGAAGTTCACCTAGAAGTTCAAACCTGCAATCACCCAGGTAAGAGAATTTCAGGCTGCAAAGGGGAAAAAGTAGAACTATCAAGTAGTAGAAGAAATTGAAACTCTGCATCCTAGGTTTGAGTCTGGCTCTGCCATCTGCTGACTGTATAAACTTGATTAATTATCCTCTCAGTTCAATCACCTCACAGGTGATTGACAAATTAACAGTCTGGGTTCTGCTTACCTTAGAATTTTATGAAGAACAAATTGTAAAGATAAAGATAATAAGATAAATCGTAAAGCCCTAAACAAACAGAGAGCATTTTTATCTTCCACTCCACCAAGTTGTCAGAGGGGAAAGTTTAGTCCTCTTCTAGAGCCACCTGGCAGGTGACAGAAGTTGAAATCACACAGACTACGTCTCTCTTCCCACCTGGCCTAGATAGACTGACACTTTGACAAGCTCAAGGAATAAGGCATTTTTTACTGGGTTATCATAATCCCTCTTCTCTTCTATCCTGCTCTGCCACCCCAGGCCCACAGCGTTGTAACAAAAATGACAAAGAACTCAGGTAAACCCCTCCCTGTGCGGGGAGGATTTAGTGAACGAGGAGAGAGAAGGCAATTTCTCACTCTGAGCATCTCCTTCTACCCCTGCTACATACACGTAGGACTTTCCCCAAAGGCCAGTGTGGTTTTGGGTGATGGCTACTCTGACTTTCTCCATGGGCAAGGTAGGAATTGGAGGAGAGAAAAAGCAACTCTCTCCCCTATGCACTTCATTCCATTTCATTTCAAGCAGTGGATAGAAAATAAACACAGGAAAGTATGCCTTGGCTTGGACAAAAGGAACTCACCTCATACAAATACTGCCCAAACATAAAAATACTTAAAATGGTTTTTAAACACCAAGATAATGGAAGACTCAGATACTTTTCTAAATCAGCTAGGAATAGCCTTATGTTATTAAATTATCATCCCTAAGTAAAAACTAATAAATTTAGATTATTTACCTTGGAAAAAATAACAGAAAAAACATTGATTTTACAGTACACTAACATTTTTTAAAGAAAACAAAAGTAGCTAACTATCCCCAAATCAGCTTTGATGTAATTAAGTGTAAAGGCATTTTACTTCTCTTCCTAATATCTGACATTTATTCAAATGAAAAGTAACAGAATCCCTCTTGAATTCCTACTCTTTCTGAAAACAAAAGAAATGTTGTTTACTCCTTGAAATGAAATATTTAAGCTCATTTATGTAAACGATAGCATCTTAATTCCAACATAATAAAATAATGTACATAAATACACCTTCTAATACAAATGGAAAGTATGGCCTAAACTTTTCTTGATCTGCTTAAAAACTTCTCCAGAGGAAACACGATCTTATTGGTGAAACTAATGAAATCTATTCTTTGACATATACCACAAGAGAGAAGAGGAAGTCATACAAACTAGAAATCTGCATTGGTTTCTCAAAATGTCAGTTTCTCAGAGTCCTTCGTTTGAGCACAGCTAAAGGTCTGTGCATGAAGAGTGTCAGCTCAACAGAAATTCAAAAGAAAAACAAAACTTCATTTTACAGGAGGTGATAAAACATTGAGATCTGCTTTATTTTATGAATGAAATAAAACTTTGTTACAATTTAATGTAGTTGTTTTAAGCCTGGTATTGTTTGAATCTCTTTGACAATGCTGAGCTTTGGAAAACTAAAGTCAATCACTCCTTTATTATCATAGGAGACTATAGATCCAATTTCTGTGTTTAACAATTAAATTCTGCATCTCCTTGCCAAAAATTTTTCCTACAGTAAAACAAAGGGTAATTATATCTTAAGAGGGGGCTTAGTGAGTGCTGTGGAGTAAGCAAACATTGGCTATATGTACAAGTGCGCTAAATACAGTTACTGCAGACATTCTCAGTGAAGCCACGGACTTGTGTTCCATTAGATCCAGATCATACAAGACTATTACTATTGTCCTAACAGCCAAACCAAGCTGGAGAAGCTACAAAATCATAGTCTTTTATTTTTTAACTCAATGCAAAGTTGCATACACAAAGAAATCTGAATGAACAAAATTCTAGAAGGTAATAAAGTTTTCATATGGGAGAAAAGACCTGAGGCTGCTCTCATCCCTAGAAAGATAGCAGAACAATGACATACCAGCCAAATAGTTAATAAGCATTTAATGGCAAAGTATGGACAAATGTGACAGATAAAAACCTGGAGGAGGTACAGACACAGTACAGGACTGTGCCCACCTGAAAACTCCTGAGGTCCTCACTGAGAGCTCAGAGGTATACACCAAAGGCTGGTAGTAGGCAGGGAAACAAGGTAGCAACGACTGCAGACTTCTCAGACAAGGCATAACCCCAAAGACAGCAGGACAACATAGAATACAGAAAGAAAATAACCAGCAAACTAGATTTCTCTATCTAGCAAAAATACCTGTCAAAAAGTGAAGGCTACTTTTTAAGAAAAACAAAAGCTGAGAAAATGTGTTGCCAGCAGACCTATGCTAAGAGAAATGTTAAAGGAAGTTTCAGGCTGAAAGAAAATGATACCAGATGGAAATTTGAATCCATGGAAAGTAGAATGCTAGGAGGAGCCAAGATGGTGGATGAGACAAGCCGCCAGTCAGAAGGTCTCTGCAAAAAAGACGAATTTTAGAAGAAAGAGAGAAAAAATAAACGAGCAGAGAAACATAGATCGG
>NW_012142301.1:1484869-1491550 GCF_000956105.1 Propithecus coquereli
GCTTTAGAGAACCAGTCTGGCACTTCCTCAAAAAGTTAAAGGTAGAGTTACCAAACGATCCAGCAATTCAATTCTTAGTCATGTAGCCAAAAGAAATGAAAACATACGTTCATGCAAAACTTGTACACAATTGCTCACAGCAGCATCCTTTATAGCAGCCCCAAAGTGGAAACAACCAAAATATCCATCAACCAATGAATGGATAAATAAAATGTGGTATAGCCATGCAATGGAGTATTATTCAACAATAAAAAGGAATAAAAAAGATACAGCATTACAATCTTACAGGACCACCACCGTGTACTGTCATGAACCACATAACAACATTTGGGGGTAACAGTGGGCAGCATATATGACAATGGTGCCATAAGATTACGATGAAGCTGAAAAATTCCTGGGACCTAGTGGCACTGTAGCTGTCATAATGTCATAGCATAACATATTACCTTTTCTATGTTTAGATATGTTCAGATATGCAAATATTTACCTTTGTCTTACAATTGCCTACAGTACTCTGTACAGGAACATGCTGTACAGGTTTGTAGTCTAGGAGCAATAGGCTATACCATGTAGTCTAGGTGTGTAGTAGGCTATACCATTTAGGTTTGTGTAAGTCCACTCTATGATGTTCATACAATAAAAAAATTACTCAGAATGTCTATCCATTGTTAAGTGATGCACGACTGTATATCACATGTATGATACATAGACACATATATGCTGATTAAGTAATATTAAAGTGAATATGACCAACGCAAGATTAAATTTTTCCAGAAAAGTTGTAGCATGTTTTAGAGACAAGGTAACATTTAAGTCTGCAACTTAAGAATTAAACAAAAATGAGTTAAAAAATAGAGAAGGCTATTCCAAGAGGAGAGAATGGAGGTGAAAGGACAGTCATGAATGGGTCTGGTGTTTTGGTTAATTGTTAAAAAGATAGCATAGCAATAATATAGATTCAAAGTGAATGGAAGTTTAGAGGAAGAATTGGAAGAGAGAAATCTGGAAAGCATATTTTAACCATGTGAGGAGTTTGATTTTGATCCTATAGTTTGGGCAAAGGAAACCAACAAAGATTTCCAAAAAAAATAGTGTGATCAGGTTTATAAGAGTCCAGTGCCAAGGACAACATAAGTTAGGTCAAAAAAAATTTTAAAAAGCCTAAAATAAGGCAATGATAATGAAGGAACGAAGAGGAACAAGATTCAATAGATAAATTTTAGAAATGATAGGTTTATAGCTTAAGTAGCTTGAGCGAATTGTGTTACGATTCATTGGGTTGTAGCACCCAAGGCAGAACTGGTTTTGGAGGGAGAAATAATGAATTCCATTCTGCAGATGTTGGTGTATATAATACTTGTTAATAAGGATGTTGTTATTAGCGTGAGTCTGCTCATGCTGGGCCCAGCCAAGAATGAGATGGGTTCCACCATATTGCATCAAAAATGCCTAGGAAAATAGCACATATATATATCTTTCTGAATAAATCTGAGAGGTTTCCTTAATTTTATCATAACAACTCAATTTCTCTTTATTTTCCCTGGTATTTCTAAATGTTTTTGTTTCAAGTATGTTAATGGTATATTATTTTTCATAAAAGATCATGACTGCTAGAACTACAGTGAGAATTGTTCCATTTAACAATGTAAAATAGTGCCTTTTGTCTTATTTAATGTTTGTTGTCTGAAATGAAGAGTATGTACTTGCCTTTTCTATTTGCCATTATGTAAAAATTCTTGCTTGCCCCTTTATATTAAACTGTTCTGTATCATTTAGTGTTAGTATGTCTCTCGTAAAACACTATATAGTTGGATTTTAAATCTTTCTGAGAGTCTTTGCCTTTTAATAGAATATAAGAAGTATAAACTATTTGTATTTTCTTACTGTTTCCTTTATTATTTTTTGACTTGGATTATTAGATATTGCATTTGCTTTCTCCTGATCCAGTGATTTGAAACATATATATTTCTTTTTAATTTCCCCTAGTGGTAATATTTAAATTTTTCCAAAACATCTTTTAATTTAAATTCCTGTAATTATCACAGTCACTAATGAATGAATCTTTCCAATTCTCCCATATGTAAGAAAAGGGCACACCTAGGTTACTTAACCCAGGTTTTAATTTCTCTATTGGGGTAGCACAATGCTTTTTATACCAGTACTTAGTAAAAATTATTCGATGTATTGATATTCAGTGGCAAACTAATCAGCATGAATACAAGAATGCTTATTTGATATAAGGTGGACATATTTGGAAAGAGTGAAAACTTACTGCTTAAAATAAAATCTGTTTAAGTCTTACGGCCTGAAACGCCATCTTCCAGTAAGTCACCAAAATGACAGACACAAAGGGAAAGAGAAGAGGCCTGTTATGTGTTCTCTAGGCCTTTTAGAAAACGCAGAGTTGTTTCCTTGGCCACATACATGTGAATCTACAAGAAAGGTGATATTGTAGACATCAAGAGAATGGGTATTGTCAAAAAGGAATGTCCCGCAAATATTACCATGGCAAAACTGGAAGAGTCTACAATGTTACCCAGCATGATGTTGGCATTGTCGTAAACAAGCAAGTTAAGGACAAGATTCTTGCCAAGAGAATTAATGCACGTGTTGAGCGTATTGAGCATTCTAAGAGCCAAGATAGCATCCTGAAACATATGAAAGAAAATGATCAGAAAAAGAAGGAGGCCAAAGAGAAAGGTACCTGAGCTCAGCGGAAGCCCTGGCCTGCTCAGAGAAGCACACTTTGTGAGAACCCATGGAAAGGAACCTGAACTGCTGGAACCTATTCCCCGTGAATGTGTGGCATAATAGGTGTAAAAAAACTAAATAAATAAAGACATCTGAGCTATAAATAAATTAATTTAATTTAATCTGTTTGACACCCACTATTGTTTTGTTTGTTTTGGATATGTTCCCTTTAATTTAACTAAGGGTATAGGGAGAAAGCACACGATTTTTATTCTGAGCCAAATTGAAGCCACCAGTATAGTGACTGCAGTTCAATATTCAAACAGATGGCTTTTCCTGGAAAAATAAAGGCCCAAGTTGACTTAACAAAATTCCATTTATTAAAGGTGCGTTCTAAGTTTCATTTTCAGCTCAGACGCCAGAAACCAACTTAGTTAATTGGGACAATTAAGAGTCACCAAGGGTATAATTGCCCCTTTCACATTGCTTTGGGAGGAAAGAGAGTGATTTATCTCAGAAAACAAGGGCCTAGGGCCCTGCAAGGAAAGAGAGTGAGAAAATTTTGGTTAAAGAGGAACCCCTGGGAAAACTCTTTCGTAATCAACTCAGCTCAAGAGATGATAAAAAGCATTCAGTGTCTCTCCAGGACAATAGAAATTACAGAATGTCTGAAATCAGTTGTTTAAAAAATCCTACAACCTATGGTCTACTTTGCCAAAGCGAAAGATCCTGTCCACCATCTATGCCAGCTGATACCCTTAGTCAGTGCTTAACATACATACATACATGCACACACATACACATACTTGCTCTGGTGAATACCAGAATGAATGGAAAAACTAGTGCCGATTTGAGTGGGATGACAATAATACTATCATTTGAATCAGTAGTGTTAAAAAAAAAACCTTCTAGATTTTGGACTATTGGAAAACACGGAGGAAATTTTAAACTGCTCTTAAAATTAGTTAACTGAGCATATACCGTCTATGTAGATTATATCAATATAATTGTAGAAATCTAATTATGTAAATGTCACATTTGAATACTACGAAGGCTTCAATAATTTTGAGTCTGATATACCACTAATGGCATAAACCTATGGAGATATTTGAAAACATAAGCTTCACAGTTTTTATTTATGATACTATTTGAGAATACCATATTTTATCTATTATTTTCTAAAAATAGATACAATCTTTAAATTTCCACAAGAGAGCTGACCATATGAATATGGAAAACTTGAAGAATCTATCGTAGAATCAGTGATCTGTAGTTGTTGTATCTACATAACACCAAAGTACAAAATTTAGTCAGATATTCTACTATTTTGTCTACAAAAAGTCACCCATCTTGCTGTGGAATCTGCCCATATCTTGTTGTTCTTCCCATAAAGAATATTTTGCTTCTTTTAATTTCAAAACAGTGGAATGTCTTCTAGTCTTTGAATCTGGGATCAATTTCAATTTTATCTTAGAAAACTATGAACCACAGAATAGGTTGCATAACATTTGACTCTTGGTTTGTTAGATTAAATTAAAATAACTTAAGTAAGAAACAAAAATAATTTTTCCTACAACGTCTGCAAGTGTTCCATGCAAGCTGTAAATTTTTAAAACTGGCATAAACATTTAGCTAAGGCTTATTCTGCCTTGATCTGCCTAGTTCTTCCCTTGATCTGAGCAGAAATACGGGAGATGCACTATGTCAAGGTACACAAAAATGATGTGAAAAAGGAGGGAAAATTAGATCTATATTAGCTAAGACTGAGGAGAGGAAAGTGTGAAATTGGAAAAGACAACATTTCTGGAGCCCATTCCCCCTATCAAGGCATCTGTCCCAGTGAAAGGAGACCTCCCAGTAAACTGTTTGAAGGCCTACAGGTGAATTTCTTGGTCTGTTTGTGAGAACTGCTCATCTCCAAAGAAGGCCTATTTAAATTCCCAGGTATGTGTTCAGCAAATGCTTGATGTGGAAAATGAAAGTTAGCTGTTAAACTCTAATCAGTCTGTCATAACTTTCCTATAATTTCAGCATCACTTTGAATTTTACAAGCACTAAAAATATGTTAGATTTCTCTGAAGGCACATGGCACCACACCACAAATTTATTTGTAAAGTTCTTTTACAGATATTCTTTCCAAAAATATTGATATAGAACCACCAAACTAATCAATTTTGTCAACTTTTTCCCTTGCCACAAAAAAACACAAGGTTGATGATAACCACGGTTTGTCCTGTGCTATATAAAGTATGCAACTACCAGGAAGTATAATTCGAGTGTCATTAAAATAAACTCTGTGCAAGCCTAAAATGCCAGCAATTTATGTTTTAGAAAATAAGTATGGAGTAAATTTGTCTAAAGTCTCAGTTAAAATGCATCACCAAAAATCGGCTTACTAGTTCTCTCTTATTAACACCTCAGCCAAGATTCATTTATTAAGATATAGTTTGCATCTCAAACTCTGAATAAATGAGATGCAGTAAAGATGGAGAATGTGGCAGTTACAAACTCATGGCTAAAAAAGGTCATTAGGAAAAGGAACACCATGAGGGTAGAAGCCAACAGGGCAAATCTGGGATGACAGTGCAAGTGTTTAAAAGTGGAGAAAGATACAAGACTCTTCATGGGTTTGCATATATTTTCTTAGGCCCAGGTGGATTTTTCTCTTCCCTAAATTATTAAGAAACCAAAAGTAACCTGGAATGAAATTAGTCCTTTAATATTATTTTAAATCCTTTAAGAGGAAGTGTTAGGATTTGATACCACTTATAGATTTCAAAGAGTGGGCTCTGAATTTCCTTTAAAGGCAAGACTTAGTGATAACTACATTTATTGAAAACTGCTTAGACATGCACTCAGATCATCCATTCAAGGTTTTGAAAAACCAACATGCTCCTAATTTTCAGAAAAAAATGGTGACAGCCTACTCTGTTTTGAGTAGTTAGCTTTAAATATTGTTAGGCTTTCAACTGCTTTTGAGACATTGGTAAAAAGCAACCTTAAAACTCAAATAGATTGTATTGTTATCAAAGCTCCAAAGTAAAGACACTGCTGAAGAGCCTACTTACACACGGAGATTGCTATAAACTAGTTTGTGACAAACACTGATTGTTGTAGCACGGAAGAGCATGATCCTGCGGTGGTGTATTGTTGGGTCCTAAGACCTCACCTTCTATTTCTATGCCATTCTTCACTATTCTCATCTATCTTTTAAGGCACTGCAATCTCTAAAAAATTTCTTCATTCCTATGATGAAAAATTAAATTTAGCTTGCCATGAAGATCTGTTGTCTGTCTTCCTGCACTCACATAAAATCTCAGAAATCTTTTGAACAATAAACTCATTGTGTGAAGTCATCTGTACAAAATTAGGGATGTTGGGAGAACTAGCATTTGTTGCATTAAATTATTTTGTAATTGCATTTAAAGAAGAGTAACCTTTGCAAACACTTTAGCAACTACAATTTCTGTACTCCAGGATTAAAATGATTTATTTCCAGTTGACATGCCTTATTAATTAAAGTAAAGGGACAGTTGTCTGGAGTAGCAATTATTTAAGTTAAGTACTCTAGGAGAAAGAGATCAACATTATTGATCATCTACTATGGGGGAAGCAATAAACTTTACATATTAAACACCTATCTTAATCAATTCTCACAACAACTTTGTGAGATAAGCCTTTGCCTCCATTTCACAGGATGGGAAACTGAGGGTTGGAAAGGTTAAGTAGCTTCTCCAAGATCCTGCACCTAGCAAATAGTAATCAGTATTGTGGTTTGGGTCCTTCGGACTTAGAAGCCTATGCTGTTTGTATTATATAAGACTGTCAAAATAAAGTGAAATTAGGTACATGGATTCTGATAAAAAATTATATGTGATATAATTTTTGAAGAGTAGAATCTAATAGGAAGTAAATTTTGTCTAACATATTTTAATTGAATTTCTTTTAGAGCTAGTTTAGAAATACCAGAATAATAATGTTCAAGAGATA
>NW_012142301.1:1492663-1493911 GCF_000956105.1 Propithecus coquereli
TAAGTAATCTAATTTTAAAAACCTGTCCCCTTCAGTTGAAAATGAGAGATCCGTAATTCAAAATAATTTATGCATAAGAGGGAGACTCATTAGTCTAAGTAACTGAGAATTCCAGGAATAAATTTTATAGGCAACACTGCATAGGGATTAATAAAGTTATAGAGAGGTCTATCTTTCTCTGCATCTCTTAATCCTTCTTCCCTCTGTGTGTTGACCTCATTCTGTGGAGATATTCTATCCACAAGGCCAGGGTGATGGCCACCAAGGATCTAGATCACATCCTTACAGTTCAGTCCCAACATCATAAATCGATCTCCTCTGACAGTTCTAGCAACCAAGTCTCAGGCAGTGCTCCAAGTCACTGGGTATCCATGCCCATCTTTGAACCATCTCTGAGCCATAAGAATGGGTTTTTCTGATTGGCCAACTTGATCTGATTCCGACTCTTGTGGTGGTGGTGTTTGGGTGAGGGTGTTGTGTCAGGCTAAATCGCCTCACCAGATTCGCATTGAGTGGAGGAGGGGTAGTTCCTGAAATAAAACAAAGATGAACAGACAGGTAACTTTGCAACATATCACTATTGATAGATATGTAGCTACAGATACTTATGATAATTATGTAACCAAAGATATTTATACAAAGATGTTCATTACATTATTACTTGTGTTGGTAAAAATTCATAATAACTTTATATTGAGAAATGGGGGAATTTTTAAATGATTAATAATATATCCATAGAACTTAAGATTATGCAGGCAATAAAATCATGACTTTGATGAATATTTAGGAATATAGAAAATGTTCATGACATACTAGTGTGGTGGTTAATTTTATGTGTCAACTCAACTGGGCCACAGAGTGCCCAGATATTTGGTTAAACATTATTCTGGATGTGTCTGTTAGGGTGTTGCTAGATAAAATTAACATTTGAATCAGTAGACAGAGTGAAACAGATTGCCCTCACCAAGGCGGGAAGTTCTCATCTAATCTGTTCCAGGCCTGAATAAAGCAAAAATGTGCAGTAAGGGAGAATTCACTTTCTCTGCATTACTCTCTTTAAGTTTTCCAGTCTTCGGACTAAGAGACTAGAATTTATGCCTTTGGCCCCCCTTGTCCTGAGGCCTTCAAAATCAGTCTGAAACTACACCAGCCCTCCTGGGTCTATCCACAGCTTGCCAACTGCACATGATGGGACTTCTCAGGATGACCCTGTGAGCTAATTTCTTATTTTATATTAATTAATTAGTT
>NW_012142301.1:1495251-1499844 GCF_000956105.1 Propithecus coquereli
GCTACGACCACACCACTGCACTTCAGTCTGGGTGACAGAGCAACACCCTGTCTTTAAAAAAAATAAAATATAAAAAAGGAAGTTCTTGTGGAGAGGGCAGTATAGAGTGGAAATAGTAGAGAGCTCTGGCACACAATGAAATGTGAGAGAAGGGAATGGAAAGAAGATGCCACATTGTTAAAGAGGTAAAAGGAGAAGCAGGAAAAAATTCTGTAAAACTATCAAAAAGAGTAAAGAGTTTCAAGAAATGTGTAGTGGCCAAACAGCTACCACTCCATTGAAAATGTGTTCTCCTTCTTCTTTAGTAAAAGGTTGTCATGGATCCAGCCAGGACTGTATTTCCCAGCGTCATCTGTATTTTAGGGGTGCCATTTTACTAGTTTCCATCAACAGAATGTGAGTGCCACGGCAATTGAAAAGGAGATATGCCATCTCCACCTTCCTATTCCATTTCTAAGATCTAGGCACAGAGGATGCCACACCCCTAACTGATGGCAGAGCAACAATAAGGAAGAGCCAGAGTCCCTGAATCACCACGTGGAGGAAAGCCACCCTCTACTAAAAAACACCCACATCAGACTATGATATGAGTGAGAAATAAATTGTGCTATTAAGTTTCTGGAATTTGGGGGCTTATTTGGTATTACAACTAATGTTACCATAAGTGCAATATGAACTAAAAATTGCCTGTTGAATTTGACCACGAGGAAAGGATTGCTAACAGGAATAATTGGATAGAAGCCACACAGGAATGCAAAGTCTAGGAAGGTTTTAGTTCTGTTACTAGGACCCAAAGGATATTTAGTCATGTTTTACAGGCTGACACAAACCCTGAGAGAGAGAGTCTGTAGAACAGAGAGGGAATCGTTTATGGAGCAAAGGATATGGGAGAGACCCTAAGGCAGAGGGGGAGGGCATCCCTTTTATCACAAGGATGAACATCTCTTCCAATGACCATAAGAGGATGGAGGAAGTAAGAAAAGATGACTAAACAGAGAAGTAGATAGATCTCAGGGGCACTTTAATGTTCCAGTGAATATTACAACCATGATAATTGCTGAACATCAAAGTTTTATATATTTGAGCAACACTTTAAATGGTTCAAAACCCATAAGAAAACACACTGTTGATACGCTGTCATTTTCCACTTAACATTATTGAAAAAGAAACCTTTCACATTGAGTTTTCTTCAACTTGCTCGTTCTTATTTAATTCTCCTTTGAAGGGGATATATATATCACATAAAGATCCCTTCCCACAAAACAACGTTACCAAAGATCTAACATCAAGTGCTGTGCCTAGAAGCGAACTGCATATTAAGAGTAATTCTTTCTAGCTTTGAAACACCACTTTCTGACTGAGAACAACATGACAAAGCAATGTGATTATTAGTCTCGGTAGTTGTGATATTTCTGACTTACAGATATATTTATCTCTACACAGCCCCACTGTGGGACTGAATCAGAAATAACCAAACTAAACTAAAAATGTCCCCAAGTGCCAGAAACGAACAGGGAGATGAAGAACAGGAAGTGATGAGGGTGGAGGGGGAGAAAGAGAACCCAGGCTCTGTGTCGTTCTTATGTTTAGTGTCTTAAAACAGTGGACTGCATGTCCCTCTTTTCATGTATTATTACATTTTCACTCTAATGATTTTTGATAATTTATAATAGATGTGTGTGTCTGTGTGACTGATATGAAACAATCCTTGTTAAATGAACAAGATTTACGATCACGAAGCAACTTTATCTTTTCTCGGCTAGTTCCTCCAAATCTTCTCTCTGGAATTTTTTCCTCTTGGGTGAAATCACAGGCAGGTCCCACAGCTTTTCCAGTCCCTCACAGTCACTAGAAAAGTCTCACCTCAGATTTGAAAATAGCCAGACCCATAAAATAAGTACAATTTTTATCATCCTTCAAGTTAAAGCTTTCTGCAGCTCAGGTCTGATTCAGGCATGGAAGCCAAGTGCAGAGCTCAGCCATGTCCAACCGGTTCCTCCTCTCCTAACTCGAGCTCCCTGACCCTCAGCAGCCAACACTGAAGCAGCAGCAGAGGGTCTCTGGGGAAAGAGCACATGCTTGGGGCACAGATGCCATCATGGCATGCTTCTAGACAGGGGACACTGTACAATCGCCCCTCTGTTTCATGGAGCACTCTTGTGGGAGTTTTCTTTAGCAGGGAGGAAGAAGAAGAATTCTCACTGTGCCTTTCTAAGGTAGATTATACCAGTCCTTCCACCCACTTTAGGCTTCCCTCCCTCGGCCTGTGGGCATCCAGTGATCAGCCTGACTCATGCCTTTTGGAGGTCCTCCTGTTCTTCCCGGCAATGTGCTTGCCTCTGTCTCAGGTAGCCACTGGGCCCACAAGAAAACCCTGTCTCCCTTATCAGGCACATTGATTGAAGTGAATCTTCCCCCAGGGCCACTATTTTTCTCTTTGCTACCAGATGGGGGCACCTCTGCCCATAGTCACGTAGCAGGAGTCAGAGGCAGTTCTCCACTCCCAGGACACATATGGCAAGCCCTCCAGGTTGTTCTCGTAAAGCTCCTGACAAGGAGTTGTCATACTCACTCTCTCTCTCTCTCTCTCTCTCTCTCTCTCTCTCTCTCTATCTCTCTCTTCCGTTTTCACTCTCACTCTTGCTCTCTCTTGAATTTCCACTGTTTTATAGGCTAGGCTGGAGGCGACTGGTAGCTGGCAGAAATGATTTACCCCTGGCATCTGCTGCACGTGTGGTCTCTTCCTTCCTTAAGGATATAGAATTACTTGGCAATCCTTATGTCTTTCTCACCTGTAAGAGAAGAAACTGCAGCATCTCAATACATTCATGTACATAACCCCCTCTAGGCTGGAAGCTCATAAGGGCAGAGACCTTGACTGTTTGTGCACTACTATGTTCCTCAGCACCTGACACAGTGCCTGATATACAGTAGGTGCTCAATAAATATTTGTTAGATGAATGAATTCTGTTCTATTTATTCATTTCTAATAAAAATAAAAATGTTCTCTTTTCTTGACATGACTGCCCAAAGTCCAAATTAGCAACAGGAAAGTGTGGTCAGACTTTAAGAATGGGAACATTTAATCTCTTTTTATCACACAATATGAGCCTTTATATGAACTGGCACTAATTAGAGAGCTCTCCACTATCCTTTCCATTATTAGCATGAACTTAAATGAGCTGATATTAAATCAAATAATTTAACTAACGGAGGAGACTTTAAAGATAGTCTAACTCCTCAGTAAGAGATTGAGTGACTTGTGCTATCTCAAGAACAGCTAGTTCTTGGCAGGGTAGAAGGCAGAACACAAAATCGCTCTCAATTCAGCAAAACAGTATGTTCCTTTCATTAAACACTAGGCAGTATCCACACTACCTCAAGAGAGTACTTGTAAACCAGATCAAGTTAAGGTTTTTATTTTGAAGATAATAAGATGCTCTTCATTGACAGATCTCATCATTTGTAATTTATTAGAATAGTGGAGATGTTTTAAAAATGTATGACTTTCTTATAAGATTCCAATCAAACTGGACATATTGATTATTTGACTAACTGAGCCTGAAGCTCACAAAAGGGATTTTTTTTCAAGTGATTTAAAGTAATTATTTAAGATATAAGTCTGATCCTAGGAAAACTGCCTGTATTTCTATAATTTATCACCAGTTGCTGTCTTTAGCAAAAACCCATTTACTATACATCTAGTAGTATGGGGAGTTCCTTCCACAGAATTCCTGTGGAAATTATGGCTGGAACTGAAACACCTAGCATAATAGATATTCATTAATATGTTTATTGAATAAATGTACCAAAATTAAAAGTCTGTATAATTTCTCTTTTGGAGCTACTACTTCATCTTCTTTAAGTAGTATATTATCAGTATCTTCAAGAATATAAATTTTCAAAATAATAGGAAATCCCTAATAAATTCAGAATATTTCTTTATAAAAAATTATCTTATTTTTCTTCCCAATTTAACTCTTTATCATTTCATGGTATTCCTAGACTTAGTATTAATATGCCCACGACAGGAATTATTGTCCCAAGACAGACAGAAAATGCACAAAATTTCCTTTTGGACTTCTGGAACTTGTGGGGGATGAAAAAATTATCTTTTCTCATCCATCACTAGGTTCATGGCTGAGGCCCCTATAATAAAAGACAGATTAACAAGAGGAAAGTAAACAAATTTATTTAAGTTTTATGTGACATGGAGCCTTCAGAAATAAAGACCCAAAGAAATAGGAAAGAATTTATGACTAAGACCCCAAAGGCAAATACAGTAGTAACAAAAAAAAAAAAAGGAAAAATCCTCAACATCACTAATAATCATGGAAATGCAAATTAAAACCACGACGAGACACTGTCTTACCCCTGTCAGAATGGCCATAATCAAAAAGTCAAAAAACAATAGATGTTGGTGTGAATGTAGTGAAAAAGGAATGCTTATACACTGTGGGACTGAGAATTAGTACAATATCCATGAAAAACAGCATGGAGAATCATAAAAGAAATAAAAGTAGAACCGCCATTCAATCTAGTGATCCCACTAATGAGTATCTATCCAAAGGAAAAGTAGTCATTAAAAAAAAA
>NW_012142301.1:1499894-1500414 GCF_000956105.1 Propithecus coquereli
ATTTGTGAGCTGGAGAACCAAGGAAGCCAATAGCATGGCTCAGTCCAAGCCCAAAAGCCTCAGAACCAGGGAAGCTAATGATGTAACTCTTAGTCTGAGGCTGAAAACCTGAGAAACCAAGAGGCCACTGGTGCAAGTTCTAGAGTTCAAAAGCCAAAGAACCTGGAATTCCAATGTCCAAGGTCAAGAGAAGAGAAGGATGTCTCAGCGTTTGGGGGCAGGGAAGGGAGCAGAAAATGAGGTAAAAAGGAGAGAACTCACCTTTCCTTTGCCTTTCTGTTCTAATCAGTCCCCAGCCAATTGGATGGTGCCCACCCACATTGGATGAGGGCAGATCTTCCTTCCTTAATCCACTGATTCAATGCCAATGTCTTCTGGAAACACCCTTACAGACATACCCAGCAATAATGCTTTACCAGCTATCTGAGAATCCCTTGATTCAGTCAAGCTGAATTCTAAAATTTATCATCACAGTATATGTATCTGCTTTTGTGTCATAAATGGGAATGTAATAGAAAAC
>NW_012142301.1:1514859-1518635 GCF_000956105.1 Propithecus coquereli
AAAAAACACTTGCACTTGAATGTTTATTGCAACACAATTCACAATTGCAAAGATGTGGAAACAACCTAAGTGCCCATCAATTCATGAGTGGATAAAGAAAATGCGGTATATGTATACCATGGAGTACTACTCAGGCATAAAAATAAATGTCATAATGTTGTTTGCAGCAACTTGGTTGGAACTGGAGACCATTACCCCAAGTGAAGTATCTCAGGAATGGAAAACAAACACCACATATTCTCCCTAATAAGTGGGAGCTAATCAATAGGTACACAAGGGCACATAGAGGTGTAAAGGACATGAGAAACTAAGAAGAGCAGAGGGTAGGAGTAGAGTAAGGGATACAAACTTACCTATAGGGTACAATGTACACTATTCTGGTGACGGGCACACTAAAAGCCCTGACTTCAGCATTATACAATTCACCCATGTAACAAAAACACTTGTACCCTCTTAATACGTTGAAATTTAAGAAGAGAAACCATCGAAGTTATGGTAGAAGTATAATATAGTACCATTGAGGGGTGAGGAGGGTCAGAACCAAGGTGTGGCAGAGGAAATGGGGAGAAAAGTTAGACTCAGACCATAGATTTGACAGCACCTGAGGCACAGTTATCTGTGAGGTGTCCGGATAAGATACAAGGAGTATTCTTGTTTCAATGACAAGTAAATGGTAAAGCAGGTAAAGTGGAAAGAAATAGAAAAAGGACAGGGGTTTAGGTTTAGGGGCAGCGTGGAGGGGGGAAGAGATGTTAGTTTGAGAAATACTAAGTTGAAAGTGTTTGAGGAAATCCAACTGGAAATGTCCAGCTGACAGTTGAATATACGAATCTGGAATTCCAGAAAGAGTTAGGTTAGAAATGGAGATGCTGATATGCAAGTCAATTGCATAGAGGTAGCATGTGAAACCATGAGAGTAAATGGGAGCATCTCAAAAGAGATTAGAGTTAGATAGTGGCCTCAAATCAATCCTTACGAAATGGCTACCTGAAAGGGCAGTTGTTGGAAAAATAAGCAAAGAAATCAAAAATGGAGAATGGGGAGAGGCCAGAGTCATAAAGTCAGAGGGGAAAGTCTCAAAAATGAACTGTGGATAATCTTTCCATGTCTACAGTCACTGTCATGATTCAGTTCCTACATTTCTTGCCTGAATTTCCTGTATGACAGAGGAAATGACAGCATGAGCTTTGTTGAAATAAAAATTTTGTTATGTTCCTTCTTGGCTTAAAATCCTGTAGTAATTCTCCATCACCTTCAGAATTAAGTACTTGAATTGCAGAAAAATCCCTTCATGATCTACCACTTGATTATCTCTCCCATGTCACCTGTCACCATTCCTCTTTTTATATCCCGAGTTTTACTCGAAGTTCTCAAAAACATCTGGTCTCTCTCACGATCTGACCTTCCAGTATGCTCCTTTTGCCTGAAACATCCTCCCATGACCCAAAATCTGTCTACCTTCAGGCCTCGGCTGAGGTGTCATTTTTTTCTATCTACCTCACTTCCACTCATACTTATTGTATCCAACACACACACACACAGAGTTGGGATTAAACACCTCTCCAATGTGTTCTCATAATACCCTGTAACAGGAATTATATCACTTTGAACTTAATAATTATACTTTTAGCCACAATTATTATGTGCCAGACATTACACCAAACACATTATACATCACATTTTATGCTCTCAACAAATCTACAAGGTACTTTTGTTATCCTTACTTTTAAAAGGAGTAAAAAATACACTAGCAAAGATATAGAGTGACAAATGCACAAGGTTATTCATCGTGACATTATTTGTAATAGTAGAAGATTGGAAAGAACACAAACATCCCTTGATAGAGGATTGGTTGAATAAATTATGGCACACACACAGAAGGAAATGCTATGCACTGTATAAAAGGAATAAGAAAGTTCTCTGTGCACTCATATGGAGTAATTGCTGAGATATATTTTTAAGTTAAAAAAAAAAGAAAACATTTGAAGGAAAAACTAAAAATGAAAAAATATGAATAGTTACCTATATGGTTAGAGAAAGAATGATGTGAAGGGTATAGAAATGAAAAGATTTCTTTGCATATACTTTCAATGCTGGAATCATGTAAATAATATATGTATTTTTAAAATTTAAACCATCACTCTAATAATTAAAAACAAGTAGAAATGAATAAACTCAATTGCATACAAAATTAATAATGTAACAAAGAAAACAACTATTTTAAGTGACATTAGAATGTAATATTTGATTATATATCCATGTAGAAATATTTTCTAAAGACAAAAAGAGCTGCAAAAATACCTGAAATTTGTTCATTGATTTTATTTTTAGTAGTAATATGTTATTACCCTAAGATTACATATACAAATACATACACATATATATAAATACATACTATATATATTTTATACATATACTAAATACACACATGACACATATATTCCTCTCATGCTGAAAACCAAAAACTTCATTGTAATAGAGAAGAAATGCAAATATAAATGTAAGGAAGATGGAAATTGGTATGAACGTTTTCTTTTTCCTTTTCAAAACTATGTATTTTTTAATTATGCTCATTATAAAAATCCTAGAAACAATAAGAACCCAGTAAAAGAAAAAGGCACCCAGATTTGACTCTAAATACCATTTCCCACAATTGGATCCATAGCTTCTTGGAGTAACGGCTAATTCTAGATTAATATACCAATTGAGCCTTGGAGACTCTTTTTGTGCCAGGAAAAAAAGGAAGCTATCAAAGGCCAATGGAATCATTGAAGAGGAACATTGGAGCCAACTTAAAGGACTCTATTTGGACAAAGATGGAAAAATTTGAGAATCAAAAGGAATTATGAGCCTAAAGGCAATGATACCCCAGCAATAATGAACACATCTAGCACCCATATCTTGGTTTCTAATACCTCTTTTTTTTTTTAAGAAAAGAAATCCGAGATCCTTAGAGAAGTAGCTTATTCAGAACAGAGGCAGGAAATTTATAAGACGTGTGTGGAGCATCTCATATTGCCAGAAAGTAAAGAAAGGCCCACAAACAAAACAAAATTTAAAAATTCACAATACCAGGAGTTATAATATCAAATGGACACAGGAGTCAACTGAAAGAGCTGGCAAACGGCAACACTGGAACAATTTAAGCAATGAAATAAATAAAGCAGTATTTGATTATAACCCAAAATATTAAATAAATATCTATGAGTCTTTACTGATATAAATGATCAAATAAATAAACAGAAGCAAGTCTCCTATGGAGAAAATTCCAAATAATATATGCAGATTCTCCACCTTTAAGTGTGAATGGCATATAGTGACTTCCTTTCAAAGAGTAGAGTATGGATAGGCAGGAAAAAAAAGTAACCTTATAGTGGAGAAATCTGAAAAACACTACATCAGCTAGGTGACCAAGGACAACATCAACCATGATCAATCATGTTGATTTTATGTACCCTTGACATGACGTGATGAGATGGCATTTTACCACTGTGGCCTTCATCTGAAAAATCCATAGTCTCAGTCTAATCATAAGAAGGACATTAGACAAATCCCAACTGGGGGACATTCTACAACACCTGACCAGTACTCTTCAAATCTGTCAAGTCATCAAAAACAAGGAAAGTCTGAGAAACCGTCACAGGCAAGGGGAGCCTAAGGAGAGATGTGACACTAAATGTTATGTGGTATCCTGGATGGGCTCCTAGAACAGAAAAAGGACAACAGGTAAAAACTAAAGAAACATGAATAAAATATGGACTTTAGTTAATAATAAG
>NW_012142301.1:1519692-1529326 GCF_000956105.1 Propithecus coquereli
TAGAGATGCATATGGAAGTATGTTGGGTGAGATGGATTTGCTTAAAAATTCTTCAGCAGAAGGAAAGAAGAAAAGTCTGGAAGGAGGAGGAGAGGAAGAAAAGAATGACAGAGGAAGCCTAAATGGCAAAATCTTAATAATTTTGGAATCTGGGTAATGGCTATATTGAAGTTCATTTTGTAGTTTTTTCTTTCGTGTATGCTTGAAATCGTTCATTAAAAAAACATTTTTGCTTGTTATATAACTTAATTCTTTAAGTATCATATCTAGAAAAACAGATGCTGATATTTTCACAGATCTTATTTTTCAGGATTTTATCTCATTTCCATAGTAGATGACACTCTGCTCTGAAATAGTGTTTTAAGAAATCTTACTTTACTATTAGCCAAATAAGTCACTCAGCACATATTGACTATCACTAAGGACAGAGAATTATAGTAAGAATTTAATAAATAAGGTAAGACCAAGGATACAAAAAATATATGGGCCTTAAAAATGCAACAGAGTTACTCCTATATTTATGAAATCAACATTGTCTTGATTATCATTTTGCTACAGTGAAAGATTTGGCCATTAGTAATGGATTTAGGTACAAAAGGAAAATTACCAATTTTACTGCCTACTTGATGATTCTTAAAATCTATGAGTCATAAAAAGTATTTCATTACATTTTATTTATCCACCACTTGAAGTATGCAATCTGGGGCAACAGTCCAGCATCTTTGAAATGATTTCAGGTAACGTAACCACAATTTTCCCTTGTCAATCTTGGCCATTATGTGTTCTTGATAAAGGACCATTTTTTGGTATGTCTCAACCACCTGAGTAGTAAATATCCTCTCACAACCATTAAGTAGAAGACAGAGTTAAACCACAAACTAGTTATTATCCCTTAATGTTAATATGAAATAAGCAGAAATTCCAAAGATAATGAATAATCAAAAAATGAAATCTAAGTGTGATACTTAATGTAAGGGAACATAAGTTATCTTCAAGATAGTTTTCCCAAATCAATCATGTGTTTTAACTTATTCTAATTCAGGTACTTGCAGTTGTGAAAATGCAACACAAATGTGACTTGCTAAATGCCTTCAGCAGTGGTGAAATTAGTCAGTCACTCTGCATCAATCAATAAATCATTGTTGATTTATTAGTCATGTATTACCATATAATTGTGTGGCACTTGACAGTTTTCAAAGCATTTATACATATATCAACCCATTTTCATCTCACAACAAGCCATTGAGAGCACTCAGATTATTGCACTCATTTAACATGTAAGGAAATGGCTTCACAGAGGACTTGGAGACCAGTCTTTGGGTCTACTACTAATGGCAGTGGGGAGCCTGGACCCAAATTTAGAATTTGCAGCCTACAGTTCAGTCAGTCATACTTTTACAGTACCACGATGCCCAACATATGGAACAGTCCCTGACACAGCCGGCACTATAACACAATCAGAGACACAGTCCCTCACAGGCTCTTCACCTAATTTGTGGATTACAAGTCAAACAAATGAAATTCTTCATAAAAATACAAGACAAAAATTCAGGAGTTGTCCCGAAACAGAGCATGATGCATTTCCAAATAAATGAAGAAGAAACGCTTACTGACTTAACCTGTCTTATTGTCAGTATCCTTAACTCCATAAAATATAATAGGAAGAAAGAGATATGTCATATGTTAAAGTTGTTAAATTTCTGTACTTCTTATAAGATACAACTATGGACTCTTGAGTGATTATGATAATTACTAAAATTGGCAAAATAATATGCATATAATGTGCTGTGAATTTTTCACTATTCTTTCTCATTAAGTCCTCAAGACAATCCTGAGACCTAGTTGCTGGTATTCCCCTTTTGCAGAGAAGGAAGCTGAGTCTTAGAAAGATGAGGTTAACTTTTCTGTACGAACATAGCAAGTGGGACTGAAGTCCAGCACTGTCACATCCTGAAGCCCACTCCTCAACACAAACCTTTGCTTTTCCTCCCTTCTCCATCCACTCTGCAAATAGTAGTAACAGCACTATTCCAAAAAGAGCATAATTATTTTTTGGTTTTTGCAGATAGAAAATTTCTTCAAATGGAAGAATTCATTCATTTATCCAGTACATTTGTAGTGTCTCTTCCTTGTGTATAGAAACATATTACGTGGTTCCTGCTGTAAAAGATTTGCTCTCTGGTTGAGAGAGAGAGAGAGAGAGCAAGCAAGCACCACCACAGTACAATGCTACTACTTCTACTGGTAGCACTAATAATAATAATTGCTACTCAACGCTGGGATCTTATTATGTACCCAGCTATTTAAATGTATACAATGTGTTAACTCCTTTAATTTTCTCAGTCCTGTGATAGTCATATCATTCCATTTATCTGATTGAATATTATGTTGGCTTATGTTTCAAGTTAACACTAAGATGTTCTAATTTCCGAAATGGTATAATAAAAGTTCATTTTATTATAAATCTGAAACTAAATTATAACTTTCAAGAAGTCATCACAGATATTTTAAGTAATTCTCAACTATGTAGCTTTGTAATGTCAATATCAAATCATTCATTCATTTAATAGATGTCATTGAATATCCATATATGCACAACCTCAGGCTAGTTGCTATTAAGGCTACTTAACTGTGACCTAAGCGCCTTCAAGAGGCTTGTCATCTAGCTATGTAAAGATCCAACTTGCATGTGTGCCATCGGTAATGATGCAGCGTGCCACTCCCCACTGGTTTCTCCTGCATCTGCCTCCCTCAGACATTTGTGGATGCATTTATTAATGGCCCCACCAAGCAGACTCAGACCTGTTATGTTTCCTAGGACAATCCTGAAACAGATAAAATGACAGACAGCTGGGCCCACCGTAAGGTGGGTTTTGGTAAACAGTTGTATCTTAGATCCAAATTGTGGTAGCCATGTATATATTCATCCAGTATTTACCGAGGACCTACTATGTGTTAGTAACAGGTCTAGATCCTGAGAACATACCAGTGAGTAAAACAAAGTCCCTGCCCTCTTGGAGCAGTATCTTGAGCAAAGTAAGAGATTAAATTGTGTGGACATTTACAGAAACAGCTTTCCAGCAAAGGGAAATAGTAAGTGCAAAGGCATTAACAGGAACATGTTTGGCCTGTTTTGAGATTGGAGGGAGAGTGTTTGGAGATGAAGACGGAGCTAAGTAGAGACAAGATCATGCATATTCACCTCGCACTGCCCCTAAAGGCCCTCTAAAACCAAATGGAGCCTGGACACATATGCCACGAACAAATGCCAGTGTACAGATTCCCAAATAACACCCCACGATTCAATTTTCCCTTAATTGTAAATCTGTGGTCTGCCTGATTTCCCCGCTCAGAATCCAGTCTCAAAACAGTGTAAGTGGGTGGGGGGGAGGAGGAAAGGGTATGTTCTAAGGCATGCAATCAATCAATCATCAATCCAGTATTATTTCTTTAAAATCAGGGACCCATCCTTCAAGTCTACTTAGCTTCGATGGGGCCCAAATATCCTGCTTAGCTTTTATTTCCTTTTTCCTGGACCATAAACTAATATTATTCAAGTTAAATCCCTAATATTTATCTTTCTTTCCCACTCTAAAGAACTGTGGTTTATTCATTTTAGTCTGCATTGGTGCCTGATACATGAAAGGTACTCAATAAATGCTTAATGGATTACTGACTGAACCAATTAGTTAATTAATATATAAGCAGAGTTGGAGTGATCTTTCAATTTTTATAGCACTCTCTATTTATCTCTTTGTTGTTCCTGTACCTGGGACTGGACTTCTACCTGTTTCTTCCTCTGTCGTTTGCCTAGTTACTCCATCTTTTAGTTCAGTTCCTTTGTAGGACTGGAATTCTACCCTAAAACCCAGCCATTAACTATGATCTGAAGGTTCACTAATTTTTAGCAGCTGTTCTTTCAGAAGGCTGAGGCATGTCTCTGTATTTCCATCCCTTTGGCTAGCAGGCTTGCTCTATTTAAAATATCTCCCAAATCCATTGCAATCCAACTAGATTTCAAGGATGGAAGTCACCTAGAATTTGGGTGGACTTCTGCACCTTGGCTGAAACATACTTGGTCTTGACATTCCTTCAGACACTAAGCTTTAGAGTATCTCTGCTACCTGCCAGATCAATGTCTCTTGCTCTCCTGTACTTTAGAAAGTGAGATCCCTACCAAGACTCAGCATCTCCTTCTCCCCGAAGTTAATTCAATGCAGAGGAATGAGTACATGCAAGTGGGTCCTTGAATGATGCATAGTATTTTGAAAATGTATAGATAGACAACAGATTCAAAAATATTCCAGCAAAAAGGGTGAGCAAAGATAGAGAGACAAAATCATCCTCTGATTTCTTTAGGGAGTGAAAAGTAATCCTGTTTGGAGTGGAAGGTTTATTTCAGGGATTAGACTGAAATGATTAATGACATATGAAAATAGATGACTGTACCGAAGCTGAATCCCTGTATGTACGCAGGGAAAGCGTGCATATTTATACAAATTACTGTCAAGATGGAACATTGAAACCAAAATATATTAATATATTTTATAAAATAAGGCAATAATTGTTCTGAGAATAGAAATGGGGGGACTTTAGATATGCGAGACACTCACTGGTCAAAGATTTGAGGGTTATCTGAGTATAGGTGGTAGACGGGTAAGGCAAGATCCTTCTCACAGCAGGTGCAGCCTTTCGGATATGTTACAATGCACAGATGGCTCTGAAGGAGCCACTCTACCCTTCACAAATAAATTTGGCTATTGAGGATACAAGGCATAAGAATTCGGTAGGACAGATCTGCATTCAAATTTGACTCCTTTATTCTGCAGCTGTGAGACTTTGACTCATTTCCATAACTTCTCTAATACTGCTTTCTCCTTTGTGGAATATAATACCTAACTCAAACATTGATAGATGGATTACATGAAATAATCTAAGTACATGTTTCCAACATGGCACCTGAAATATAATAGATGCTCAGCAACTTGAGTTTTTCCTGCCCTCTTAAGAGGATTTATTCTTTCCTATATCCATGTCCACACTAGGATAGTGATTACATCTACTTTTACTATTGAATAGAGGACTAAAGAGGAGAATTATGATTATGATTATACTTTAAACAATTCTATTGACATTAAGACTATTAGTAACATGAAATCATAAGACAAGCAGCAAGGGGATGCTGTATCATCAATTTTAAAACTTTAAATATCAGTACGGTAGAAGTCAAAGAGAGGAATGGGGAAAAAAATGAGTGGAATAAAAAAAAAGAGCCACGGGCAGCAAATTCTAAAGGAATAAGAAACCCAAAGAAGTTATCAAGATTTATAGTATTATCCCATATGCCCTTTCTTCTTTCTTACCTGCATATTTTTCTATTTTCACCCTTTTCCATCACTTTCCAGGTGCAATTTTCTTCATGTGTTGAGAGCCCATTCCACACCATACACTGTGCTGGGGACTTAGGAGAGGATAGGATAGGCAGACAAGGTCAAATCCCTGCTTCAAGTGGCTCAGCTCACAAGTCGTGAAAGACGGCCCCAAAATGTCATGACATATACTGGAGAGGTATTTTCAGGATACTATGAGAGCAGAAAGCAAGAAGAGCCCGGTTTTACCTGAAAGAGGAAGGATACTTCCTAAGGGAGTTGATAAGTAAACCGAGCCTTGAAGATTGACTACCAGTTAGACAACCAGGCAAGGATATTTTGGTTACAGCACGTAACTGTTATTTCCCCTACTGGCACACCCAGCCGTCAATGCTTGAACACACACATGCACACACACACAATCTTTCCTTCCCATTCACTTCCTTCTTCTGTTTTCTAGGAATTCAAAGTTATTGCTGGAGGAAAAGCCCTACTAATAATCAGGGACATAATTTATATCAATTTTTGAGAATTCTTGAAACCTAAAGCAGCAAATTTTGTTTAAAAGATGGTGACAAGTAACTGGTTCTTGTGATTAGAGCATCACTACAAACCTTTGCTTTTCACAGCAGACCTACTGAGCTGAGATTAAATAAACCAGTAGATCTCAAACTTGAGAGTGTATCAAATTCTGTGGGGAGACTTAATAAAAAAGTCAGGTGCATGGGGATTTCACTTCTCTTTGTCACCATTTCTGAAACCATGGGGACTCATTAAACAGAATTTCTGGAGATAGAGATTGAGTTTGAGAAACTAAAGAATAAAACCCCTCCATACAATTTAATATCCTTCTTGTTAAGAAATTTACACCTACGTGTATTTCCATTTGCACTTTCACTAAAACAAAATTTTGCTGTTATGTAGACATGCCCTTAGAGAATACTGAGTTTTGATATTTACCAATGAATTCAAAGTTAATGTTAATAAATTAATAATTCTCTAAACTTCCAAGCTATAGGTTGTTAATTTAATGGGATATTTTCAAAGTAATTTAATTGTACCTAATTATAAATGTTTGTATTTACAATTTCTTAAGAAAAATATCTTTTATAATGTAATTTCTAAGTATAAGAAATATGAGCAATTTCCAAAAATTGTTACAACAGAATTTTCTTAGACTACAAATGTTTATTTTTCTCTCTGTCCTTTTTATCACAATTTGCTACATGAAATGGCAGTAGCCAATTTTAAAAAGCAAGCAAAAATAGGTCAAATAATTTTGTTGTACAGATGAATATTTTTTAAAAAATTAAAAAGAGCAGATTCGAAAGAAATTTCATCTATTAGAAGTGACTGTCCAGATGGAGACGCAACATGAGATGAGCTGTGTTTTTATTATTGTTGCTGTAGAGTTCAATTATTTCAGTGAATGATTCTATTGCCTTATATCCTGAAGCTTTAGGAAAATAAGAAGAATAAGAATTCTATCCATAGAGATCCAAAATTGAATTAGTTAGGTAGTATTTTGGATTTGTGTGGGTTTATTTTTTTTTTGTTTGTCTTCTTCATAAAATGCACCCATATCAGTGTATTAGTTTTCTACTGCTGTGTAAAAATTTGCCACAATGTCAGTGGCTTAAACAACATACATTAATTGTCTCCCAGTCTCTGTGGATCAGGAGTTCAGGATTAGCTTAGCTCAGGTTCTCACAAGGCTGCATTCAAGATGTTGGCCTGGATGTGTTCTCATTTGGAGGCTAGACTGGAGAAAAATTAACTGTCAACATATGACTGAAGGTCCCACTTATTAGCTGTCAGCTGGAGGCCATACTTAAGTTCTAGAAGTCATCACTGAAGTCTCCCACCACATGATCCTCTCCAGGGACAGCTTACAACATAGCTATTTGCTCCTCCAAAGCCAGCAGGAGAAACTCTCTGGACAGAGTCTAATATAATGTAACATAATCATGAAAGTGGCATTGCCTCACCTTTGCCATAGGCAACGGCTTAGCGCAAATCTGCCCCTACTCAAGGGGAGGGGATTACATAAGGGCATGACTCAGTAGGAGTCATCTCAAAGTGCACCTCCTGAAATCAGAATTTTTATTGCATATTTTAAAATTTACTTATATATCATCGTCTCTCTGTCCTAGAATGTATGCCCCTTGAGAGCAGGAAAATTCTGTTAAAATTATATTGAAAAGAAACTCTCTTATGAATAAAATCTAACCAGAGAAACTACTCCAATATTTGTTTTAAAAGTTGTTGATGAATTAGCTACAAACAAACAAACTACAAAAGAGAACATTGGTTATTTTTTTAACACACACATAAAACATTTATTCCACCTCTATTTAACAATAGTGACTTGGACTTAGTCACTAAAGACTTGGCTAGAACTCAAAGCTCAACTCAGTCTGTAAACCAAGAATATTTTTAGGAAAAATAAAAAAAACTATACCATGCATGATAATAATTTAGATATTAAAATTATTCTTTCACAAAACTAAACTTGCTGATTGTATCTTTTCTTTTTTTAATTTCAAAATATTAAGGGGGTACAAATGTTTTTGATTACATGGATCACTTTTGTAATGCTTGAGTCACAGCTATAAGTGTGCCCATTAGCCAAATAGTTTTCATTGTACCTGTTAGGTAGGTTTTTGCCCCTCCCCTCTTCCCCCATGTCCCCTCCTTGATTTCCACTGAGTTTTACTTTCCTCTGAGCATGTGTGGATTCATCAGTTAGCTCGATTTAATAGAGAGCACATGTGTTGTTTGTTTTTCCATTCTTGAGATACTTCACTTAGGATACTGGTCTTCGGTCTCATCCAAATTGTTGCAAAAGGCATTAATTCATCCTTTTTTATGGCTGAGTACTACTCCATGGCATACACATAGCACATTTTGTTAATCCACTCATGAACTGATGAGCACTTGCATTGATTCCACATGTTTGCAATTGTGAATTGTGCTACCATTAACATTCAAGTGCAGGTGTCTTTTTGATAAAATTATTTTTTTTTCCTTTGGGTAGATACCCAGTAGTGGGATTGCTGGATAGAATGATAGGTCTACTTTTAGTCCTTTGAGGCATCTCTATCCTGTTTTCCACAGAGGTTGTACTAATTTGCAGTCCCACCAACAGTATATAAATGTTCCTTTCTCTCTGCATGCACACCGGCATCTATTGTTTTTATATTTTATTATTTTGAGTGATTTTAGATATGACTTCAATAACTTGCTCTTAGTTGTCTGAATTCATCAATTGTCTAGACTGTCTCATAATCAGTCACAAATAAATATATTTAATAATTATATTAATCAGTGTTAAAGCTAAGTAGGTGTAATAAAGAAGCTAGTAACACATTGACTAAAGTGAGGTAGAAGTTTATTTCTCACACAACAGATTGGCCAGTACAAACCAGGAGAGCCTCTCGCTTCCACGACATCCTTCATAGACCCACATTCTGTCTTCCAACTGTGTCATTATTATCCTTTTCTTCTTGGGAAAAACAAGGTCAGGGATATGTCCGTTTTCCAGAAAACAGGAAAGAGGAAAGAGTCAAAGACCAGGTCACTGATATCTGCTCATATCCCGTTGGCTCAAACGTAGTCACAAGGTCACATACAGCTACAAGAAAGCAATGAAATATAGTCACTAGTTGTATAGGCATGAGGCCAGGACAAAGGGAGAAATGGATTATAGGAAACAAGTAGTAACCTGCAGTAATAGTAAAACAGTTTATCAGAGCTCCTGATTAAGATGACCAAATCAAATTACAGCTGCTTTCTGATGACCTGGATCATGGCTTCGCACCTGTAATGAACAACCATTGCATCACAAATGGAATACAAGTGTGAGTCTTCTTTGAAATGTATGTATTGTTTTACTTACAAAATAGAAATAGTATGGTTTTTTTCTGTATTTTCCTTGCAAGGTTGTTGCGAAGAATAATCATAGATGGTGTTTTTCAATATTGCTCTCTTGAGGTTAATAGGCTGACTCTAATGTGATAGTTGCACGAAGTCATTACATAAGTATCAAAATTTTCCTTTTTGACAATTACAAGATTATTTTTCTCTAGAAAATAAAATTAAAATGTTAGCACTCTTCTTTTTTATAAAACTGTAAGAAATTTTCTTTTTGAATATTCATGGCTTTTAATTTCCAAATTCTTAATTTCCCAAATTGTACCTAATTGTGATTTACCAAAGTATTATGCTCTTGTTTTAAAAAGTCTCATTTGGCTTGTTATAGGCAG
>NW_012142301.1:1533021-1533397 GCF_000956105.1 Propithecus coquereli
ATTTCAAACATAAAAATATATGTAGACAAAATTGTATAAGAAATTCCATATGCTTCCCCCCGCCAATCAGCATCAACAGTTACCAACTCATAGCCAGTTTTGTTTCATCTCTATCTCATCTATTCCCTCTCTCAGTATCAGATTATCTTGAAGTAAATAACAGACATCCTATTATTTTATCTGTATATATGTGATTGTGTGATTTAAAAATAAGTCATATGGCTTACTTACATGATAATAAGGTAAAAAAAATTTAAGTGTATTATTTTCATTTGGCAGAGTTCAAGTTCTACAACAATACTGGTGTCTATTTTAGATGATCACATGGGCTAAAACAAATTGAATCTTGGAACATGCCTGGTTTTTTACTGCTTTT
>NW_012142301.1:1533447-1535408 GCF_000956105.1 Propithecus coquereli
TAGGCTTATTTCTTTTCTCTTAATTTTCTGCTCGATTTCTGTGACTGACTTATTTGATTGGAAGGACTTGTCTTCAATCTCTGAGATTCTTTCTTCTGTTTGATCTACCCTGTTCTTGAGGCTTTCCACAGTGTTTTGTAGTTCCCTATAAAGTCCTTTATTTCCAGGAGATCGGTTTGATTTTTCTTTAATATTTCAATTTCTTAGGTGAATTTTTCTTCCAAGTCCTGGATTTTTTTTGTGGTTTCTTTGCGTTGGTGATCCATTTTTTTCTTGTATATCATTCAATTTCCTTGCAATCCATGTTTGAAATTCTTCTTCTGTCATTTTAGCATTCTCAGTTTGGTTAATGTCCATTGCTGGGGAGCTGTTGTTCCTCTTTGGGGGTGTGCTTTCCGTTTGAGTCTTCATACTTCCAGAGTTCTTTCGCTGGTTCCTTCCCATCTGGATCAGTTGTTCCTTCCCACATTTAAATTTTCGTTTGGATAATGACACACCCTGTTTAATGTCTGAGCCAGTAGGTGGTGTTTGTGGGTGAGATTCGACCACACCCTTTATGATGAATCAGTAGATGCAGTAAAAGGGTGTGCAGGATGACCTCCCTGTCAGTAGGTGGCACTTGCAGGGAGGAGCGAGCTGCGGTGCTGTTTTAGGGTCCTGTAGCTAGCTCTTATTCCTCTAGGGAGGCCCTCTTGTGCCTCGGGTGGTGGGTGGGGCCCTGGGATTTCTAGGTGTGTCCTTATTCTCCCCCTCAGTGGGAGAAGTGAGTCTGAGTGGGGCTGGGTTGGGCAAGCCTGCTCTCAGGCTCCACCACTGCTGCTAGCAGGTTCAAAGGTCTACACTTTGTTTCTGTGCAAAGCTGCCGGGAGGGGCTGAAATGGCTCCGCTCAGCTGAAAGTCTGGGCTTGGGGGCTGGGGCTATCCAAGACCCGCACCCTGGAGCAGGTCTCACTCCCCTCCGATCTTCCCCTCTCCGTGTCCTCTCCCAGGCTTCTGCCAGCAAGTGGGGCCTCAGGCCGATGGATCTCCCCTGACTGTGATGTGGGCCAGGCGGTTTCCTACCCAGGATCGTAGCCTGAGCTGGTGCACAGCCCTCTTTTGGGAGGAGGGTTGCCACTCAGGCACACTGATCTGCCCCTGAAGGCACACACTCCTCAGTAGGCTCTTTCACAGATCTCTCCTCCGTGCCCCAGGGCAGTGCGATCGTGACCTGGGTGTATGGGGTCTGGTCTGCAGGCCTGACCCCTGACCCTGGAGATCAATCTCTGACCCTGCCAGGGGGAGAGGTGCTGGTCTTGAATCACCTACAGGGCGCCCAAGCTGGATCAATTTCACTCCACCTCGTGATTTGCCCCACTCTCCTGGAGTCCCCAGGCAAATAGCCCCTGGGAGGGCTGGCGGGTAAGGAACTCGCAGTCTGAGTACCCCTCAGTCTGCTGTAGGGCCCCAAAAGAAAAGATCCCCTTCCTTGGAGATGCCTCCATGTGATGGCTAAATTGTCTTTCTGGGCACCCACGGGTAGGGAGGGGGAAGGAGAGAATGGAGCACTATGGCGTCTGCCGCTAGGTTGGGGTCTGCGCCCAGGGAGGTGCCCCGAGGGGGCTGGGAGCCCGGCGCTGAGTCCGCAAGAGGCCACTGCTCACTGGCGGCAGCCGTCTCTGGGCTGGTGCCGGCAGGTCTCTCCAGCCGCTCAGGAGCCACCCGCAGCCCGAGATGCAAGGGAGGGGGAAGTTAACCGCTCCACCTACCCTTGTCGCTGGTCTCCAAGCCTCTCGGGACCTCTCTTCTCCTCTGCAGCGTCTTCCCGTGGAGTCTCCTGTAGTTTCAGGCACCCTTCCTTCCGACCCTCACCCGATCTATGTTTCTCTGCTCGCTTATTTTTTTCTCTTTCTTCTAAAATTCGTCTTTTTTGCAGAGACCTTCTGACTGGCGGCTTTTCTCATCCGCCATCTTGGCTCCTC
>NW_012142301.1:1535458-1541876 GCF_000956105.1 Propithecus coquereli
ATTAATGGATTAGTGGGGTCAAGTATCTACAGGGGCCTGGAAATGCTGGATTGAGTCTCTTAGCATGTAATATATTCATTTAAATGTTCAAATTAACATTTGAATGTGAAACTTCTCCCAAAAGAAAATTTACTAATAGCCTAGAATTTGTTAGCACATTTTTTAAAAATCAAGACTAATTTAAACTCTTCAAGATGTGAGATTACCTAATCATGATAAGAGTCCTGACATAGATTTCTTTGGGATTTATTTCTTATGAAGTCTCTGAAAGTCATCTTTTTAAGAAGTACCAGGAGGACTTGATTAAAAACTGAATGTTCTCTCTTGTTTCAAGAGAGTTCATCATAAATGCTGAGCAGGGGACAGCCACTGAAATAGCACTACTCAATCTATTTCATTTTTCTTGCAAGACATTTGAAGATGAAATATTTTTATATGCTGAGCCAATTTTATTTCTATATATGATTTTCCATTCATATTTTTCTTTACCCACTCAAGCCTATGATTTTAATAGTGATGACATATCATAACAAACGTGTGAATGAAAGTGATAGGGAATTTATGTCATTATCATTCTTGACAAAAACACTATGCTACTATGAAATTTTGATTTTAAAACTTAATCCATGATAATATCAGAAAGAAAATAAACTATCTTGACTACATTTATTAAAATATCTGGAGTAGGTATCAACAACATTTAGTGATCATCATTTCGTAGGCTAGATATTTATAGATCACAAATTCCTTTAGGGCATTTCAACTTCTGTTTAACCTTTTATCCCCTGAACATACCTAATATGTATATGCTCCTTTAAGTGTGTGATGGGATAAATTATTGGACTTATGATGCTAATTGATGCTAATTTCATGAAGACACAGGAAAGATGCCTCTTTATGATAATAATATATAGAATAAAATATTAATATTATTCAAATGAAATAATCATAGCCCAACTTAAATTTTAATCTCCAATAAAAGAAAATCAGTGAGGTAAACAGGGAGTGGTCAGCTCCCCATTGCACTCTTTTCAGACTTCAGAGCCTGGAACCAGCACTGTGCAACCCCGGGTGTCAGCCCAGAGGAAGTACAGCAATTAATGTGTGGCTCAGAATCATATCACCAAAATATACAATAACACCCAAAGTGTACTGAGTGCTTACTGTGCGCTGGTCACAGCCCTAAGTGCTTGGCAGGCATTTTCACATTTTATCTTCATTGCAAACCTATGAGGTGGATATCATTTTATGTCCACACAGCTGCTGAGGAGCTGAGAGCCTCAGGGCATTAACCTAGAGCCTTCGTACCTAGCTTGCCTTCGTATTTCCTCTCTGTTATTTTAAGCCTTCCCTAACCCCCGCAAATAATTTATCTCCATAGGACCTTGCCTTAGCACTTATTCTCCAATGTATGTCATGGCCTCTATCCTCACCCACAGTGGCCAAGTTTCCAAAATCTGCTACTGTAACGGGTTAATGTTAAGACCATTCATTTATCAACAATCTTAAAGCAACCAGTAGCCTTTTGTGTTAACATTACACACTGTCTTCCCCTGGTGAATTTTTTATCTTCTGACAATCTAGGAATTCTTATTAAACGTGGGTCTTAGTCCTAGAGCTTTAGCTCAGCCTTTGCTTTGCTAATTGAAATGAAACTCTGATGTCTAAACTTAACTTTGTCCCTTGCCATGATATAAGCAACCTGCCTGTCCCATCCTCAGAACTAAACTCCATGTTTTAATCCAGTCTTCAGGACTGACATACCAAGTATGATATATATCCCATAATGGACACGTGTGGTGTCGCCTGGCTCCTACTGGACCCTGTCCTCAAGACCCAGCCTAGTTGGTTCTGCTCCTGTGTTCACTCGGTTTCCATTCTCATGGTCCGGGAAGTCACTCCTGCGGTCTGGCATTGTTTCTTTCTCCCCCAAGATATAAGCTTTCAGGAATCCATCTGGCTCCAAATACCATGATACTTTCAAACTCAATATTCCTACAGGAGAAGTATTATTCTGAATGAAACTGTGAGTTTGTGTCCAAAATTGTCTTTTGCTCAATCAGCCCACCTTTGGGAAACAAATTCACATTGCAGTGGCAATTACTTAGAACAGCCTTACGCTTTATCCTTCCTGATAACAGCTATACATTTAATGAGGACACTTGGAAAACAAATAATATAAGACAAAAGAATATATTTCTTATTCTAAAATTTCAGGAAATGTGATAAAAAATAAATAAGTCAGGAAAATTTTCATTATGCCTCTAAACAACACCAACTGAAAACAGCCCTATTGTTTGGTCTTGGAGTTATTTCCAAATTTCAAAAAAAGAAACACCTTGTTAAGTGAAGAGAAAGGATATTTCTTGAGCACTCGTTCTATGCTTACACAGTGTGAATTTTGCATATGCAATTTCATTCAATCCCTAATGACAGTCCTGTGTTGTGCAATGGATATCATTGCCTCCCATTTTACAGTTACAGAAACTGGGGCTCACCAAGAGTAAGTTGATCCCAAATTTCTCTCTGTTAAGTAGTAAAACCAGAACTGGACTCCACATGTGCCTGCCTCCCAACTATGGTCTCTATTCACACCGTTCCATTTAACCTGGCCCATTGTTGGGTATGTTACCTGGTTGATTGCTATGCATTCTTCCAAAATATACTTGGGGCCAGGCACATGGTTCATGCCTGTAATCCTAGCACTTTGGGAGGCCTAGGTGGGAGGATCTCTTGAGGCCAGGAGTTTGACATAAGCCTGAGCAAGAATGAGACCCCATCTCTATAAAAAATAGAAAAATTAGCTGGTGTGGTGGTATGTGCCTGCAGTTCCAGCTACTTGGGAAGCTGAGGCAGGAGGATCACTTGACCCTAGGAAAGTGAGGTTGCAGTGAGCTATGATGATGCCACTGCATCCTAGCCCAGGAAACAGAAGAAGACCCTGTCTCAAAAAATATATATATATATATGTGTGTGTGTGTGTGTGTGTGTGTGTTTGTGTATACACACCTGGAATAGTTTTCTTTGTGAGAATTGCTGCAAGGTCTATGTAACCCACTGTGCTTTCATGAGTTTGGCACTAGACCTAAGTTTATTCTAGGATCTAAGTCCCAATTTTTGTAATACTTTGGCAGTTATTCCTCTTTATATATATCACCCCTTATCAAATTGTCTATAACAATACTGTCTCCACTGAGGGGCACTTTCTGTCTTTAGCACCCAAAGTGCCTATGTCAAGGTGAGCAAAATAGAATGATTTAGGTCATTGAGGGTTCTCCTGGTGGATACTAAAAGGTTGCGCCAAATGAAAATAAAGCTTATGCTTCAAGTACAAAGTGGGTATGTGGGAAGTGGTTTTAAAAGAAAAGGGAGACTGCTTTCCCATGACTAGGGAACAGGAAAGGCAGGAGAGTGGTTGTGGTTCCACAAGTGACAAGAACCCACCCAAAAGATAAGAATCTCTGGTGAGACAGAGGCCGCTGTGTGTTGAGGGCTGATCACAAAAAGCAGAGGCCTTGGGAAGGATGACAAAAGACTTCTGGGTTCTTGAGGAAGCAGCAAGCATCTTGAATCCTGATGGCCAACACTGTCAAAGGAGCTGCAGCTCTGCTGTGCCCAAAGGCAGAGCCACAACTCCACCTTAGAGGTCTACGTCTCATATGCTCTCTGTTACTCATGCATTGCTCCAAAATGTCACAGTAGTCAGCCTATCCCTGTTCTCTCCCATCCATTGCCAGCTGAGCCAGGCTCTGCAAGCCCAGGATCAAGAGCTCCCAGAGATGTTACTCTAGGACCAAACTCTTCTCCCATTGCCAGTGCTGCCATCCAGATGCCAATGGGACCCACGGCCTCTGTGTGATTGCAAAACTTCCACATCAGTTGTATCAGTCACCACAGGTTAAAAGCTTTTATTACACACACACACACACACATTTCTCTCAGGATGCACATGTGCATCATGGTGGCCAGACTGAAATGAACTTTGCAATCAGCTGTGTTACAGTACCAAACCATCTCTCCTCTCCAGCACTCAGGCTTTGTCGTTCAGTCTAGTTCACTCCATTTAATGCCTTCAGGGGGCCTCCATTTTTTTCTCCCTCCAATTGCACTTCCCCCGGGTTTGCCCCTACCCAGTAGCCAAGATGGCCTATGTCCAAACAGAGCTCAATGGTGGGGCAGGGTTGTTTTCAGATAGAGCCTCAACCTGCCTATAAATCAGTGGATATGTCAGGTATAGAGGGCAGGGGGCGGTCCCAAGATGGAACTGTGCCCAAAATGTTTATGGGGTAACATAAGGGGAGCCATTATGGCTCCAGAAGAGTGGCTGAAAGAAAAATCAGGATTAGGGTGGGTTACCAAGAAAATATGAAGGGATCAATCAAAGGGCATGCAGGGAACTAACTCATACAGAGTTCTAATGCAAAGGGGAACTGAGAAAACTTTGACAATATTCTGTTCGCCCACCTGGACAGCTTTACACTCTGACATGCTGCTTTGTATACCGGATTTGCTCTATCAGTTTTTACTATTGGGAGGACTGAAGATTATGGGGTTCATTGGTGTCATGCACCAAAAATTTCTGGTTCTCCATCAGAGTACATGGTAGGGTTGAACTTGCTTTCTTCCCAAGCAACTTCTTGTAGGAGTGATGCATGTTACCTCCAAATGGAAACTTTAAGAATTGGTGCAGAAATCACAACACTCTCTTCCCACCTGCTTTGGCAAGCAACAGACTTTGAAATGAGGTCTGCTCCATCAGCCTGGGATCTAGAGTAGGGACACATGAACTGGGGTCTCCGGGCAACTTATGGCCAAGGCATATGAGTAAGAAGTAGCCAATAAGATCTCAGGATTGTTTGTTACCACAGCATAACTTATTCTAACCTGACTGACACAAAAATGTATTGAGTTTACTTATGTTTTTAACAATATATAGACATGGAAGAAAATTTGAAGAGCCAATCTGCATTCAAGTTATCTAGGTTAGTATTTTATAGATACTACCAATTGTAATAAACTACAAAAATTACATTCAAATGTTATCTCCTGAAGCAACATCATGTTTTATGTATGTTGTATTTCATTAACCTAACTGAATGTAACCTCCCTGCAACTGAAAGTTTTAGGGGAAAAATTCATATTGGCCTCAAATTATATAATTTTAAGTGCAAATAATTTTTAAAAATCACAGAATAGGTGTATTACTAGTTCCTTTAGGAAGCCCAGGATCACTTGAAAGTCTCTTCTGCCCAAAAAGACAAGTGGAAAAGTAGATACATATCATGTTTATAAGCAGTCACTGAATCAATCACATTGGGGTAATTTTGGATCTTTAAACTCTTAATCAGAACAAATTCAGAATACTGCAACATAAATTTTTCCTGAATGTAACTTTAAAAAAAATTGATATTAACCATTTTCAGATGATCTTTTAAACAAACCCAGCCACAATCATTGACATTGAGTAAGAGGAAAATTTTTTATTTCATCATGTTACAAATTAACTCTTTCTTAAATATGTGAAAAAATACATTCACACATATTCTTACAAAAATTTCAATGGATTTTCGTTCTCAGAAATTAGATTACAGTGTTCATTTGTGTGGTGCCCTTTGATGCTGCCTAGAGCTTTTTAAAATCATTTCTCGGCTGCTATGAAATCATTTCCTTTTACCATTTTTTCATCTAGTATAAAGACAAACAGTATTGATGTTCAGTCATGACAACCCCTTTAGATTTTAAAAACAATTTCCATTTATAGTATGAAACTAGCAGATTCACACCATAGGAGTCCGCTTCTTTTTATACTCCCCAGGGCCTTTGGCAGGGAGTTGTGTCCATTTGCAACGTTGTCTGCTTTG
Organism: Propithecus coquereli; assembly: GCF_000956105.1. Classification (NCBI taxonomy): domain Eukaryota; kingdom Metazoa; phylum Chordata; class Mammalia; order Primates; family Indriidae; genus Propithecus; species Propithecus coquereli. Next base: position 1,541,320 of record NW_012142301.1, read on the forward strand.
TGCTAACTATCTTTTTGCTTAGTCTATAGAAATTTTCCACTAGGAGAACCAAAAGGCCACAAAGCCCTCATATTCTCTATGGGTGGGCAGCAGTGTGGACAGCAGACAGAGTATGGAAGCTGAGTGTGTTTTGGCAGGGAGCCACGTTAGGAGACAGTTCTTGGCTACACTGAGAGCTGCTCTGTATTTATCTGTGATTGAAAGATGTGTAAATCATAGATCCTGCAGAAGTGCTTACACATACTAGCCACCTTGTAAAAATGAGTGACTCTATAGCTTTTATTGGACATTGTTCTTATATAGACATATGAACAAACTCTAGTGAAAATACCAATTTAAAACACAGCTGTGACACTTGCTTTTATGCCCTTGGAAAAATCATCTCATTGCTTATCTGACAACTCACTCTCAAGATATTTCTTTTTATTTTTCTTTCAAATTCTTCCTTACTTTCCTTTTATCTTTCACTGTTAAAATTGGAGATCTAGTGGGGAGGAATAATCTTCATTTCTGTTATGCATGAGATTATGTTTCTAAATGTCTGAATGGAGGTTATT
>NW_012142301.1:1546171-1547968 GCF_000956105.1 Propithecus coquereli
CTATTGTGAAAGATATTAAGTCTTCAATTTGATTCTTGGCTTAACTGTTGTTGGATATCCTTAATTACTTTCTCTTGTCTGCTTGCTCTAGCTAGGACTTCCAGCACCATGTTGAATAGAAGCGGTGACAGTCAGCACCCTTGTCTTGTTTCAGTTCTGTGGGATTGCTTTCAACTTTTCCCCATTCGGTATGGTGTTGGCTGTGGGTTTGGTCTATGTGGCTTTTATAATTTTGAATATGTTCCATCTTTGTGTATTTTGTTAGTTTTTATCCTAAAAAGCATGCTGAATTTTGTCAAATGCTTTTTCTGCATCTATTGAGATGATCATATGGTATTTGTTGTTACTTCTATTTATGTGGTGAGTCACATTTATTGATTTAAGTATGTTGACCCATCCTTGCATCCTTGGGATGAAACCCACTTGGTCATGGTGGATTATTTTTTTGGAGTGCTGCTGAATTCAGTTTCCTAGATATGGAAAAACTGGAAATTTTGCATACTGCTGGTAAGAATGCAAATGGGAAAAAACATTTAGGAAAACTGTGTGATGATAAAGGATAGTCAGAAGGGACTTTTAAAATGCTGATAATATTTTCTCTCTTGAAGTGTGGCGGTTACTCATCAAGTTGAAGTCTTGTGATTTGTACAAGTATCAGTCTGTATGTTATATTTAAATGATATATTTTTTGTCTAGTTCTTTTTATTAGCCATATCATTTTCATATGTTGATTAGATATTTAATGGTAAGTTAATGGTAAGTTCAATGTAATGTATTTTCAATGATAATATCTCAACAGTGAAAATTAGAAAAAATATATATACCAACCTTTTATGATAGATAATATTACTGCATTTCAACTTCAACAATGCAATCATCCTCAGAATCTATATAACTACAAGGAACATCTAAGCAAAGCTTAAAAAAAAATAGTTGACCAAACGTGGTCCCTGATCTCTGAGACTATATAAATCAATCAATAAACATTTATGGGGCCTTTATCATACCTAACATGAGGCACTATAGAAAATTCAAAAAAGCATGGACTTGTTCTCTTCCTAGGGAATTTGAAATCCAATGTGTAACTACAATTACTGAAAAGGGAACCACAGAATGTTTCTAACAGGAAAACAAACTACACTCAGGTACTTAAAAAAAATGTATTATTAATTCAATGTATTAAAGATTCTACTAAATTAATAGATTACAAAGAGAAAGAAGGCATTGTAGACAGAGTCTGGTTAAGGAACACTTTCTGAAGGAGGTAGTTTAATCAAGATTATCAAGAATATATTCAGGGGACACTGAACACCAAAGACTAATGGTTAGATATGGTTGGAATGCCTAAAATTAAATTATCATTGAAAAATGAATGTTGGATACAGATTGTATAAGGCTAAGGAGAATGGAACCACTAAAGTTTTTGAGCCAAGAAATAATATGATTCATTCATTCAAGGAAAGTTAATCACTCATTCTTCCCATAACACATAGCTTAATATAATTCTGATTTAAATTTTAGTTTGTTCTTCCTATGCTTATCTTGATCCTTGGATAGTTACTAGTCTTCTTGAAAGCAAGTATCAATTAACAGTCATATTTATTTCTTCTGGAACATCTAGCTTAGAGCCTTACACACAGTTAGCACTCACAGTTGTGTGTTAAATAAATGAATCAATCAATCAGTCAAGACAAATAAAAAAGATAGAGATATTCATTATTGAACACACATAAATCTGGAGTTGAGGCAATAGAAAGAGACTCAGACATCAATAAATACATACCCACATTTTAGAAA
>NW_012142301.1:1548018-1548520 GCF_000956105.1 Propithecus coquereli
ATGTTTCAACCCAGTCCTGCCACACATAAGCTGTGTGGCCTTATACAATTTCCTCATCCTCTCTGGGGCTCAGTTTTCTTACCAAGATATTGGTGTAGTTCCAATTTAATAGTGAGTGCATGTGGTGTTTGTTTTTCCATTCTTGTAATATTTCACTTAGGAGAATGGTCTCCAGTTCCATCCAAATTGCTGCAAAAGGCATTAATTCATCTTTTTTATGACTTAGTAGTACTCCGTGGCATATATATATACACCACATTTTATTAATCCATTCACGAATTGATGGGCACTTGGGTTGATTCCACATCTTTGTGATTATGAATTGTACTGCAATAAATATTCTAATTCAAGTGTCCCTTTGATAAAATGACTTTTTTTCCTTTGGGTAAATATCCAGTAGTGGGGTTGCTGGATCAAATGGTAGGTCTACTTTTAGTTCTTTGAAAAATCTCCATACTATTTTTCATAGAGGTTGCACTAGTTTGCAGTGCCACCAACAGTG
>NW_012142301.1:1562347-1565100 GCF_000956105.1 Propithecus coquereli
TTAAATGTCATAAGTGTAATTTGTATCTCACCTAATTAGCCATAATATTAGGGACTATTTTTGTCACTGATGTTTTGATATAAATAAATAAATAAGGAGTTATTAGAAAATGAGCTAACATGCCTACTGGTAAAATCTGAGATAGTTTATATGCTGTGTTTTCTTCCAGGTCAAGCATTTTTTAATGTAATAACTCATAATGTATACAGCATGGGCTCCCCTTATTATGTTCAATACATAAGCTGAGCCATATTCTATTAAAATATAAAATTTTAAATTATAGCTTATTCATAATTAATAACGGAACAGTGTAAGCACCACCCTTCCTGCTTGTGTTTATCACGGTCCATTCTAATACAACTGTTTAACACAGCATGAGCCTTGTCTAAGCCAACTGTCAATTGTGTGGGAGGTTTCTTTTTTCCCCCTCCCCTCTCTCTTTCCTTGACTACTGTTGCTTGATGGATGCTGTGTGAGGAAGGATGTGTTGTTTAGTTGATGTGTGGTGAGTAAAGAAAGTACTGCATTCTCAAATAAATGACAGAAATTCCTTTCCAACGAAAGAAGTGAACATTAGAAATGAACTCTCTGAATGTACTTGCAGTAGATAAACAGACCACAACTGTGTAAGCAACACCTTGATTTCTCTAAAGTGTCCATTAGTCACCAATGAGAGATAAACCCTGGGTAAGAATAAATCTCAATTTTATGTGCACCCCTACTGCCACTGAAAGTCAAATCCCTGAATACATTCACCTCTCTCATGCATGTTGGGTCTGCAACCGAAAAATAAAATATATGTGTAGTTAACCCATATCTGAAAGGCACAACTGGAATATTATGTGGCATAGTTGGAAAGGCAGACAAATTTTCCTGGGAAAAACTGTGGTTTTAACTTGTAGAGAAGACCTGCCTTGCCCAGTGCAGTGGCTTGTGCCTATAATGCCAGGTACTCAGGAGGCTGAGATGGGAGGATCACTTGAGTTTGAGACAATAGCCTGGGCAACACAGTGGGTCACTGATTCATTGGAAAAAAAAAAAAAAAGATTGAAATACTCACCCTGAAATTAAGAATGGTAAGACTTTCTCTACAGGAATGCCAAGCCAAACTGAAAGAGTAGATTTAAATTTTAATGTCTGAAACATCTCGTGTAATTTTGCAAAATGCCTAGTGTGGAATTAATAACTTTATGCACTACACGATTCTGGAAATATTCAACCATCATGCATCTGATTTTGAGGTGAGAGGAGATTGCTAGAGAAATTGCAGAAGCTGAGAAACTGTTTGAAAATAATTGTAAAGAGTCTCAAACTCTAGCCTTCCTTGAGTTCAATAAGGAAGCCCCTCTCTTTCCCCCCAAATACTTTCCCAATCCATTCCAAAGCATTCATTCCTAAAGACTTCCAAAAATTAAGTTATAGCTAATTTAGTAAAAGGTAATAATGTTCTTAAACTTAAAAAAAGTGTTTTTAATGTTTTCTACAGGACAGGGGGTAGCAAAGAGCATTAAAAAGGCAAGTAAACATTCACATATTCACACATGCGCACACGTGTATGAAGGAAATGGCAGTGGTTGAACAGCTGGTGTTTTTGCTCTTTGCTAGGTGAGATTCACATGTAGATGATAAAATGGAAAGTAAAGTTGGCATATTCAATATCTAGAAAGAAGAATGAAATTAATGATGTTTAGAAAATGATTTTGCTATTCAATAAAAATAAATTTTGCGGCAATGGGTAAAATATTTAGGTTGAGTTTTTCAAAATCTAATTCTTCAGTCCTAGTGTTGTTTCTTTACTTATATCTCAGATGTAGAATTTTAACTAAAATTGTATAGAGCTCTTAGCTTCTTTAGGACCAAGTAGGTTGGAATTCATATATGCTCACCGCAACTGTATTTACTTTTTTTGGAAATTAATAGATAAATCTAGTATTGTAATTAGTTTAGGAAGTCATGAGATGAAACATGCTCTGTTAGAAGAAGCAAATTATATATGTTCAACCAGTTAGCTGTATTCAGCTTCCAATCATTATTACTGAAATATTCAAAAATATGCAATAAAAAAGGAAACATTCATTTTTCTTATAGCTTTTAACCAATTTAATGATCTTTAAAGTGGCTTCTGGTGTATTTAAATGGAGAGGCATTACCATGCAGCTTTTATAAAACAGACCTGAGTAAATCCTGTCTCCTTGACTGAGATCAAGTTGCATTTCCTTTTTGCCTACCAGTGTTGATGAGGGCATTAATGGCATTAAATGCACTAATGCACACACAGCACTCAGTATAATATCTAGCTCATAGTAGGTATTCAGAAATTGTTCATTTTTTTCTTCCATTTATACTAAACCAGGTAAAATGTAAGTTAACATATCATGGACCACATAAATATTTGTGCTTTCCATACAGGTGTTTTTGTTTTCACCTAACTCTGATCCTTGTAAGCAAATATCCTTGGGTAATAATATTAAATTATATTTGATAATTAAGTTGTTATGATAAAAATTATCTTCTATAACTTGACATATGATCATTCTCTCATTTTTATCATCTTTAACTTTTTGGAATTTCATACATTCCAAATAGATGTACTTTTTTTAGGGAACCAAATGCATAATTCTATGTCACTAACATCAAAGCAACTATTGCAGAACCTTTGTCACCCTTACAGAACTAAATTATCAAGGAGAAACTACAGCTTTGTACTATATTTAATGCTACATAGAATATAATAGGAATCTCTGATTAAAGCC
>NW_012142301.1:1565150-1603061 GCF_000956105.1 Propithecus coquereli
ATCCTTTGGCATTTATTAAATTTCAGGATTCTTTTTAGTTCTTCATAATTAAATTTTTTCCTTCCATTTTTGCAGTCAGTGCTTCTGATGCCTCAATTTCTCCTCACTTTTAAAAAATGTATTATTTTGATCTATTTGTAATAATTCTCGTTCCAAAGGTTTCTAATCATTTTTGAATTTTGACAATAATTATATGTGATTAAACAATGTGTCCCATTGCTTTCTTATCTATCATCTGTAGGAATTAAGTCAAATAGAATTAATCTTATTTTGAGAACTTCCACAATACCTTTTAACATACCCAGACACATTCATATACCAAAGTCTTCAGAATTTACTGTGTTGAGCGTAAGCCACGCTGTAGCCTTGGTGATAGCTTCAGGATTCAAGGATTACAACTATATGAGAGTTGGCTCCCTGGACACCCCTAGAATTCTTGGAAAGCAAAGGTTATGGAAACATAGGAGTTTAGAGTTAGAAGAGATTATCTGTACCAAACCTCTCATCTTCAGATGAGCAGAGTGAAGTCTGAGAAAGAAAGAGACATGCCCAAGGCATAGGTTCATAGGACCAGGAGCCAGTGTCGGCGTTAGTACCCCCTGCTCTGTTTTTGAATTGAAGACTGACAAGTTAGTCAAGTAGATGGTTCTAAAGCCTTTTTACTTTAAAACAACAGTTTTGTGCCTCTTAGGGAAGATGTGTCTGATGAGTCAACTTTAAAACAACTTCACTTACTTAGAAAATAAAAATAATTGAAAATGTGCCAATATAAAAAGTAGAAAAATGGTAGCTAAACTCTTCCTTGCCGATGTTTTGCTAATCTTTTGCTAATTATATGTTGTCCTCGAGCCTCAGTCTCCTCTTTATCTTTAGAGAAATTGAAACTAACAAGTAATACTGGACTAAGTTTTCTCTGACATAATAATACATAAATACATAAAAACACAAGCTAAGTATGTGTTGACCGTTTTCAGACTTATATCATTCCATATAAAAAGTTAGACCATTCCATGTGAAAAAATAAACTGTCCTATGTGAATTTCTGTATAATTTTCATTTTAGGTATTCCATGTGAATTTCCATACAAGTTTCAAACAAATAAGTTTCTCCAGAGGGGAAAAAAATTATGTTAGTGTGGTATATATATATGTGGATAACACACACATATATAAAGAGAGACTCTTCAATTTGACCTATAAATGTAGGACAATATTTTTTAATATGAAATGTTTTAGTTGATCTCCAAGTTATATAGATAAATGTCTTGTATGGCTTATAGATAAATATGATAATTATACTACTACTGGTGGTAATCATTATTCTACTAGTCTCACATGGCAAAAATGGTAAAAACCCTAATGAAAGATAATGATTCAAAAAATTCCATTACACAATGTGGTGTCGCATTACTGTGAGAGTTGTTAGCCTCAACTCCAGTGATCTTCACTCACTCTTCATGAACTCCAATCCCTGAATGTCAATTTTTTTCTCACTCTAGTCTCTCTCTTTTGACATCTCCAGCTATCCGTAAGATAGATCTAATCACTAGGAAGCTTATGCACCTGCCAGATGACAGCTCGCAACACATGCTAACAGGAAAATGAGGGTGGAACCTGTGACTCATCTTTGTTAACAGTCTCATACCATTATCCTTACCATTATCCTTAACTGACTACCTTGCTTAATGTTTTACCCTTACTGCCCCTGCCTTATAAAACCTACCTACTTTCATTCTCTCTCTCTCTCTCTCTCTCTCTCTCTCTCTCTCTCTCACACACACACACACACACACACACATACACACACACGCACTTGCCAGTACTGTTGAGTCTACCTCCTTCCACCACCAGGTACTTCCTCTGCACATGTACACTCTTCTCTATGCCCTGAGAGGCTAACCTCTGTTTACTGAAACACCCAGATTTCCTTCTCTGTGGTTTCCCATGGGGTTCAGTGTCTGCGGTAACAGACCTTGGCTATAACAGCTTCCTACTATTGAGACTACTTGGGTGCTTAACCATCCTTTGTTGATATCCGTAGCTCTCTCCACACCCCTGGAAATGATCATTTCAGTAAACTCTCTACTGTTAAGCTTTTTGAAAGTGCCATCTGTTTCCTGCCAAGACTCTAACTGAACTACATATAAACTAACTCGAATTCCTGGTCCCAGTCCATTCCCATCCATTCCAGGGTACTGCTAAAGTAATACAGCTTAGCTGAAAATTTGATTATAGTTCCTCAATGACCTACAATAGCTTTAAAGTTAAAGTCCATATCCCTTAGGTTAGCTAGCAAAGCCCTCCATGATTTGATCATATCTATTGATCTAGCCCTCTCTTCCATGCCACTCTTTCCTTCCATAAACAGAAAACTATTTGCTGTTTCTCAATCCATGCCATTCAGTCCTCCTTGCTTTACATTCTGTTTTCCGTTCACAGATTCTTTACTCCCTGTCTTCAACTAGCTAACCCTTACCTCTTCCAAATTCAGCTCAAATGCCCCTCTTCTGGGCTCTTCCAGTCTCATCGAGATGCTCATTAGTATATATTTACCTATCGTATTTTTAACAGACTTTAATAGTCATTATGGATCATCGATTTTGTCCTCCCTGGCACAAAACATCTCGAGGGCAGGAACGTGATTTATTTTACTACGTAAATCCTAGCTACAAAGCAGAGGAACTTTGGCTGGTTTACCCCTTCCTTCCTGTTAGTGGAGACAAAATAAGGAAGAGTACTCTCTTCCTTTTCTCTCTCTCTCATTTCTGATCACTATTAGAAATGCTCCTGACTATCTTAAAACTCTAATCTAGGGTGTTAAATTCTCAGTATTACTCACATAATGGAAAAATGATCACTAGTTATTCCTTACAGGCCAGAGTCTAAGAAACAATAGATCTCCTTGAAGGTTATATTCTCAGTAGCCATTCCTCCTCTTACAAGAGCTAGATGGGCCTCCTCCAAGGAACATGGCTGAGAACGAGAGTCTGAGTGGAATGAGAGCACATTTGCAACAGAGCTGAATAGCCCAGCCATGAACTAGAAACGTATTTCTCAGTTCCTAGCCTTGAGGATTTTATAGGGTACTTGTTTGTGTGCGTATTTACTTGTCTTTAAGAGACTAGAGAGTCAAGTTCTTAGGAGAAATTGGACACGAGATACTTTAAAAAGACATTGATTCAGTCACTTTTGTCATCATCCTTCTCCACTGCGCTCCTAAATTTAAGAGAAAGACAGAGACAGGGACAAAGTAAAACAGATACACAGAGAGAGAGAGAGAGAGAGAGAGAGAGAGAGAGAGAAATTGACATTCACTAGTAATATGATATTATTGTCATTTCCTGAATGATGAATTGAATTGCCCAAATGCTCTACTTTTTATAACAAGAGCTTCCCCCACATCAAATGCTTCCCCCTCAGGCAGGAGAGACAGAGACAGTGCAGAGGCGGTTCAGGATTCTAGCCATCACCCCGTTACTTCCACTCAGTCACTTACAGCTCCTCACACTCTCAAATCACGCACATGGTTTTGGTTTGTAAATCACCATGGTAATAAGCACGACATAAATAACTCATAGAGTTCAAAAGAAAAAAAAATCTAACAATGAAAATGAATAATTAGGAAGTAAGGACTTTGCGCACTAGTTCCAATTAAATTGCTCAGAATAAATAAATACACTTGTGCTTTCTTGAATCTGCGGGTACTCGTCCTCTTTGCCTAGAGAGAATAAGGACAAAATAAGTAATAAGAAAGAAAATGGATTTATTGATTCAAATATAGTTTTAAAAATAATGTTTGTACCCTCACAATACCCTGGAATAATAAAAAAAAAAAAAGAAGGAAAAAAAATAATAAGATGGTCCGAAGAGTAACAGAGGAAATAGCTATTCGGTGAGTGACACTGTGCACCTTCAAGAAAAACAAGCTAAATGAAAAACAATGTTTTTTAAAAAAAAAAAAATGTTAAAGAAAAAATTTCCCAGCAGGTTAGAGTTAAATATAAAACTAGTGACTAAAGTGGAGATAAACATGCATAAGAAATGGTTAACAATGTTTTGTCCATCCAGCCATGACAATATCAATGTAGGAAAAGTCTTTCTTTCAATATTTTGGACACAGGCTGATCAAAAAACCAACAGGGGTTTTCACACAGCACCTTAAAAGCCTGTCTTATCCTTGGGGTTTCTGCAGCCAATGAAAGTTTGTCATGATGATGTAATGCTCCTGAGTTGTGTTTCAGCACCGAGTATGTGGTCACCGGGTATCATGCCTGAGAGCTAGGTAAGTTTTTGGATCAAATCTTTCTTTCCAGCCTGTTCTCCTGCTTAAACTAATTCCAGCAGAGAGATCATTTGTTTCTAGTCTATTTTACTATCTCTGAACAATTTTCTTTAAATGTGGGCTGGGTTATTATAGAATTGTAAAGACAGCTGGTAAACAAAATGATGGGATCTGAGAGTCAATTTTCCTCTGTTATTAGTATGAAGGCTTTTACTTCTCAGCAATTTATCATCACCTCAGAGAAAAAGAGCAACAAACAGTGTTACGTTTATTTGTTAAGGGAGCTCTGGTCATTTAACAAACAAGTTTTACTACAGAGAGATTTTCAGGGAGATGGAAAAGATTTCTTTTTAAAGATTAACACTGAATTTGTCTGATGTCATTAAGTGAGCCCCACCGAACTGTAAGGAATGGAATAAAGTTTCCGTGTTTATTATAAATAGAGACTATATAGGTCCTGCCCTAACAGAGCTTAAACTCAGAGAGAGAGAGAGAGAGAGTGAACATTATTTTTTTAATTTTTAAGTAAGTTAAAAACAATTTTAAAAGAAAAAAGAAAGCCTAAAGATTAGTGGCCCTCAGTGGCCTAACAGTTATATGAAGTTAAATAGAGAAAAGTTAGATATAAGTAAATGAGACAATTCCAATACATGGATATGCAAATGCTTTAATATATAAACAACTTTTTAAAATTTGGAGTATTTTAAAAATTTGAACTAGACAACCAGCAAAACCAATGGAAACATAGCTCTTTATTTTCCCTCCATGGTACTCTCTGCAGATGTGGAGAATTTAAAGAACTCTTACTGATATCAGTCAAGTTGTGGGTAGTCTAGCAACATGAAGTACAAAAAACAATTATCCAGATAATTCAAGATTTAGGGAAAAAAACACCCTCAATAGTTATTGCTATTGAGAAAAAGAGAAAGAGTGGGGACAAAAGGGAAGAGTAATAATGCATTACCAGCTACACTGAATTATCCACGTGATTACTCATCTTTCACCTTAACTCTGTCCATATAGACGCTAAGAAAAGCATCTAAAGTTAAGAATGTGGAAGATTTATCTTCAGCAATGAGGAACAGTAGAAAATGTCAAGTGTTGTAGAACTTCTAACAAGAAAAATATTTTTTCTTGTTTTGTAGAACTTGATGTCAGATGGGTACTAATGCATGTGTTCTTTTATTAAAACTTCCCAACCTTTCTAGCTTGCAAGCTCCTCCTCTCTGTCTTCAGCTGAGTGTAACCATTGCACTTCACTTTCCACTGCATCTTCATTCGCTTTCCATTCCAATCAACTGGGCCATCTCCTTACTTTACCTCCTAGGTGGCAAATAAATACTTTACCCCTTACATGAAATGATTCTCCCTTCTTGTTCCACAGTTAACTCATTTTTCTCTCAAATTAATAACCGCAATGCCAAATAGTTTATGGTTTTCAAAAATTTATTTAAATAAAAAACTGTATGAGCATCATGTAAACATGACTCATTTCCCATTTTTTAACCATGTTTCCATGTCATTGCTTTGGTGCAGTCATTGGTACTAACACTGGGACTTAAGAGAGAAAATTTTGCATTTCAATGGCATCTTATGCTTTGCTTTCTGCACCCCAAGTTCTGAACAGGCAGACAGCACAGTTCCAAGAAGGGCCACAAAGTACTGCTCTGGAATTGAGTGACTGAGTGAATCGTGCTTTAGTACGACGGATGGAAAGATAAAATATTTCCATGAAAGGCAAATAGTATGGATAAGGTGGAGAATGATATAAGATGACCTGGTTTCTGATACAGAATGTTTTGGCTTTGGGGCCTTAGTCTATGCTGAAAGCCTGTGCCTTTTTCAACAGAGCTGTGAGGCAGCACACTGCGGCTCTCTAGGCTTGGGCTCCCACGTCCCACAGCACCCAGCTGGAAGTAGAAAGAGGTCGTCATGGGGTAGAGTACAACTCACTGGTCTTCCAGGTGGGTCTTCGCAGAGGCCTAGAAGGAATCTACTTGGGGTTCTGCTTCATGTAGGAAACCTCTTTGATCCCTACTCTGAGATGCAGCTGTGCAGAAAAATTCAGGAATTTTTAAAACAATGTTTTATAAAGGAGATATTGCTTAAGGAATGATCTTAGACGTGATCTGAGCACTGACAGGGAACAATAACATGCCCTTCTGATTAATCCTGAGGACAGAATGGGCCTCGGAAAAGACAATTCAAGGTAGATTGCTTTCTTTTATGTATTTATTTTTTAACCTCGATCTCTTTGTATTCATAAGGTTACAGTCCAATTCCAGCATTCCTGAAATCAGGAGGCTATATCCAAAAGACTGCCTGGAGGATTTGTAGGTTGACAAAGTGGGTAACCCAGAGAATAAATTACTGGCTGGGGAAAATCTATTATAGTATTCCACTGTATGTAATAAAGTAGATGTTCAGTAAAAGTCATTCAATTTTAAGAACAATCTTTTTAAATATTTCACTTTCCATTTCACCAAAAAAGTATCTTTTCATTCATAATAGTATCTTCCATGAATAGAAATGTTCTGGGCTCATTTAGTTCTTTATCCTACCTGTTTATTTGATGGAGAGGTAGGCACACTGGGGTCACTATTAGAAAGAAAGAACGACAGTAGGCAAAGTAAAAAGGAACAGCTATGTCCTCCAATGTGTATACTGGAAATAGTGTGCTCCGGAGATGCATAGAAAGTGTGGACGTGAGAGCATATGGGGAGAGGAAAGCTAGGAGATTGACAGTCATGCTCAATTATAAATCCACGGTGAAGGTCCATGGGGCACCTGCCATGTGCCAAGCATGAGATGAGATGCTGAGGGCACAAAGAAGGAGAAGGAGAAGGCACCATTTGTATCCTCAATGAGCTTTCAGTTTTCCGTGAATCATTAAGTCTTAAAGAATAGGACAGGTATAGGCCAAGCATAGAAAGGAAGAAGTATGATAAAAGGAAGAAGGATCACACACCCCAATTTGCCAAGGAGGGTCCCAGTTTATGCTTCTCGTCCTGGTATAATTATTAACAGCACTTTAGTTCATTTTCAAAAGTGTCCTGGCTTGGCCCTTACAAATGGTGAACCATTTGAAGGTTTAAAGTATGAGTTTAAAGGAGGAGGACCGTGAACCCAGGCAAGAAAATTATGAGGCTTTGACCCAAGGCAGTGATCACGGTGACAGAAAAGAGCAAAGAGCATTCACTTCCCCTTTTCTTTTAGAAACAGCTCCCCCACCTTCTCTGGCAGAATTTCTCCTCTCCCTTTGCAAGGTGTCTCTGTGTGTCAGTAAACTGAGGGCTCTTTTCTCCAAGCCAAGGAGTGGACATGTGACCAATGAACCAATGGGACACTGTCTCCTGGAACTTTGTCAGGAGAACGATGAGATGGAAGAACAGGGAGGGAGGCCTGGAGATCATTCGATCTAGCAGTGGTGACTGACAATCCCAACAAATAGTGGCTCCTATGGAAACCTCCACAACGCCATGGCCCCTGTCGTCTCTGAGTCAGTTTCTTCAGCCTTCCTTTTACTCTGTAAGTTTTCTCATAGCCATCCAATGAGTATCCTTTTAGTTTAAATTAGTTCAGTCTCTGCTGCTCACAACCAGAGAAGGTACATTGATAACTATTGTTTTCCGTATGCTATACATGGGGGAGGGGACAAACTAAGAAAAAGTGAGGTGATATACTATCCAACACTTTTTTTTCCCACTCTGTATCTCCACCATTCTTTCTGTAAGTGAAGTTCATAACATGTTCTCCCTCTATCACTTTAATATAGTTCTTTAAAATGCTGTTTCTACTGCATTGTTTATTCTAATCCCCATGTATAAAAATATACATAGAAATGGGATTTGTAAAAAGATAAGTGTTGGTATAGAATTTGGGGGTCCTGTTTCTGCCCCTGAGAGTCCAATCACCCAGGATTTCTGTTTCCTTGCTTCTTGTGATGGGTCCAGCACTACCCAGGGGCTGCAAACACAAAAGGCTAAGATGTAATTTAAACCAAACCAAAACATCCTCTACAGATAGATCTTTTCTTGGAGGGTATTTGTCATTGAAACGAACCTGGGTGGCTGGCCAGAGTAAGTTTTTCTTTTGGCATTGTTCTTTAAACCCTTCGAGGCATGGAGTGATGCCTCTGCAGTTATCACACAGCTAGCCACCTAACCCCGGCACCACATTCTTGCTTCAGGTAGGGGGGACAAATGAAAATTGGGGCGGGCAAGACTATACACTGCGATTGGCTGGATTTTTGATGCAGCGTGCACTCTAACGTCCTGAAATATGGAATGCAGGAGTCTCCACAGATGCTCCCTGCTGCAGTTCTTGAAAGGCAGGAACAAATTTAAACTGGGTTTTGTGAAAACAAATGACATCATTCCTGCATACTCTGAAAAGCTGCAGCCCCAGTGAAACATTTTCCCGTTTTCCCCTTTGCTCTTATGTGTCTGACTGCAGGGCTTCAGGTTTTTATGCTGCACATTTAACCCGCTAAATCTTGCAGGGAATAACCTTTCATCACTTGCCTCTAAAAAGAATAAAATCCAAGAAGAAAATATAGAGGTATGTAAAAGTTCATTTGAAATCACATTTAATCTCCATGTGGCTGTTATCTGAAGACGTGACAGCACATGGGAAGAATTCAAGTGATTTGAAAGAAACAACAACAAAATGCTGTATTGGGGACTGTCATCATGGAAATCATGGCACTGACTTATTTTGGGTGGCCTTTATTGTACAGCGTTCAGTGCTGGTGATTAGGAGAACTAGAATTTCCATTTAGGGATTTTTCTGAGTTCACATTGTTAACTGCAAAAGTAATCAGGGACCTGGTATATTTAAGACCATTAGCTAAGGACTATATTGAAACACTGTTCTAGATAAACTGTTCCTCACTGTAGAATTCTGCAAAAATAAAATAAAATATAGGTGAGTCAGCAGAGTTAGTTGATTTTCAGTATACAGCTTAAGAAGCTAGGCCCTTGGAAGCGCAATAGTGTGAATCTTCAACATACCAAAACCTAGTGGAAATTTTCTCACCAAGATAATATTTGTTTAGTTATTGCCCTAAGCCAAAGGATGTCCCAGGAAGTTCTTTACTTGTCAATGTCAGTCTGTAAGAGCAACTGCATGTACGAGACAAGTACAGCGAGAGTCCACCAATGCTCAAAGCCTACAAGGTTTTCTCAATCCCATCCCAGGAACCCAGGCCTAACTATTGACTTTCCTCAAACCGGTTTCCAGAGCTAATTCTGACACTAATTTTTCTTTATTGCACATAATTATTAAAATCCTTTGAATTCAGTTTTCCTCAATATTATCATTAGCTGGCAAACAGAAAATTAATCTCAAATTACTAGGATGAATTTTATATAAAAAGCTATGTGAGATGACTTCCGAACTAAGGCCTGGGCAATGATCTCTTCCACTCCTCAAACTTGCAGCGATTTATTTAGGAAGCAGAGGCAATTTCTCACTGAAATGTAACCAGCCCAGGGAGAGTCTTAAAGAGAAATGAAGAAATAAGTCCATATACCCATCTCCACCGCTCACCCCTCAAACATGAATCTTATATCTTTGTCCTTGATTCTCGCTTCTATACAGTCCCTTTGTCCTTCATATTAATACCTTAGAGGTCACCTTTGACAACCCCACTCTTGTTGATGCTATCATGAATTAAACGATGGCTACTGTGTAGACCCAAACAAAGTCATATGCCAGCAATAAAGAACTATCTCTAAAACGGAGATAGACTTACAATTTACTATTCAAAGGCAATAGACTATTCAACTACTCAGTTAAATGAACATTATTACCAAGGATGACAGCATTTAGGTTTTTTTTTTCCCCATTGCCCTCCTCTTCAAATTTCCTTCTCATTCTAAAAGTTTTAAAATATTTTTTCTGCATAATTTCTGCCATTCAATTATCTGAAATGATTGCCATTTTTAAAAGATGGCCTATTAGCTCATCTTAAGTGACTAAAGGTGACTTCCTCTTGCCTATAATCATTTTTTTCCATTAGGGATATTTTTTACATGTGGGGAGTCTGCTTTCTAGTTCCCAGCCTGGGAAAAGGAGAAGTGGGAACTTCTCGGAATTTCTCTACTTCTTTCTGAACTTCTAGAAGCCTCTCTTCCTCTTTCTTTTTTTGTCTTATTTCCATCTCTCCTGAACTGCTGGTGCTGAAGAAACAGAGCTAGAGGCTTCGAGTTGCCGTGTCTGCGTCAACAATCCATTGGCCCAAAGACACTTGAGACTTAAAAAAAAAGAAAAAGAAGTAGAATATAGGAACACTGAATGAAAATTTCCTAGTGCTATTTCCCATGCTTTGAATTCATTCCCTGGAATGCATATGCTGAAAGTTTTACATCAAAACTTTCTATGGCAATTCCTTTCAAACTGTGTCTTATGAGCACTTAAAACTGGGAGAGTTTATAAAAAGGGAAGAAAGTATTAGGAGATCTTAAGAAATCTAGTGTTTTTGCTTTTGCTGATAATTGCTGTGTAACCTAAGACAAGTTGATATTGTTTAGAATACAGTGGAAATTGCACAATTAATTAAATTTGCCCAAAATTTGGTAGAAAAGAACCCCACAATACTGACACAATTGTATATATCCACTCCAATTTACGAGGCAAGCAAATGAAAAGGTATTAGGAAGGCATGCATGGGGGTGAAAGGACAGAAAGTCACCGGCCTGAGCTGAATGGCATTGCTGTCCCAATGTCCCAACTCAGAACTTTCCACTGGCTTCCCATCTTTTCAGAGAAAGCCCCAGTGCCCTTGCAAAGGCCAACATTTCCTTCTACAGTCTGCTCCTCCTTCCTGTGTGACTGCCACTTCCTTCCTCTTCTTCTTGTTCATTCAATTTCAGCCAAGCTAACCTCCCTGCTGATTATCGAATAGTCCAAGCACATGGCCTGAGGACCTTTGCATAAACTAATTCCCATACCTAGGACAGCATTCTTCCAGATGGCTACATGGGAGCTCCTATGTTTCCTTCAGATCTCTCAAATACCATGCCTTCCCTGACCGCATTATATAACATAAACTAGCAGTCTCCACTAGCAGTCAACAGTACTTGCTAATTCCAGTATTTTTGATCCCTAATAACTTTCTTTATTTTACACAGCACATATAAACATCTGACATCCCACACATATTTGTTGATTTGTTTATTATCTGTCGTCCCCACTGGAAGGCAAACTCCATCAGGGAGTTTTGTTCACTGCTATATCCCCATTGTCTACAACAATGCCCAGCACAAAGAAGGGACTCTGCAAATATTTGTTGAATAAACGAATGAAGAATAAATGCACTTCCAATTTTTAAATCCTAACATAATTTCATATTTCTAAGACCTCCTTATTTTTGTATCTTCAGAGAAAAATCATATTTAACTTTGTTCCTGAATCTTAAATCAGTGAAGTTGTAATGAGACATATTTGACGTTAATGTATATATCCAAAGGTTTTTTTATATTTAATATTATACATTGATGTTATCAACACTTTTTCAAATATAATCCTGTTTTATTCTTTCATTATTTTACATACTGCTCTTTTCTCTTCTTTCCTTGCGTTAGAACTAAGACAGCAGTGCTCATTGGTCTTTCAGTAAACTCAGTAATTTCCTTGATTGGTTTCAATCTGTGTTTCCTTTGGCTCTGGCATGGAAGATTATCCTCCGATTTCTTCTTCACTGTTAATGTTTTCCCCATTCCCATTCATGTCTCCGAAGCCCTTAAAACCATGGGCTGTTCTTTCTCAACTGCTTTCTCTAATTTCTGTCTGCCATGGTCCTACTTATCTACTGCATTGCCTTGTCTACCCCTGCTGGGAATTCTGCTCTTTGAGGTTGCTCCAGCTGTAATCTTTGGACAAACACAGAACCCTCATGAAACTGAATTCTTGTGAAGCCATGTGAGCCCAGGAGTCCCCGATTTCGATTAGGCATGTCAAAAATGTGCTTCAAAACAAACCAGCTTGTTCCCTTTCATAGCAGTAATAAGTTGAGAAGCAGGAATATGTCAAAGACAGAGCTAAAGGTTAATCTATTTTCCCATGATTCTGTATTTTTATGCTTTTCATTCTTAATCATAACGCTCTTTTTATAGAGTTTTAAACTTTTAAAGAATTTAGGACATTATACTTCTCCATCCTTTGTAACGTCACCAACTACCACGTGCTAGTAAAATCCTGCCATTTCAGCCTCTTGCTTTACTTTATCCCTGACTCCCGCATGGTTCTGGGATCTGTATGGAAACACTACTGCCCCATGGCACTTTCTGCAGTAATGGAGATGTTCTACACCCACCCAATACAGAAAGCACTAGCCATGTGTGATGATTAGGCATTTAAAACAAGGCTAGTACAACTGAGAAACAATTTTTTAATTTCCAGAAGGGCATCTTTAATGAAGGTAAATTTCTCCTACCAAACATGGAAAGAGTGGATGGCACCTACCCAATTTTATAATCTATGTCTATTTCCACATCCAACCCCATATCCTTTTCTTCTCTTGGTCACACAATTATTACTCTCAATGTCTTCCAGGAAAATTTCTTAGAAAATATTAAGATGCTTCAAAACTACTTTGACAGCCAACTTTCAAATGTCTGTAATGAGAGTATATGTTTATCAATAATAGAACAAAACCAGGACTTCACATCGATTTGGGGCTTAAAATCTTCTACGTTGACTCTGCTGCAATAATAGAATACACTTCATTTTATTACTCTTGACCATACTGGAGAGATACTTACAAACCATGATTTCCAGATAGAAAGATTCAGAAGAGGAAAAGACAGTGATATAGAGAACTTGATAACCTGACTTCTGAAATACCACAAATGTTTGATAAATAAAATTTAAATTCTCCCATTTTCATCAATGGATTCTTACCTGTGATAATTTGACACTACTTGAAAATTAACAGTGTTCTTAGCAATAATTTGGAGAAAATATAAAATTTCAAGCTTATCCAAATGAATTCATTCAACTTAGAATATGTTTAAAATGCTGTATAGAATGTATTTTGATTCTTAAATTTTCTATCTTTACAATTACAGAAATCCCTCTATATCATGGGTCATACCAGAGTTTTATTTATCTTTATCTCTTTGTATTTTTAGGTAATACAAAGTTTTATTTATCTTTATCCCTTTGTATTTTTTTGGTACTCTCTAGACCAGCAGTCCCCAATCTTTTTGGCAACAGGGACTGGTTTCATGGAAGACAATTTTTCTGCAGAATGAGGTTGGGGGGCATGGTTTCGGGATGATTCAAGCACATTACGTTTATTGTGCAAACCTCTCTGGTAATGATAATCTGTATTTGCAGCCACTCCCCAGGACTAGCATCACCACCTCTGCTCCACCTCAGACCACCAGGCATTAGGTTCTAATAAGAAGCGCACAACCTAGATCCCTCACATACACAACTTACGGTAGGTTCACACTCCTATGAGAATCTAATATTGCCACTGATCTGACAGGAGGTGGAGCTTATGCAGTGATGCGAGCGATGGGGAGCGGCTGTAAATACAAATGAAGCTTCACTAGCTCAGCCGCTGCTCACCTCCTGCTATGCAGCCTGGTGCCTAAAAGCCACCAACGGGTACCAGTCTGCAGCCCAGGGGTTGGGGACTGCAGCTCTAGACATCAAGTCTGCACAAAGTTGCTACAATGCTGCTACATCAGTGAATACGAGACGTTAGCCCCCAGCTAGACAAAATCAAAAGCCCAGGGGTGAAATACAGTTGCCCTGAGCACCAAAGTGCCTATAGACACTTCAGGTTTGTGTTTCATTCTGCAGATTTCTATTTTTGAGATACTTCCTGAACCAAACAAATTAAAAAGACAGCAACTATATTATCCCAAAAGAGTCATAATACATGGTGACATATTAAAGGTTCTGAGAAGTCCAATAGCAGTGAAATCTGTTGGCTTTTTAAAAACTGTTTTTCCCTGTGTATATGGCCTTAAGACACTATTTTCTCACCTGACATCACGTAATAGCCCATGGAACTAGCTCCAGGGAATACATTTAGAGAAATTCTGTCTGGATATTAAGCAATTCCAGGGAGCAAAATCCTGTTTCCAAATAATCTAGCATATTCCAGATCTCAATAGGTTCAACAGATACAGAAACACTATAGATCCAACGGAATGCCAGCCATGTCCAGGTCTGAGAGGTTTCTAAGAGGTTGATAAAATAAATGAATGAATGAATAAATGAATGACTTCCACTATGTATTCCCAGAGTCCCCCTTGAAAACTTTTGTAACAGTTTACAGTTGCTTTTCTAAGAGGCTTCAAACATATTTGGGACCACAATTGCTCAACAAGCTACAAATTTGTCATTAATCATAGGTGCAATTAGCTATACTGTTATTCACTCTATCTGTAGGCTCTTGTAGAGAAGAGTTCCCTGCCAACAATACCTGGAGAGTTTGTTACAGATAGCAGTTTCCAGGATAGACTAACACATAGCAGTTTGCATGATTTTCCTGGATGTTAGCTTCATTTCTTTGAGACTAGAGCTCTGTTATGTGATTTGGTCAAGGAAATTATCTGTGTAAGGATCTCCTATGCCACTATCATAGGGCCAAAATGAAAAGTATCTTTGAAGGTCGAAAAGGCATCATTAACATAGTTTTCCATCAGGAACAAGATTGCTTCATGCCTTCTTCAAAACAAATAATGAATGAAAATGAAAGGCTATACGAGGTGTCTGGATCTTAGAGTTTTACAGTTCTGAGTCATGTTTTATCTACCTAATAACTACTGTCTCCAAACCACTTAAATATGTGACTCTCACAGAGAGTGCCTTTATCTGCTTCACAAATTTTTTTCTCTAGTAAAGATCTTTATTCATGCTTTTAATCTACATTTAAGAAGAAGTTGAAACCAGGCTGTAGCAGCAGATTGCATTAGATAGTACTGTATAGAAGATAAATTTTGGAGCCAGAAAGATATACGTTCAAATCCCTTCTCTAACAACTGTAAACTGTGTATCCACATAAGGCTATTTAGCTTTTCTGAATGTCAGTTTCCCAATCTGTGAAATGGGTATTATAGCACCTACAACAAAGAAAAATTGAGGGAATTAGAAAAGATAGTGTTTGCAAAGCATTTAAAAGTAGTCCTGGAAAATAATAAAAATGTGCTAGAAAATGAGGATTAGAACTCTAGGGTACTATTTTTTGTCTAGGAAAGCACTCAGAATTATTTTTCTCTATATGGTGTCTAGAATATAATCTTTGAGCACCCATTTCTTTAAACTATATATCATATTGATTCCATTCTTTTATGAAACAAACACTTGAGTCACTAAGATTGAGAAATAAGGGAAGTCCATGCCACTAAGAGGTCACAATCAAGTTGGAACAATAGCCACGCCACAAGCACAAATCCTAGCAACACATCCTAACAGCTCATCATAGCAATTATATTTTGAGAGAGTCATGATCACAGCGGTTTGGAAGGACAGGAAGGGTGTGACAAATTCTGTACAAGTAGGAAGGTTTGGGCTTCTTAGGGAAGAGAGTGAATCCAAGAGGATTTTCTGGGTGGAGTAGAGCGGGAAGGGTCTTCCAGCAGATGTATTGGGAAATGAGATGTTCAACAAGGCTGGAAAGTACATATGTGTGGCTTATAGGGAATGGAGGCAGGACAAGAGGAAAAGGTTCAAGAGCATCCACATAACAGGTTGGAAAAGGCAGAATTGGTCAGACTGGAAAGAAAAGGGATAGGGAGTAATTATGTTATTAAATATCTACTATTAATGGCATAGTCCTAGGTGTTTTTACCTACACTGTTTCATCTAAATCATATGACAACACTATGAAATAAGTAGCAGTATCTCCATTTTGCAGATGAGGAAAGTGCACCTCTCAGAAGTTAAGAAATCTGCCCAAAGTGACATAAAAAGGAATTGAAGGAGTTTGGATTACCCTAAGTTTTTCAAGGGACAGAGCCTATGCCAACCTCTATTTTAAGTGAGGGGAACCAGCAGGGGTGTTTAATGAAGGAAACGAACTTATTGAAAAAAAATTTTTTTTGAAAGGAAAATAAGGAGACAGAATATAAAATGATAGATTGGAGACAGGTGAGGCTGGGTCTTGGGAGATAAATTGGAGGTTCTTGTAGCTTTGCAGGGGAAAGATGAGGAGGGCCTCAGCTGAGGCAGCTCCTGTAGAAATGACCAAAGAGAAACATTTCTTAGACTCAAAAGGCTTGGTTACCCACTGCATGTGCATAGACCACAGAACAGAATCTCTGAGCCCAGATACAATAGAATGTGTATGGGAGAATAGTAAACAACCTCCTTTAAAATTTTGGGTTAATTTGGGATAGCAAAACCAAACCCATGCCATTTTATCATCTAAATCTGTGTTACTCAAAGTGTGGTCCACAGACCAGCACATGGCTAGACCTAGAAGTTTGCTGGAAATGCCGAATTTCATGTCCCACTTTGACATTCTGGAACAATCTGCATTTTAATAAGATTTCCATGATTGTTGGGTGATTATATACGCTTTAAAGTTTAAGAAGCACTAATCCAAGAGAACTTAAATTGAGGGTAGTGGAGGAGGAAGATGTGAGAGGAGATGGCCAATTTAAAAAAAAAAATGAGCTCTAAACCCAGAATTTCAACCATGAATCTATAAGCTTTCAAAAGCATTCTGGCTAGCAATAATTTTATTTTCATATTATTTTTACTATGTTAAGAAGTTTCTAGAAGAAGCGGCAGCTACAGGTGCTGACATGGCAAAGATATAAAAGGTAGATGCTCCCTCAAATTCAACATTTTATAAAAGACTGCCAAATCCAAGCTGTAACAGAATGATTAGGAAGCATTTGAACTGCTCATTTGGAATGTCAGCAGAGATAATGCTTACATAAGCTGTATGCCATCTCATATTGTCCTTCAGTTACTGGGAAAATAGAAATATGAAAGGGAGTGTATTTTATCATCATGATAGAGAGAGGGACAGAGCAGAAACAGTCTTAAAATATTCCCTGAAACTTCAATCAGTTCATTTAATACATATGTATATTAATGTTTGTGTAGGTGTGTGTAATGTTGAGAATGTCTTGAATGCTTGAATTTCCTATTACTTCCTGGCTTTACTGTTCTGCTTTCTAATTGTTATTGATTCAAAGTCCCTGGGTTGTGCCCAGGGATTCATGAGAATCAGAATCAGAGCCACCAAGTATAGGTTTCGGGGAGCCTAGAGGAAAAAAAATGGTAGAACTTGGAGAGGGTCCTACCAGCTAAAAATCTTCACCCAGGATTTACCCTCGAATCCCTTCCAGACCACTGGCTCAGTTTTCCTCCATCTCATCTACACCAATGAGCATTGGCATCCTTCATGTAAGGAATACTGACACTATATATTCTCATTGTCTCATCATTTGATCCTCTACGTGTGATGGGCGAATTGAAATATTTCTTCTTGGCTCAATAAGCTTGTGTACATCCTAAACTTTGGTATGAGGCACGGTGTTCAGATCCACTCTCTGGTCATTGCACCCATATCCCTCTGGTGTCACTGTCCTAAAGAACTTAGTGTTCCCATTGCTGCCTTCATCATCATCAGTGTCTGTTAACAATGATTTTTGAGAACCTGCTATATTCAAGTACTTTTCTAGGTTCTGGGGCACAGAGGTGAACAAAACCAGTGCTCCCATGAACCTGGTGTTCAAGTGAACAAAAAAAAACGGCATAAAGTAATATCTAGTAGCAATGAGTGTCAATGGAAAAGCATAACATGGGGTTATGGGAAAGAAAGCAATAGGGAAGCCTTTTAAGCAGGGTGTTAAGTCATGTTTCTCTTGTTGATATTTGAGCTAAGAACATGAAGAAAGTGAGAAAGGTAGACGCAGAAGGGGAAACATTCCAGGCAAGGGGAGTTGCAAAGGCAAAGTCCTTCAGCAGACTTTGTTTGGGAGAAGTCACGAGAAAATCAGCATGGCTGCAGTTGAGTGAGGCAGAGGAAGAAAGGGAGGAAATGGCCAGCCAGGGGCCAGATCATGTAGATTCTTGAAGGTCCTTAAGCTCATAATAGGTTTAAAATCACAAATGAACAAACAAAAAGTCTTTCATTTACTGAGTCAAGCACTACGCTAATAAAACACATACACATTACACAGCCTAATCCTCACAATATTCCTATACATGAGTATCATCATTATCCTTCAAGAAAACTAAGTCTTAGAAAGATTAATTGCCACAATCAAGGTCACACAGCTACTAAGTGTTGGAACTGGGAGATTTGAACCCAAGTCTGTCTGACACCAGAGGCCATGATAGTCAACACCCTACTGTCACTATAGACACATCTTTTTTTTTTCTTTTTCTTTTTTTATTTCAGCATATTATGGGGGTACAGATGTTTAGGTTACGTATGTTGTCCTTGTCCCCCCCCAAGTCCGAGTTTCAAATATGTCCATCCTTCGGGTGGTGCGCATTGCACTCTTTGTGTATGCATATACCCGTCCCCTCCTCCTTCCTCCTCCTTCCCCCCTGCCCAACATCCAATAGATGTTATTCTTATATGTGCATTTATGTAGACACACTTTTTGAATCAAAATTTACATGCACTTTATTGGTGGAAATACTGTGAAGTTCAAGTACAGAGGATGTGACTCTAGGTCCTTCTAACTTTAATAGAACAATAGAATTCTTATTCTCTTTACCACAATTAAATTTTATTTTTAGTTTCATTTTTTCTCATGCTCTTAACACAGGAAACATCTCATTGAATGTTCAAAGTTCACAATGATCTAGTACAAGCATTTATATAAGGTATAAAATAATCGAGTTTTTATAATGTCTAGCTAACCTGTTATCAGACTCTGCAGACAAAAAGCCATGACACACAGCCGAAAAGACATTTTAATTTCAGAAAATAGTTGATGTTAGCTACTGAATTTGAGATACAAATGTTCAAAATATTTGGTACTTTCTACTTATTCCTAATTTATGCCATCTCTGCTAATTTGTGCACCTGCTTTTTCAGATTTCTCTCATAATATATATATATCCAGCCAGGGAGGTCTGTTCTGTAATACATATCCCTTCTCATCTCATTCTCCTGCACAAGAACCCTTTCTAGTCTTCCTCTACCCATCAAAATCTAGCTGTCCCTTCAATGCCCTGCCCTTCTCACTGGAGCGTTTAATATACTGTCCTGCCTGTGGAATGGATTAACCTTCACTATATATGTTCTGCTTCACCAACTGGCTATGGACAGCTTGACTTTGTCTTCCGTGTCTCCAAGGACATGATTTTGCTCAAAGAGCCTTGTTTGGGGTCTCACTTGCCATCATAGATAATGAGACTTTTTGAGTCTCAGCTTAAGACCACTATCAACATTTATTTCTGGCTCCCCAACCACAATTTTATCTGGTGCTGACCAGAAGATTTCTTTCAATCCGAACTCATGCACAACCGTCACCTTCAGTTCAAGGTAATATGGTTTTCAAAGCTGTTTGCAGGAATTTCCTCGGAAAAGCCCAGGAATTTGAGTGACCTGAGGCACACATTTTAATGACACAAAAACCTAATTGATTAAAAAATAAAACCTACTTAGGACAAAAATAAACCAGGTGTAGGTCTCCTTCCCTTCAATGCCTTCTATCCTACAACTTGATAAATTTTAGATCTAGTTCTTTTTAGGAAAGCTCTGCTCCACGGGGCAGTCAATTGTTGTAGAATAAATGGAATAAGTTTGTTTTCAGTTAGGCCAGCTGGAATATTAAGCTAAGCATGCTCTCCCTATGAACACTTCAATGACAGTTCTTCAAGTGTTTTTGCTTTTTAACACAAATCAGACATTTCTTCTGCTGCTTTTGTACTGTCAATGGACCTAGTGTCAGAGGCCATGGTATGTCAGGTATCAATTATACAGGTTTTTATATTTTGTTTTCGGGACAGTAATGTTTAAAATACTCTGCATTCTTCAACAGTTTGTGGAAGGACAGAAGCTGGAAAATTTCTGGGCTTGTGAAGAAACTGCAGTGCCTAAAACTCCCGAGAAGTGCTCAGAGTGGCAGGGCTCTTAACCAATAAAATGTGAGAGTCCAGGAACACATTGTCACTACTCAGCAAATAATAGGAAGCAGGTATAAGTATGACATCATTGAAACACCGTCTCATTGGCGGTTCCTCTGTGTGCTGGTTCCTGTTCTATTTGTGGAAGCAGCAGCCTTATTCAAATTAACCTTTCCACGCAGAGGGGAGGAGGGAGGTGGTGAGTAATACGCTGCAGTCTTTTCCCTGAAGGTGATGTGCTCTCAAATTCGCTTTACATTGCCTTTGAGCAGGCAAAATAAAAATAAATTCAGCTGTGGCAGTGTTTCACAGGGATAATAGCTGCTGGAATTAGATCAGGTCAGTGGAAAGGAATGGAGAAAAATCTGTGGCAGAGTTAAAACAAATTTCTGAATTTTCTCTTGGCTTTTATTCCTTCCCCCTTGTTATTTCTCCATGTCTTAGTCCTGGTCTCAACGGCTGCGGAGACTAAACTTGGTATCTCTCCAATCAGCCATGTGAGGGGGAAATTTCTTTGAATACCAGTACCTCTAGCCTGTGCCGTCTGGGTGCCTGGCAGACAGGTCAGATTAATGGATGGTTTTTCTGGCATCGTAGAAATACTCAGGAGAATGAGGCTGATGAGATAATTTAATCACCTTTACTGTAGTCTGTGAAGAACTGTCATTCTGTATCCTGTTACTGTTATATAATACAGGGCGTCCAGCTACATCAATGATACACGGGAGAGCCCACTCCGTTTTTAACTCTTAGTACTTTGTTTTACCTTATATGAGCTCCCATGTAGGAGGCAGTCCTTTAACAATGCATCTATTCCTCTTCTCATTTAGTTTCTAGGACGTTGCACAACTTTGCCTGAATAAAATGCTTCAGATCTTTGGTTTTATGCTGTTTGACCTCTTCAAACATCTGTTTCACTGTCCCCTGTCATCTATGAAGATCATTCAGGATATAAGCCATGTGAAATTTTAAATCCTGCTTTAGAATATATTCGCTCTAGTCCTTTTTTGGTTTTGGTATTTATTTACATTTTTCCCCTTCTCTTATCACTTCTTCCTTTCCACCTCAAAACTTGTCTACTTGTCAGAGACAAAAAAAATGCAAGTGACCAAAGTCTACAGAAAGTTGACTATAAACCTGATATCTCGGCCACAATATTGGGTTAGGCCAAAATGGCTGTATTTCAGGTCAGTAGCCAGTTGCTATGTGCAGAGAGCTAGCTCTGTTTGCTCCAAACTCAGCACCCCTTGTTCCACTATTGCATGTCCTTAAAGAGGTGCTAACCTCTGAGAGCTTAGAGCTTCCCTTTTTACTCCACTAAGAGTATTAATAACCATGCCACCAAATGTTAATGACAATGTCTCTAGAACGACATAGCATTCCCATTCAGTTATGATCCCATTCTGTCTCTTTGTACTTGTTTGGCTTCTCTAAGTTCCGATTCCTTTCATTTTATCTGGGTATTGTAGTTGTTGTTGAGTTCTGAATAAAGCTATAAAGATTCAGAAAACAGTAGCTTGTATGAGGATGGTTACGGCGTCACTGCTATTTCTTAAAGTGAATAAATAATGCAAGAGAAGTCGAATGCAGAGGAGAGCCAGGAAACTTGTTGGCCAGTGGGGAGCAGGTGCTTACTGGGATGACTGGCAGAATGGAGGCAGAAGGGTGAGGCACAGGCTCCAGGGCTCTACCACCTGAGTGTCACATGGCCTGCCCTGCCGCCAGCTTTTCTGTTCAGCTCTTCCCTGGTTAGCTGCCGAAATCCCAAGAACTAGGTGTCTAGAGCAGTTTTCAGCACAGCTCTCTGTATGCCGCTGAAACCCACCAGTCTTGGCATCTCCGCCTGCCATTTCTTGACTCTTTGCTCCATTCCTTGCCTAATCCCGGCCTTTCCTTTGAAACCAGACTGTTTCCTGGCCTACCTTGGCAAACCACTCCATTGAGAGAAGCACAGAGGTTGCCAATTTGACCTGGCGCACCACACATTTGCAGCTCATTCTGCCTGAATGCTGCATTGTTCCCATGATGAATGAAGTTTTGGAAAATGACTTTCAGATGTTAGGTTCCCACTCTGGTGCTTTTACCCTTTACCTCACTTCTCTGCCATTTATAATCCCATAAAACTCATCATCTTTGTTTGGCTCTGGATAAAAATGAAAAGACTCATAAAATAGCATCTTAGATGAGATGGACTGATATAAATTTGAAATGCTTCAGCTTAAGACGACTACCAAACAATTTAATTATTGGCCTTCCACTCTACTTACCTTTTTAGTTTGTCTGTTTGCTTCTTTTGCGGGAACTCTCAAATCCATTGGGTTATTTTAGTCAGTGCCCACAAATTACTGTGACCCTCTTTATCTGAACTCTGATCAGAAAGCTGCCTAGTTCTCCCCAGTTTTTTTTTTTTCCTTTCCTCCCCCCTTCAAACCAGAAAAGTAGCTGCTGAAAGCAGAACAGTTGCCATGGCAACCCCTTGGCAGCTTCCTCAGCCAGTAACAGTGTTGATTTTCCTGGGCCGGACAGGAGGGGGTGGAGCTCTAAGGAGGTAAAGAAAGGTTACTGTGCACTTAGTTAATATGCAAAACCACTTACGCAGTGCTGGATGAGCAGTGAATAAGTGCAAACAAAGCCATGCTTGATCAGCTAACGCGGACTTTGCACACAAGTTGCTCTGTCCAAGGATGCAGATGTTAGCTGAGAAAGAAATTTTGCAATCGGACAGTAAAGGACACGAGAGGTCATACTACAAGAGATTAAACACTATTTTCGTAATGGTTGGTGAATATGGGAGAAATAAACAGAAGCAGGGGAGTAATTGCCTTGTTCCTCTTTGCTTTGTTCAAAGAAAAACATAGCAATCTAAATCACAGGGATGGTGTTTTCCCTGGAAATCTAACATACTGAAGTTCAAGTTTGCATCAATTAAACTCCATGTAAGATAAACCAATATGTTCAGATATAAGCAAGTATAGTATAATTTGGTTTGTGCTTGAACAAAACATACGGCTCAAGTAGCATCTTTCACCTCCGAGTTTTCAGACAAAGAAGCAGCTTAGTAACTTGGGGCTGGGTTTGGGGGCGGATAGTGTTGGATATATTCTCTGTCTCTCTCTCTCTGTAACTTTGATAGATCCCTGTTTGTTTCCTGGGGCCTGAACAGGTTGGAAATCATTCCCTGAGAGAGTGCTGGGGAGACTGACGCATCGTTGTGCCGGCAGAGGTCACCTGCATGAGCAATGAGCAGACTGGCTGTGAGCTGCAGAGGTGGCAGCCAGCCCCTTACCTCTTGGCCTGCAGCTTTGCATGCTAAAGAAGAGGTTGGCTGATGGAAAGCCTGCAGCAGTGAACTGAGGTCTGCCCAGCAGGTGTCACTAGGGATTTAAAGCTTACCAGACCTTTGGGACAAGGGCTAGGAAACAGCCCTGTAATGATTAATGAAGCTTACTTTAAAATATTTTAGAGAGGCTATCTGTGAAATAATTCCAAGGAGTTCTCCTTCCAAGGGAAGTTAAAATGATAGCTACAGCTTGGTTTAAATGATTTCTGGACTGTTCTCTCCATGGCTGTACCTCCTTTTCTGAGTCCCCATTCCAAAAACCAGACAGGGACATAAAACTCATGGAAGGTACACTGAATCCAACAACAGTGAGAAAATATACATGCAAAGCCAAAGTGAGTGCAGAAAATTATCATCATGGTGAAGATTCCTGATTACAAATCAGCCTCCATGTCCTAACACCATAGATGATGATTTTGTAAATAATCTCAGGATTAAGATAAGAGTTCAGTTTAAAAATGCAAATTACCCAGGAGTCCCTAAGTAAGGTTAGCTTGTATTTTATCAATGCTAAATATTTTTTCACAAAACCATATGAAGACTATCTCTACTTGAAAAGAGAAGAAAACCTGCATCGATAGTATTATCTATCTTCTAATGTATGTACCTAGGAATATGCATATATTTTTTTTTTCTAAGAATTAAGTCAGGGAAAATTTGTCTCTCCTGTATACTTTTTTACCTTTTTGTCTTGTCTGCCTGGAAGCTCAATATTTAAAAATTTCATCGTGAATTTCAGTAGTTTCCCTAGCTTAGATTCTCTCATATAATTTCTTTTCCATCCATCCTATATTATTTGAATAATGACATCCTACCTTGTTTTAATCATTTTATAGTTTTAACATATCTATCCTTTTGTATGTACTTTTTATTGTATACATTACCACATCCGTGTTGATGTGACATACCCACCTGGAAGAGAAGAAAGGAAAGAAAGAAAGAAAGAAAGGGAGAGAGAGAGAGAAAGAAGAGGTACCACCATGACCCTGTTATCAACATTCAGCATCTTATGATGAATTCATTAATCGTGTTTATCTTTGGAATATAGAAAGAGGGAGCTAGAGCATTGCAGGGGAGGGGTAGGCCTAATTTCGTAGGTGCATAAGAGGCATTCTTATGCCTAAGACAACTTAAGCACTCTGGACATCCGAACAAAATGGTGTTGAAACCACAAGGTAGGAGAGGCGAACCTGGGAACAGAGGTGTGAGTGCAGGAAACAAGCACATTGGCTTTGGGGCTTGGCTGAGAATATTTAGAGGAGTGCTTATAGCTCTTTTAGAGCATGTTACAAACCATCATTAGATTTAGATCAACTTGCATCCTAAATAAAATTTTTATCAAATAGATAAAATTTTTCCCATTTCACAGATGAGAGAAACTGAGTCTCAGGAACATTGTTGTAGGGTCACCTGCCACATAACAGAAC
The DNA here is from genome assembly GCF_000956105.1 of Propithecus coquereli. Lineage (NCBI taxonomy): Eukaryota > Metazoa > Chordata > Mammalia > Primates > Indriidae > Propithecus > Propithecus coquereli. The sequence continues at coordinate 1,590,261 of NW_012142301.1, forward strand.
CAGGACTAAACATCAGGCCCTCTGCTCACATTTCTACTATTAATGGTAACAGCCTGGGAAAGGTGAAAGAAAACCACAGGTCAGTAGGGCAATTATGCAAACAATCCTTTGTTTTCTGTTCTTTCTGCTGGGGATGCCCCATCACACCATAACACCAAGGACACTCCCACAAATGAAAGTGTCAGTCTGCAGTTATACAAATGTGGCAGAATTTTATTAAAAGCTTAGTCAGTCATTGTATTTATTTCTGTTTTATGAGAGAAAGAAGAAATGAGTTTAGTAGTATTGATGTCTACAGAGCCATTTTCTAACCACAACTCTAGCCATTTCTCTAATCACTTAACTGATGTTGTTTTAATGAGAGCTATTGTTATTATGCATTATTAATAAAAGACCACCATTACTATTAATATCACTTACGGAAGATTCTATAAAGAGCTTTGAGACTACAGATGCAATTAACAAGAATTCAGATTCTCCATGTTGTAAAAGAAAATCAGGCGGAGCTGGCTATGTGTGTTTGATCTTATAAAAGTGTTACAAGGGATCATAAGTGGGTTTCACATGCCCACAAGCCATGAGCCCCATGAAGATTGATGTATGCAGCTACTCGCCCTCCTCCATACAGAGAGAAATTTGATGAATTGAGAGAAACTTTCATAAACCTCTGATCTTATGACCATGACAATGGAATTTATTAGTTCACATTTCAGGGAGCTCATGCTTACCCAAAGGGCTATATTTATAAATGGTTAAAAAGAAACATATTTACACTTTCAGATAGGATGTGGGATGTTGGATAAGGGTGAAGGTTGTCATAATTGTATGACATAATCTAAATATACTATGAATCCCATATTTTTCCTAGACTTTATTGTATATTTGAAAGCTGAGGGTATAGTCAGAAACCCCTCTCACATATTCTCCCTTCAACGATATGCTCATTGAAAGGATCTCCCCTCACCTCCAAAGCTACCATCGCCCACCAGGCTTAAAGCCATTGGTCCTTCTGGTCTCTTTGTCAGGGAGGGAAGAATTAGAAGCAACTTGGGCACAGCTAGAAGAAGCAGAGACTTGGCTTCTGACTCTCTGTAACTGGAACAGGAAGACTGGATTGTGGTTTCATTGCCTTAAAGGTGAGGATAAATTTCTGCATGCTAATGAAAGGATCTTCTTAGCAGAGTGGGCCAGTCTACTCACCATCCTGGGGAGGCCTGTGTTCTACAAAAATCATCATACTGTTTTATATTTGTTCTTTACGAAAGGGGCTTACTCCACAGTTATATTTCAAATAACACTCTCATACCCCCTTCCAAGGCTTTTTGTTTCTTAGTCTGTTTTAAGGATTTGACAACCTCTGATTTTTCACCTGGCATTCAGTCTCAGTCTAGGATTAAAAGGCTTAGGTCAGCTAGATGAGCCAAGGGCACTGAAGGTGAGTTCACCTGCTATAAGACCATAGGCATACCTGGAAATTTTCAAGGACATCAAGAAACTTACAAGACTTACACATATTTATGGATGATTCTTTTGACAAAAGCCCCAGTCTCAGTGAAATAGTAATAATCATGTCTTTTTTCTAGAAATGCATAGATTTTAGTTCCTTTAAAGTCCATAATTTAATCTCACATGGGTCAGATTAGTGTCATTATTCCCATTTTAACAGCCATGGAAACAGAGACACCGGCATTGAGAGTGCTGGAAGTCATGGAGTAAGTACTGAAAGAATTCGAAATACGACCCAAATTCCCCTGACTTCCAGCCTAAGGCTCTCTCTGCCCATTAACGTATACTCTCTTACTAATTAGGAAAAACTCAAAACACCTGTGAAGGAGTGTCTTCATGGAATGTAGTATGAATCTTCAGTTTACACCTTGTCTCGATAAATTGCTTTTTCTGTTTTACTAATGTGAAACTCTCCTTAATTCCATTGGACTTATTCACATTTTTATTTGTTTTGTTCTTTTCCAAATTATGGCTCAGCATGTATTAACAGTAGCAATGAGATTTCCTCAGAAGTTTTGCCAATAATGTCTTCCTAGTAGTTTAATAATCAAAGGAAAGCATCTTGGTTATATTAGAATATTTATGAAGTAACCATCGAAAAGGGTATACTAAATATTAAAACAATATGGTCTTTAATTTTTGAAAGACATTTTCTAACTGGCTTAGACGACTTGCTCAGAAAGCATTTTTCTGTGCAGGTTCCAGTCTACATTTTCTCATGTTTCACCAATTTCATAGGTTAGGAACTAATGTCCATATTGTTCATTTTTAAGGTAAAGATATTTTGAATTTTAAGTCTTTTTTGGCTACTTTTTAGTTAATATTCTTGCTAAATCATTCTAATATGTCATCAAGAATTGAGACGCATTTGTGTTTTGCTATAATAAAATCTATCAACATATTGAAAATCAAAATATGAGGGTAGAGAAAATAGAACACTAGGCTGCTAGAATTATAAAATACCTTATGAATCATACAATCAAAACATGGCCAGGGGAGAAAGTGAGACCCAGAGAAGTGAAATGCCTTGCCCTAAGTCACACAACATTCAGTAATCGAACTGAAACCATAATGAAGGTCTCCAACCTCTGAGACCCATCCCTATTTCATAACCCTTCCTATTCATTTTTGGTTCTTTGGTTCATTTTATTCTTTGGTTTGTTCTTTCTTCTTCTCCCAAAGTTATTATTGTCATATTTCCTTTTCTGCACATGCTGTTGTGTAGTCACCCATAGATTTGAATTTCCATCACACTGCCGCTCAGGAGGGGCACTTCCATCACACTGAGGCCAGACTGGTGTGCAAAGATCTTAACATCATCACCCTGGAGCCCTAGGGAACTTCAGACCATTAACATGCTTCACCCTCGCAGTTCGTACCCCTGCAGGGTGAATACATGGGAAAGACTGACAATGTTGTGTGGTATTAACATGAACGGAATACATAGATCCAATTGCCAAGATTCATAAAGCATCCATGTGGCAAAGAATAGCACTGGATTTAAAAGTCTTGCAACCAAGGCATCACCTTAATCACATACTGCTTGCTGAAGTATGCAGAATCTTAAGGCTGAATTTTCTATTAAGCTGTGAGCTCTGAAGACGAATATTAAATTAGGATTTGGGAAGGAGAGTGCACTCTCCTTCATAGAGAAGCATTTTCATTTTAACATTTAATTATGAAGCTGCCCCACTGAAGAGCTTTGAGTTTATTGCCACTGGAAACTGAGTCATACAGTCTAGGGCTGTGGTTAAATTTTAAGTCCCACACCCACCTTTCCCCAGCCTTCTCTGGTAATTGACTGACCTTACTAAGGTTGACTGAGCTGAACTTTGAGATGGTCCCTGGTGTACGGAGGCTGAGCTGTGCTTCTAAAGGTGTGCACATAAGGAAAGGACATTATTTGTTAATACAGAAGGGAGCCCTCCATGACAAGAACTTCCAAGGAAATCTCTGTTACAGAAGCTAGCAATGTATAGTAGGAACAATTTTTACATCTACCTGAAGAAAATGTCAACAAAGCTTCCATTTATTTCAAACTGTTGTGAGAGATATTGAATTATTGTGCAGGAAAAATATTTTCCCTACCCACCGAGAAGATTGCAACAATCTTCCAAAATGGAGAATGTCTTGTAACCAAGCACATAGATCAAAAAATGATTTATGGGAGCCACTGAATTTGTACATATTTTGACACTATTCATTTTATAGCCTGATTCCATTACCTTGACAGAAGAAAATACTTGTCTGTCTCTAAACTTAGAGTCTAGCTAATTTTTAAAATGTTATTTTTAGTTTTTATAGACTTAAAATCAATTTAAAACAATTTACAATAAAATATATATGCTAGTACTTACTTTATTTCTCTTTGTCTAGGAAATCTGATTTTTTTTGATTAGTAATTATGTATCATACCTAATTTTTAAATGCCTTTCATCACCACCAGTCATGCCAAAATACTTTTAATGGTCTATACGTCTTAATTCTTATCTTTTCAAGGTTTTGAGGGAAAGAAAAGGAGGAGTAACCTTTCACCTTTTTCCTCTGATGATAATCACTGCAAAACTACTTCATCTTCCCAGCAGGGAGGGCAAATACATTCCCACCAAATGTAATTTCTACCAGAACAACTCATGAAATGTAGTAAAAAAGAATGTGTGGACTTCTCAAGACAATACTTTTTTTAAAAACTAGAGAAGAGAATTTTAAAAATCATTCTTAAAAAGGAGAAGATTAAAGAAAAAGAAAAATACGGGCAGAAAAATAAAATATTAATATGAAAACATACAAGATCATGGGAGGAAAAAGCACAGGAGAAGCATAAGGACCAAATAGGAATGGATTACAAATAGATTTTACCTCACTGTCTAGTGGTCATGAGAGAGAATACCAGGCATATCAAAAGAAGTGGCTGTCTGATTGTAGCTTCAGAGAAAGTTAATATGTTCTCAAATTTATTTTCCCCTTTTTTCTCAGTTTTCATGGTGCAGTACTTGGCCAAAAAAAATGTGATTGTGGTATCTACACACAGGAAGAATTGTTTTCAAAAGTCTCTTAGGGAAAAGAGTAGATAGGAGTGCTCACAAAACAGTATTCTCACAGGGTGGCTGCAAATCAAAGGCTCTTTCACTGTGAGGTCTGATTCCATCCACTAGGGACTTTCCACCACCAACTTGCAGAACAGTAAGGAATGTGACCAGAGATCATGTTTTGATCCCAAAATGTGTTTCCCCATCCATAGTGTCGCTTTCATAGCCTCCCTGACTAGCCCCAAAGCCGAACAGTTTTCGCTGCCATGGGATACAATCTGTGCACAGACTTACACATTTCCAGTGTGATTTTTATATTACATAAGTGTAAATCAGGTAGCGATGCAAGTTCACTTCTCTGACCACATCTTTTATCAGCAATCTAAGGAACAGATTTAAGGGTAGCCTGTTTCCAGTGGCTTCTGGGCCTTCAGCATTGTGGGTAGGAAGGAGGAAGCTGGTCATCAGATGCTCTACCCAGTAAGAATATTAGACCACATCAGGTTGCAGTCACAGTTTTGGAAACTTGAACAAGTTTCTTAACTTCTCTGAGCACCTTTGTCCTCATCTATAAAAGAGATATGAAACTGACTTGTAGTGCTGTTGTGATGATTGGTAATTATTTATATGACATGTAGGAATTTAATATTAATAAATGATAGCAGTTATTAATATGTTCACCAACCACCAGGATAAATTTTAAAGGAAGATTTACATGCCCGTTTTCAACCCTAGGGATATCCCATAGTGGCTGGTAGCAAGAAACATTACTACTAAAATCCATTCCTTGTCCCATTGTCCAGACCAAAGGCATTCAACACTTCTGATGTTCTGCGCTTAAAGTAACATCCTTGTACATCTCTCAGCTTTCAGAGACTTTCACCTGCTCCCATTTAAGGCCCAAACCTTACCTTTCCTTCACCCATGAGAATAAGTCTAAGCTTTGTTACATGGAACTTGAAGGTCCTTAAAAATCTCAAACCAAACTAATTTAACAACACTTGAAAATGCCCATTGTGTGCTCTGTGCTTGTTCTCTCTATTGAGCCCGCTATGGAACAGCTCCCTGATATATTTCCCTCTACCACGTGCTTTTGCTCCAGCTGAGCTTTCAGACTGAAATGTCTTCCACACTTTTGTTCATTGGTTACAGACCTGATGTTCCCATTACTGTGCTTAATGTGCTGATCAAGTTCAACACTTTACTGTGCTGAATTAAGTTTAGCACTTTAATTATATTCCTCAAAGAGCACTTACAACTAAAGAAAATGTCAACAGGATTTCTGTTTATTTCAAACCATTGGGAGAGGAGGTACTGAATTATTGTGCAGAAAAAATATTTCTCTTACTCATCAAAAGTTACATCCTATTTTACCAACATGAAGGGTTAGTTTGAGGAAATTAATTAACATTTCTAGCCAAGAGTCTACGAATAAAGATATGAGCCAAATGTATGACCTTCAGATAGAGCTACCTAGTATCAAATAAATTAAAGAGCACAGTGGGGCTTCCTACCACCCATTATGTTTTCATATCCTTGTGCTGTGATGGAAGAGATTCTCTTCCAGGGGATTTTTTTTTATTTCAAAGTATTATGCACTAAAAATAATTTTGGTGACGTGAATAACTTTTATAATGCTTTAGTCATGGTTATAAAAGTGCCCATCACCCAAATATTGTTCATTGTACCCATTAGGTAGGTTTTCGCCTGTCCTCTCCACTCCCCTTTCCCCTGGTTGATTTACATTCAGTTTTACTTCACTCTATCCACATGTGTGCTCATCAGTTAGTTCCAATTTAGTAATGAGTGCATGTGGTGTTTGTTTTTCCACTCTTCACTTAGGATATATTTCACTTAAGATAATGGTCACCACTTCCATCCAAATTGCTACAAAAGATATTAATTCATCTTTTTTTAATTGTTAAGTAGTACTCTATGCTATACATATATCACATTTTGTTAATCCATTCACGAATTGATGGACACTTGGGTTGATTCCACATCTTTGAAATTGTGAATTGTGTTGCAATAAACATTTGAGTAGAGGTGTCTTTTTGATAAAATGACTTCTTTTCCTTTGGGTAAATAACCAGTATTGGGATTGCTAGATCAAATGGTAGGTCAACTTTCAGTTCTTTGAGGAATCTCCATGCTATTTTCCACAGAAGCTGCACTAATTTGCAGTCCTACCAACAGTGTATAACAGCTGCATCCATGCCAGCATCTAATGTTTTTGGACTTTTTAATAAAGGCCATTTTGATTAGAGTGAGGTGATATCTCATTGTGGTTTTAATTTGCATTTTCCTGATGATTAGTGATGTTGAGCATTTTTTCATATGTTTATTGGCTATTTGTCATCTTCTTTTGAAAAGCTTCTATTCATGTCTTTTGCCTACTTTTTATTGGGGTTGTTTGATTTTTCCTTGCTGATTTGCTTGAGTTCTATGTAAATCTGGTTATTAGTCCTTTATCAGATGTAGAAGGCTATATCTATATATATTCTCCCATTCTGTAGGTTGTCTATTTGCTCTCTTAATTATTCCCTTGGCTGTGCAGAAGCTTTTTAATTTAATCAAGTTCCTTTTATTTATTGTTGTTGTTGCTGTGATTGCCTTTGGGGTCTTCATGAATTCTTTGCCTAGGCCAATATCTAATAGAGTTTTTCCCACATTTTCTTCTAGAATTCTTATGGTTTCATGCCTTACATTTAAGTCCTTTATCTACCTTGAATTAATTTTTATAAGTGGTGAGAGATATGGATCCTGTTTCATTCTTCTGCATGTGGCTATCCAATTTTTCCCAGCACCATTTATTGAATAGGGATTCTTTTCACAAGTATATATTGTTGTCTGCTTTGTCAAAGATCAGTTGGCTGTATGTGGATGGTTTTATATCTGGGTTTTCTGTTCTGTTTCATTGATCTATGTCTCTATTTTTGTGTCAGTACCGTGATGATTTAGTTACTATAGCCTCATCATATAGTTTGAAGTCTGGTAATGTGATGCCTCCCAATTTATTCTTTTGTTTAAGATTGCTTTGGCTATTTGGGCTCTTTTCTGGTTCCAAATGAAGCATAGAATTATTTTTTCTAGATATGCGAAAAATGATGTTGGTATTTTGATGAGGATTGCAATGAATATGTAAATCACTTCAGGTAGTGTGGACATTTTAACAATATTGATTCTGCCAATCTATGAGCATGATATGTTTTTCCACTTGTTCGTGTAATCTGCGATTTCTTTCCTCAATGTTTCATAGTTTTCTTTGTAGAGATCTTTCACCTACTTGGTCAAGTATATTCCTAGGTATTTTATTTTTTTTGTAGCTATTGTACGTGGTTTTGAGTCTTTGATTTGACTCTCAGCTTGACTATTATTGATGTGTAGGAATGCTACCAATTTGTGTACATTGATTTTGTAACCTGAGACTTTGCTGAATTTATTTCTCAATTCCAGGAGTCTCTTGGTGGAATCTTTGGGGTTTTCTAGGTATAAGATCATATCATCTACAAAAAGTGATAGTTTGACCTCCTCTTTCCTGATTTGAATACCCTTAATTTCTTTCTCTTGTCTGGTGGCTCTAGTTAGGACTTCCAGCATTATTTTGAATAGAAGTGGTGTCAGTGGGCATCCTTGTCTTGTTCCAGTTCTGAGTGGGAATGTTTTCAACTTTTCCCCATTCGGTATGATGCTGGCTATGGGTTTGTCACATACGGCTTCTATAATTGTGAGATATATTCCTTCTTTGACTAGTTTGTTGATGGTTTTTATCATGAAATGGTGCTGGACTTTGTCAAAAGATTTTTATGCATCTATTAAGATGATCATAGGATCTTTGTTTTTGCCTCTGTTTATGTGGTGAATCACATTTATTGATTTACGTATGTTGAACCATCCTTGCATCCCTAGAATGAAGCCCACTTGGTTATGGTGGATTATTTTTTGATAATCTGTTGGGTTTGGTTTTCTAGTATTTTATTGAGAATATTTGCATCTATATTCATAAGGGATATAGGTCTGTAGTTTTTTTGTGTTGTTGTGCCTTTCCCTGGCTTTGGTATCAAGGTGATATTGGCTTTGTAGAATGTGTTGGGAAGGATTCCCTCTTTCTCTATGTTATGGCATAATTTCTGCAGTATGGGTACCAGCTCCTCTTTGTAGGTGTGGTAAAATTCAGCTGTGAATCCATCTGGTCTGGAGCTTTTTGTTGTTGTTGGATGTTTTTTTATCGTTGCTTCAATCTTATTGCTCATTATTGGTCTGTTCATAGTTCTAGTTCTTCCTGATTGTGTCTTGGGAGGTTGTGTGCTTTCAGAAATTCATCCATTCCCTCTACATTTTTTGAGTTTATGTGCATAGAGACTTTCATAGTATTCACAGATGATATTTGGTATTTCTGTGGTATCAGCTAAGATGGGTGGGGGAGTGAGGCTGGGCAGGGTTAGGTTGGGTGGGCTTGCCTTCATGCTTCACAAAAGCTGGTAAGGTAGCTATTTCAGCAGAATTCAAAAGTCTGCTCCCAGCTTCTGGGGAAAGCCTCCCAGGAGGGGCTAAAGGGGCCCCACCCAGACAGAATGTCTTCTTGTGGAGGTGGGGCTGTCTGAGATTCACAATCTGACTGTCCAGGTCTCACATCTTCCTCTGGCATACTTGTCTGTCCCACTAGTGTATGTCTCCATGAAATGCCGGCAGGCAGGGAACTACCAAATTGGGCACCCCAGGTCCACTATGAGTCCACAGAGGAAGAGGTGTGGGCCCCACTCTCTGTGGATGCCTCAGCTTGTAGTGCATGCCCACTGGAAAGGAGACACTCACTTACTTCTCAGCACAAACTGCTCTCCTAGCTAGAATGGGTGGGAGAGGGGCTGCTGTTCATGGTCAGCCCCAGTGCCTGAATGAACCGTGCCTGGTTGTTATGGCACCTGGGGCTGTGTTCTAGGCTCTTCTTCCCCACAGAATCCACACAAATTAAACAGGGTGGTTTTCCTGCATGGGGGGTGGGTGGGCACTCTCCCAGTTTGCCATCTTTCAGAATCCCACAGTATTCTACTGTCAGATCTGTGCACATGGACTTCTTCGCCACTCAAGTCAAACTCAGAGACCTCTGCCCTGAGTCTCCTGCAACCCTCTTGAGTCTGGAAGGGATGGAGTCCAGCCTGACTGTCTGATCTGCTGGTGTGTGACTCCACAAAATGCCTTTGAGCAGGGAGTTCACAAATCAGGCACTCCAGATCCACTGCTGGCCTCCAAATCAAAGAGGCGTGGGTTTCACTTTCTGTGGAAACCTCAGCCTGTAGCACACTTCCTGGTAGTGGGGGAGGCATTCATGAAATTTTCAGCCTAGACTGCTTTTGCTGGTTGCAGTGGGTGGGGGAAGGGTGGGGAAGGAAGTATCTGAATGGAAGAAAGCCGGCTCCCCAGCCTCTAGTGGCACTCTCCCAGTTGGGGAGCCCTGCACGGATGGTCCAAGCTCTGGGATCATGCAAGTTCTCCCCACTATATTGTGTCGGCCACCGTGTCTGGGCTCATGAGAGTGGAAAAGCCTCCAAGAAACTTGGTAGCCCACTGGCTGCCAAATGCCTGTGGAAGAGCGAGAGGGATCTCCCCTTACCCTTTCACTGGGCTTGGAGCTTCTCTGGGTTCGATCCTTGCCATATCGTTTTTCCTTTATCTTCTACCTTCTCTGCTTCACAGTTTTTCCCTGTGGGATCCCCAGCAGGCTCCAACACCTCTCTCTACGATCCACACCCACTCTGCATCTCTTCTCCTCACTCTTTGACAGAATTCCTGTCTTCCTGCCTAGACAGTCCGGCAAACAATGTCTCTGGTTGGCAATCTTAAAATACAGCTCTCTCCCCAAGGGGATTTTAAGGACAAATATGTCCAAGAGGAAAAGACTGAGTTTAGAACCTGTTTGGGCAGAGTAATATCACCCACTAGTACATGGACGTAAATCAAAGGATATGGGCTGTCTCCATTTTCACCAGAGTTGATACTACCAGAGCTCCTTTGCTAGCAGTGGGAAAAGATATATTACCTCTTCCTGGCAAAAGCAACCAAAGTCATCTCCCTACCATGGAAAGAGGTGAAGTATGTTCTTACTGGATAAGAGGAGCCAGAGAATGAAAATTCCTTCTTAATAACGACCATATAATATAATTATGTAAGTGGATATTAAAATGAGATACCTTTTCTGTTTGGGCTGAGACATGAAAATAATAGATGCTACACTTCCATGTGAGATTTGAAAAAATTAACCTGGCAGAAAATTAATTTTTCAGCCCCAGAGATAACAGCACCCCTTTGAAAAGCTAGGAAGAGCTGAGAAAATGAGGGTAGAGATTTAAGAGGATTTTTGGAGAGAGCTTTCAGAAAAGGGTGTGGTGCTCACCCTCTGTTTCAAGTTTTAAAAGAGTGTTTTAAAGGGACAATTGAAAGGATTTAATATATGTCCTTGGCTGTCTGGAGGATACTGTGGGATGGTGCCTTGATTCTTGCTCAGAAAACCTAAAGCGTAAGAGCTGAACTGGCAGGTTCCTTTGCGGAAGATTGAAAGAGACTAGACTGAGGAAGCAGGAAATGATCAGCCCAAATGAAAATAGTAACCATTAGAAATTGGTTGGAGCAAGGGAGGGGATGCTGGGAAAGTTGGGAAGCTGAAGGAGAGGGAAGCCCAGGACCAGAGAAAACACCACGTGGCCCACTACAGTGACCAGCACTTAAGGAACAGCTGGCCCCAACCTGTCTCTCTTCCTACCTTTCTCCCTGCCAGCTCTGATTCCGAAGGGAAAAAATAATTCCATTCATAGGAGAAGATGGAGGGGTAGATGTGCAAGGCAGAAAGAAGCCATCTACTCTCCATCTCTCGGGCTCAGCCTTCCAACCTGAGGCAAGTCTGAGTGCCCATGGGAGATGCCTCAACTGGACAGCAATACTGAACTTAGGACATTCCATGAGATGGGACATTCTTATCACTAAAGTGAGAGAGGGTTCTGTGCCCTAAGAACGAATTTTAAAAGTCATAATTCCTTTCTGAGTTTTCATCTAGGGGAAGGGGAGGGAATAGCCCTCCCTGTAGAGCTCTGGGAAACAATCTACAGTGGCTTTATGATTACACCCCCAGACCCATATTTATTTCAATATAATACAGTTATTTTTACATGCCTCTCTTGCCTCTCTGGGATCCCTGACAGCAGCTACTCTGTCATGTTCATTTTTGTATCCTCAGACCTCGTCTAGTAACTGGCACATAGTTGGTGTTAAGTACTTGCTGGATAATACAAGGGAGAATACAGGGTAGAGGTAGAGAGATTTACGAGAGTGTGAATAAGGGAGAAACCACATCCTATTGGATAGATCAAGAAGATTTCACAAACATAGTCATATATGACATGGACCACGTATGATTAATAGCATTCCACCAAGCACATATTTAGACTGATAAAATTCAAGAAAGAGGTACTAGCAGAAGAAAAAGTACAGAGATGAAGAGATCCTACTGGAATCATTCCTCTAGAAATGAAAGAAATGACCATGCTGTGGATGGCAATGTGAAGGCATTTATTATAATCATCTTATCATCAATGAGAAAGAGAGCAAGAGGAGAACCATAATGAGATTGGAGAGGCCAAGGCCATCAGGCTGTCAGCAGGTCCTGAGACAGAAACAGATGAAGCTTATTCGAGGACAGGAGCCTGGGAGACGCCCCAGAGGCCAGTCAAAGGCACTGCCATAGGCATCGTCCAGAGGATGCTGCCAAACCAGGGCAGAACAGTGTCTGCCTGAGGTGTACAGAGTGCGTTCATTTTCCAGACATGAAAAGACTTTGCTTCTCCAATCATCAATGATTGAAAGCAAAAGAGAATTAACTCACAGTGATAGCAGGAGTTAAAAGTAGATCCATGAGAACAAAAGACTAGGTTCAAGTATGGAAAAGAGAACTGGAAGAAAATAAAAATGGAATAGTCTGACAGATGGATTTGGCTGAGTCAAACCAATGGAGTTAAGTAAGATTGATAGTTACCTACCCTGTGTACACTTGATACCCCAGGTTCCGTAATTGTGCTAGAAATCTAGTTTTCTTCATTCAAAGGATTGATTCTCGTATCTTACTGATATGGATGCTACTTCATATAACAAGAGAAAGACAAGGCTGTTAATTCATGGTGGTGAAATACTTTGAGGGGAATGTCCTCAATTCTCCCAGTAGGTGGTAATAAAAAGTTATTTCAATGAAGTGGAATGTTGGAGAATGCTGAAATGCCTC
>NW_012142301.1:1604614-1620774 GCF_000956105.1 Propithecus coquereli
AAAAATAAATTATTCAATAAACAATTTGAAGGCAGCTGATCATACCATGAAAGAATAAAGAATTAGCCTCTTAAAAAGGAAAGTTAGGTCACATGACTTCTCTGTTAAAATCTTTCAAAGGTTTCCCATATTTCTCAGAGTAAAGGATTCATAGTGATCTTGAAGATCCTACATACTGTGGCCCAAATTTTTCTTCCTGACTTCATTTCATACTTCTCTCCCCCTTTAATCATTCTGCCCCACACACTGGTCTCCTTGCTGGTCCTCGGAAAACATAGAAAGTTTCCACTTACAAGGTTTTTTGCATTTGTGGTTCCCTTTGCTTGGAGCACTTTTCCCCCAAATATGCATGACTCCCTCTACAACTTCTTCAGATCTTTGTTCAAATATCACCTTCTCAGTGCCTTGCTTCACTGAAATTATGAAAGTACTAAGAAAGAAAATATAGGAGAGTAATTTACATAATCTTAGAGTATAAACAGACTCCTTAACCAAAACCCACAAATTACTGATTAATAAATTTAAAATAAAAATTTAAAACACTGGCTTGTTCCAAAATAGAACAAGACAATAGACAAATAGAATAAAAAAGCAAGTAACAAGTGGAAGAAATATATTGACAACACATGCAGAACAAAGTTTAATTTCTCTCCTATAAAAAACTGTTACGGGTAAGAGAAATACCAATGTAGAAATGGGCAAGAGAACGGAAAAGAAAATTCTTACCCCCACAGAAAAATAAATTGCAAACATATATGAAAAAATATTCAACTTCACTGATAAGAAGTGAAAATTAAAATAATGAGGCACCAAATTGGCAAAGAGAAAAAGAATGATCATATACAACATTGGCAGGGGTGAAAAGAAAGAGACTTTTTTTTTCCCCACACAGCCCCTAGATACATAAATAAGTACAGTCTTTGTCAAGAGCAAATTGGCAATAGGAATAAAAAATATTTAAAATGTGCTTACCTTTTGACCCAGGAATTTCACTTCTGGAAATTGGTCATAAGGAAATAATTAGGAACAGGTGGAAAGATTTAACTATAAAAATATAACAAAATGGTAATGTGCAACCTTAGAGGTAATAAGGAATGTAAGAGGCACTGAAATATTTTTCTCTTGTTGCTGAGGATAGAGAAAGGGGATGTGCGAGCTGATTATATGTAAATAAGCCTCAGGTCCTTTTTTTTTTTTAAGAACCATCTGGAAGTGGCAGCTGTATTGCATCTTCACTAAAGCTAGAAGAGGAAGTAGTAGGCTTAAGCTTCCACATAGGGATTTAGGTTAAATATAAGAAAGTATTTCCTTACAAGAAGATTTGTAAACATTGGTATTGGGTAAAAGGGGAGGTGGTATAATCACATTCCCTGGAGGACTTTCCTGCAGAATAGATTTTTATCAAATTAAGATGATTTTTGCTGCATGCCTCAAGAATAGCGTTCGGTGCCTTAAGTTCATGCCCAGTCTTCTATTTCTAATTATACTATAATGTTTGGTCAATGCATTTGTGCATTTATTGCACAAATGGGTATGGGTTCATGTTAGAGTAATTGTCACTTTATCTTATTAAAATAATACTTAGAGTTATTCTTTATTACCCAAATGAAATAGGTTTCTCAGTAAGAATTAGGGTGAAGGACTCTGTCTTCAACCCACCAGCTGCCATGCATTACATAATCCCAGTAATATTTGAAATCCTTTGGGTGATCTTGGCTTTTCCCAGAAAGCTGTGAGTCTGAAACCAATTTATCAACCCTTTAAAAAGCAAGAAATATTCCAAGTCCACTTTCCAGTTACAGTGGGAATAAGCTTTCGAGTTTGCATAACTCATTCAGGTTTCTTGTGATTATTATTTTTATTACAGTATTTTTACTGAGTACTAAAGACTAAGATTATAACTAATGTTAAGCACAATTCTATTAGAGTATAACAGAATTGGACACAACCATTGCAATGTTCTGATATAAAGGGAAAACTTCACAAATATGGAAAAAAGATTTGTATATGCTCAAAAAAAAAAGCTGGATATCAAAACTGCATTACAGGAATAGATTAACATTAAGTCAATTCTAATCATTTTTCAAGGCAGCACAGATACACTTACCAAAGAAAAAATGAGCCTAAGGAGAAGAGAATATAAATTGCTTATATGGAAATTAGAAGGGATATTACTGTATTATTTACAGCTTAAAGAATCATATTTTCATATTCAATAAACTTCAAATATTCTCATTTTTCAAACAAACAAAATCTGGCATTATTTCTCCAGTTGCATCCTAACTATATGCCACAAAATAAGGAATTCTGTAATGACTGCTTAGTGCTTATTTCTATCTTTAGATTTTTCCAAGCAGGAAAGGAAAAACTAAAATGAACACGATTTGAAAGAATACTGGTAGAGCACACCCCTTCCAAAAAGGAAAAACTCTGCATTTGTGGTTTCCTAGGCTCGTTTGACCCAGTTTGCTTAATTTATTTTAAAGTTATATGTAGTTTCTCCTTAAGTCCTAACCTTTACGGCTACTCTATTCTTGTTAAAATTCACTTGTACATTTATTTCTTGGACACAACCTGGTTTATTTGCTCAGAAATCCAGGTACCTGACATATCAAGGTCTTCTCTGTCTACAAATCAGATCCCTCTCTTGGCTTCAGGGAAATTTGCTGCTCAAGTTGTCCTGAACTGCACCCTGACAATGTTCCTCAGATCATTCACTCTCCCTTCTAGGCACATAACATAATTTTAAATATCTATGATTGTATTTTTCAAAATTTCCTTTATTCCTGTCTCCCAAGTGGATGAAGAATGCATTCTTATTTCTTCCAACTCTTCATACTCACATTCTCTAAATAGTCCACAGCTTTCTGCCTAGTCCCTCCCTAGGTCAGTGTTACCACCTGACTCTGATCCCCCTTTCCAGAGCTTCATGCCTAACGTCTGCAGTCTTTCGTTCAGGCCCTCACGTATAGACATACTCTCTTCTCAAAGACTTTAATATGATGACTATTATATGTACAACTTACAACACTGAAGTTTGACTCAGTAGCATTGTGGGTTCTCAATCTATACAATTACTTTTAAGATTTGCTACACCGTCTTCCCAGATATTTTAACTTTGTTGTTTGATAACAACCCAAGAAAATTTTGGTGGCAGGAATTTCCACCAAAGAAACATGATGGGAGTATTAACTTTATCCTGCATAAATATTTAGCTATTTTATTTATATATGTATATGTATATATATATATATATATATATTTACTAAGTCAGGTAGTCACTTATTAATCAGCTGTTAAATTGGTAGAAACATAAAATAAGACCAAGATTACATAAGAATAATTATAAGTAGCACCTTGGAAGTTAAAGAAAACAATGTACTAACTTTCTTTACATCCCTGATTTTTATTTGCAATGGCAATATGTGCAGTAAAAAATAAACTATGTTACCAGACTCCCTTGCAGCTAAAGGTAGTCAAGGAACACAATTCTGGCCAATAAAGATGCAAATGGCAGTCACTGGAGGGGTTTCCAGGAACGTTTTTTTAAAAAGAACTGACTCCACTGGCATGAATTCTTTGCCCTTTTCCCTTCACTCTTCTTCCTAGCTACTCTGGTCACCATGCCCATGGGGGCAAGAGCCATCCTGTAATCACAAGGAAGAGAGTATATATTTGAGGAAAAAGTTAGGAGCCTGGATCTCTGATAACATTGTGCATATCATACCTGGCTTGCCTACCTTCACACTTTTTTTTACATGAGAGAAAAATTAACCCCTCTTTTTATGCCACTACTTTTAGTGTTTCCTGTGGCTAGAAGTCCAACTTACCTTTATATAGTTGACAAAAAGTTTGATATGAAATTGTAAATAAAAAAACAAATATATTTCAGGAAGTGGTGCTCATCATTGAGAAAGTGACTGTCCTTTGGAGTAAAGGCAACTCCTTAATAATTTTTTCTTAAAAAACTCTTCTTCGCCAATGTCTATTCTCTATGATGTGAAAATAATCCTACTGGTTTTTACTTTTTTATTGTCTATTGGTCATAAGTTTGCTTAAGGAAGAAGAGAAAATTAGGTGATTAGAGACTTCAGATTAATGCCCAAAGCTGATCCCCAGTTTCTACTAAATCTTTAGTATAGTTTCTCCCTATTACTCCTTATGCCCATCCAGTGCTTTCTGATTGCAAACAACAGAAAGTTACTCCAATTAACTTAATCAAAAAAGGAATTTGTTGGAATAATATCAGGTGGCTTGCAGAATTGATAGGAAAGCTAGACTTAATGCAGTTCTGATCCCAGCCACCCAGAGTTAGATCAACTTTCACAGGTTAAGGACACAGAACATCGCAAGTCTCCCCTCATGTCAGATACCAGCCACAAGCTTCAGGGTTCCCAGTCTACCTGCACTTCTACCCAACTAGCTATAATTTTGGAGGTTTCCACTACACCCTCAGGATGGATAACTTGCTAGAACAACTCACAGAACTCAGGAAAGTGTTATGATTGATTTTTTATTATAAAGGTTACGAATCAGGACAAGCTAAAGGAAGAGTTGTATATGGCCGGGTGTGGGAGGGTTCCAAAGGCAAAGTTTTCCAAACACAATGCTTCTATGTCCTCAGGATGCTTCACGCTCTCAATGCATGGATGTATGATTGCACACCAGGGAAGTTCACTCAAGCTTTGGGTATCCAGAGTTTTTATTGGGGTTTCATTTTGTGGGACTGACTGGTTGACTCATTGGCCATCTGACAAAATTAAATCTCTAGCTCCTTTACCTCGTTGGAGGTCAGGAGGTTGGGTTGCTATAACGTAGCTCAAAATCCCAACCCTCTAGTCATATGCTTGGTCTTTCTGACATGGCCAGCCCAATCCTGAGTCATCTCATTATTATAAACTCTCTATGGGTCTGCCATGAGACACCTTATTAGAATAAACTATCAAGTGTGATCTGAAGGGCCCACTATTTATAAAAATACACCTCTATAGCTCAGGAAATTCCTAAGGTTTAGCAATTCCCTCCTAGTAAGCAGGACAAAGACCAGCCAAATTTTATGTTATAAAACACTGAAGGACCAGGCTCAGGAAATTAGAAGGAACCAGGATTACAGTCAAGACCTCTCCACCAGAACAGCTGTCTTAGGACCCAACTTCCACCTCCATAGACTTCCCTGGAACTCTCCACTAACATTCCACAAGCAGCAAGCAACACTACACACAGTGGGCACCAACAACGCTAACGTCACCCTCAAAATGTCTGGATATTGTCTAGATTCTTTGCATAACCTCTCCCAGAATCAAAATCCTGGGCATGAGCATCTCATTATCCAAATTTAGGTCATGCTCCCACACACTAGCTCACAGAGAAAGAGAAACACTTATCTCATATGGCCTCTAAGGTGGAAGTAAGGACACTGTTTCAATAATAGAATTCCCGTAACTCCGGAACTTGAGTTCCTGGGCAGCAAAAAGTATGACAAATATCCCTAAACTACAACTCTTTCACTAATTAAAATCTATATATACATTTTCTTCTCTCAAAAATATCCTTTTGTAAAATATAATGATGCCATCTCTTGTGTAATTAAAACACATTATTTTACTCCTACAACAAGGAGACCATCCAAAGTCCCATTACACACAAATCCAACTACTTCTTAGATCTTTGGGTATAATCTATTTCTTCTCTAATTTTGACTTCATCCCACATAAATATTGTTCAGCCTCTGAACTAAATATGCTCTACTTATAACATAGTGTAAATGAGCAGGAAATAAAAGGTAGATTAAATATGTGAATATATTGAGAGAGATACAGAGAGACAGAGACAGAACAATAAGATAATATAGAAGTGACCACACTCCTTGTTTATGCAAAATCATGAAGATAAATATGGCTCCTTCACTCACCCATCTCATTCACATGCCCTCTGCCATCAGCCAGCCCAAAAGCTGGCTGAATAAAATTACCTCTGGGATAATCAAAGCCTCTATTCCTGAGAATTCTGAGTCTTGGATGATCCTGCCATATAGGACTGAAGTCACCTTTAATCTGTTTTTTTTTTTTTTTTTTGCTAGATTTGGCAATACAAAGATCTCCATCCCCACTCTTATCTTAATTGATTCTGTCCATTCTTCTTTTTGCCTCCACTTGAACTAGCAAACTCCATTTTTCTTTGCTGTCAGGATTAATCACCCCAGACATAATCCCTCTTTTTAGTATATTCCACTCATGGTGAAGAACCTAAAGAGGCCAAATAGCTGTCTCAGCTTCCAACTCAAAAGAACCTTTATTACAATGCCTGCTGGATACATTCATCTCTTGCTTACTAAATCCTCTAAGCCAGAAGTGTTTGGAGTTGGCACAATTTTTAGAGTACATTATGAGGTCTAATCTTGAGAAACATCAAATCTTCTGTCATTCCTTCTTCTCCAGACTCATATATTCTGCCTATAAGTGACATTGTTCCATATACTGTCTCCTGAATGAGCATTTCAATCTCACAAGGAGATTTTCTGAATAAAAGAACCCTAAGAAAGCCTTTAACAGACCATCTAATTACTCTCTAAGTGAGCTGCTTTGGGAAGGTGGGCTAGATGATAAAACCAATTATCCCATGAGCAGCTGCATGGTACCTGATTTCATTCACAAAAACCAATTTCATGGCCAAAGAAATGTTGGCCAAAATATTTTGATGAAGTGAAAGGAATCTGTAAAGTCCATAATTAATGGTGCTTCTTGAAGTATAAGGCAGGAAAAGCAAATCCATATCCTGAATTTTTTTTTCCCCAGTGAGTGCAAATACTTGATGGCCTATTGAAAAAAGGAATCAACCTTCCAAAAGTTCTACCCAGGCTCTAGCTTCTTAGCTCATGATGGCCTAATTCTGCTGGAAAACTGAGCCCTCATCAATAGTGATAGCAAAATAATGTACTGCTGTGATAAATTACCAAAACCTTAGCGGCTTAAAACAACACAAATTCATCCTCTCACAGTCCTGGAGACCGGAAGTCAGAATCAAGACATCAGTAGGGCCTTGTTCCTTCTGAAGGCTCTAGGGAGTCTCCTTCCTTTTCCTTCCAGCTTCTGGAGACTCCGGGGGTGCTTTGGCTGTGACTACATACCTCTAATCACTACCTCCATTGTGTTTTTCTCCCCCTCTGCCTCATATTTTTCATGGATGCATAATAATTGTACACATATAGAGGTACATGTGACATTCTGATACATGCATGCAATGTGTAATAATTAAATCAGGATAACTGGGATATCCATCACCTCAAACATTTATCATGTGTATGTGTGTGTGTGTTGAGAACATTCCAAATATAGTTCAAATGTTATTTTGAACTATACAATAAATTACTGTTAACCATAGTCATCCTACGGTGCTATTGGACACTAAGACTTATTCCTTCTATCTATTAAATAACTGTATTTTTGTGCCCATTAACCAACATTTCCTCATCTACCCTACCTCCCCCACCCCCGGCCTTCTCAGCCTCTGGCAATGATCATTCTCCTCTCTACCTCCATAAGATCCACTTTTTTAGCTCCCACGTTTGAGTGAGAACATACAATATTTGTCTTTCTGTGCTTGGCTTATTTCACTTAACAAAATGACCTCCAGGCTCATCCATGTTGCCACAAATGACAAGATTTCATTCTTTTTATGGCTGAATAATATTTTATTGTATATATCCACATTTTCTTTATCCATTCAACAGTTGGTGGACACTTAGGTTGATTCTGTATCTTGGCTATTGCAATGACTCTTATAAGGATATTTTTCATGGATTTAGAGCTGACTTAGATAATCCAGGTGATCTCATCTCAATTTCTTAACTTATTTACATTTACAAAGACCCTTTCTCAAATAAGGTCACATAAATAGGTTCTGGGGATTAGGGTGTGGACGTGTCTTTTGAGGACTGTCATTCAGGACAGCGATGGGTTTCATCACTGTCACCCTTGTTACATCATTCATGAATGCAAACACTAAGAATAGAAGAGAAGCCTGACTGACACCCAAAGAGTGGGTTAATTTAGCCTGATCCTTAAGAGACTTTAAATGTTACACTAATATTTTCCCACTCTGGGTGCATTTCAAGAGATTTCTCCACTACCGTCTACTGAAATAGTCATGTTACTTCTAAATTTCTGACCACCTGCTCAAACTATTCACCGTTACCCACTGGTTTTTGTTTTTGCTTAACTCAATCCATGACCGCTTCCAGGCAAATTAAACAACAAGTTGTACCTTCCTTTAGGGCCACCACTGAACTGAGAAAGGCAATGGGTTAGCATAAGTCTACAAATACTGGTAGGAAATCAGGAAGAAGCATCTGTAAACCAGGCTACTTATCTATCGTCTATCTACCTTTTTTATTAATTTGGCTTCTCAGCCTACCACCCCCACCACCACCATAAGGCCATTCCTATGGTGTTGAGAGAGAGTGGCAGTGCAGCAGGAAGACATACACGGGAGGATGAGTATCCTCTTTGTGCAATTTAACTTACACATTCAAGATTGGTTTGGGTCCATTCTTGTGTGTGTATGTGTGTGTGTGTGTGTGTGTGTGTGTGCATTTGTGTATTCCTTTATGCATATTCCACTTGATGGAGTACTGCTGTGTATTGCTCACTTTATTTTTTGGTGTATGAGCTCATCACCAGTTCTTAATGGGAAATTCGGATCATAAGGTCAGACATTTAGTCTCTACCAAAGTCCAGTGGCAATTTAAGAGTTGTTTCTTGAAAGACTAGTTACTTGCTGAAGAGGTCATAGCTTTCCTTACAAAAATAATATTAGGGGTCTTGTCTACAAATTTACTTATTGGGGTTCCAAAAGCATCCCAATCTGCCACAAACTGTTCAAGCTTCATTGGGTCTGCTGGGTCATATGGGATGCCAGGTAGAGCTGATTGCACTGCAGCCTGGACTGATTGCCAGGGGCTCTGTTGATTTGAGTTAGCAAGGAGACAACATCTGGAACAGCAGCTGCACTTGGAGACACCACCTAATTAAGCTTACAATAATCCACTCTCATTCTCCAAGACCCATCTGTCTTCCCCATCAGCCTAATTGGAGAGTTAAATGGAGCTGTGATAGAAATGACCACTTCTTACCTTTTCAATCATTGATGGTAGCACTAATCTCTGGGATTCTACAAGAATATTCTATTCCTTGTGGTTAACTTTTTTAGTAAGGAAGATGAGATCCAGGACTTCCATCCTTGGTCATTCTTTTCATAATAAGTCTTATTCATGAGTCAAGAAGAAAATGTGAGTATTTGGCAAGTTGCCTAGGATATCTTTTCCCAGAACACTCTTAGGAAATTGAAGGAGAAAGAAGAGGATGTGTCCTTAGGTCCCACTATGCCCACTTTGAGATGGACTTGGGGCAAGACTCCACTTATCACCTGAACACCACAGGCTTTTGCTCTGATCGTTGAACCACAGTGCCATCCTTCTTTGCAAGAAATGTGTAATTTTGGAGCCATTATCCCAAAAGAGATGAAAGTTTTTTGTGAGTTTCCCATACATTTCAGATCTATAGACTCTGTGATCAGTAAACCAATGTAAATACCTCTGTGTCTCTATTTGGGAAAGCACAAATGCCTAGCCTCTTGAGGTTAAGTCCCTGACTTCTGCACCTGTCCTCCTCTATCACAGGATCTTTCCCATCTTCACTATAAACAGGCAGATCATTTCAATATCGATGTCCCCCAATAATACCCCCAACCTACAAGAGAAGCCACAACCACAATTTTTAACACAATGACTGCTACACGCAAAAGAACAGAAACTTTTCCCTGGGGCCACAGTGTTTTATTACAAAAGTAAAATAAAAACTTCGAGTGTAATTTAAAGGTAAAGATGAACAGAAAAACAAAATTTATTGACTTCTACTCATTTAATCCACAGTTTTAGAATTAAATTTTCAATATTAATTGTAACAATAAGAACATCAACAAGTAAGATTTTATATATGCTTCACGTGGTCCCGGGGTCAAAACTAGAGTGAGTTAAATACAACTCCTTGATAGTCAATGTGTTAAAGATACCAATGGTTCCCTCATTGAAGTATTTCTCAAGGCTTTAGTAAAGGAATGGCCTTCTATGTCTATTTAGAGAACATGGTTAGGAAGTAGGTGAGATTCATATTATAAATTCAGTCTTTTGATTCCTTTCTGTATGTTATAGCAAATAACGTATGGCATCTCCAGTTTCTTTAGCATGATCACCATTCTGTACGGCTTTCGGTCAGCCAATCTACCTATGACTTAAACTACCTGGTCTGGTGTATATGATCTACTCCTGGCTACCTTGCCTTCTCAATGAATTGAGATAATTGCACTATATTTAAAAAACAAGACTAAATTAGGACTATATTCCTCTACACATTCAGAATTTAGTCCCACATACTTTCCTCTAGGTATTTTATTATATAAGTTGGTAAATATACATATTTTGTGTATAAACCTATTACAAAGATTGATAGCATAAATGAATGTGCTGAAATCCAACTCTAGTTATTGATTTGAAAGGAGGATGGGGGAGAGAAGGTTAAGACCTGATGAGAACTGGTTCAAGAAAGGGAGGAACAGCCTCTTAAGACAAAGAAAGGGTTTACCTGAGCTATTTTGAATGTATCAAAACTGGCACAGGAAGCTTAAAGAATCTGGGTTTTGTGGTTATTTCATGTCCTCCAAATCCTCCCATATATCCCTATTTCAACATTCTGGGTCTCACTGTGTCCTATTTAATATTTTATCTTTTAGAGAAGAAACCAGGAGAGGAGATGTATTAATATTAAATAATGTGTTAACTTGGCAACCCATGACCAAATTTTTCATTTTTTTCTTGGATACCTATCTCTACAGCTATAAGAGTCAAAAGATTCTTCTAGCATCATCAGATAGAGTCCCCTGGATTAAGTTTGTAACTTGAGAATTTAATATTTAAACTTGTCATTCTCTCTTCTTCCAAGCCACCTAGTGTGGCTAAAAGCAGTCACTCCCATGCCCACTTAAATTCCTTCAGCTGTTATCCAACGGCAACAAATTGACACCCTAAGCCTGATCTTCAATATGCACTGGATACTATATGATAACAGGAAAGTTAACTGTTTCACCATTGCTTACCACAGGCTGTCATCTTTCTATCACCGACACAACTGCATTTTCACTGCTTGTACCCCCATTTACGCCAGGTACGACCCCAGACATCCCCCTTTTCCCTGAGGTCTGGTGTACTCCTGGAACCAAGTCCCATACTAATCAAGGTTCTTGGCTGCCTGGAAAAAATATACCTGACTTATAAAACACTAAAAAAAAAGAGTTAAGATGCTGATTGAATACTGTGGAATCAATAAGAAGACTAAGAACAGGATTTTAAATTGGTCAAGAACCCAAGAAGCATCATGTTAACTGAGTGTAGGGTCATGTGACCAGACCCCAGGTGATAGACAGAGGAAACATCTGCTCATCTTCAAACCCCCTTAGCCTTCTTAGAAAGAAAAGAGAGAATTAAACCCAGAGTTCTACAGGAAGTGTGGAAGAGGCTTTATACAGGTGAATACTAGTGTCATAGCATTGGATGGGAGGTAACAGAGGATGAGTGTCACATGTTAGCTGACAATGCTATTTAAGAAAGCAATGATCCCAAACCCAATTCCATATTCTTTCCGACTGGAAGGTGTACTTTTAGAGGTCAGTCTTTATCTTATAGCTCTTTTCTTTCAATTTCTTGCTACACACAGTAGTAACTTAAATGTGAACAAAATTTTTAATACTGTTTTTTTCAATTTATCTAAATTTTGGATGGTTTTGAGAAAGTTACTTATCTAACTATCTAAGTCTGATTTTTCATTGGCTAAAATGAGTAAAAAGATGTGCAGGGAGAATTACTTTATTTTTCACATAGCTTTATGAGTTAGAAATGATAAGCATTTTAATTAGAAGTATAAAGAACTTATTTTAAATACCTTTTCTCTTTTATAAATGAATATGTCCTTGTCTTTAATAATCTTCATCCATTTGATCATTCCTTTCTTTTTATGTGTTGGAGCTATGAGAAAGTATTTGGCTCTGAAGCTGATATTTGGTATTTTACACTGAATCTTATTTTATTTTCTGCTGTGTTTTCAACCTTCTAAAAATATCATGAATTAATATTTGTCAATAACTTTTGAGAGTCTGTAGTATACATACTATTGTTCAGAGGGGTTGCATTCCTGGTATTGGGGATGCTAGCTGAATCTGGATCATGCAAGTCTTCTATGGACATATAGTAGACTCCGCATCCGTGGGTTCCACATTCATAGATTCAACCAACCAACCACAGATCAAAAATATTCAGGGATAAAAATTGCATTTGTACTGCACAGGTAGAGAATTTTTTGTCATTATTCCCTAAACAATACGGTATAACAACTGTTTATATAGCATTTGCATTGTATTAGGTATTATAAGTAACCTAGAGATGATTTAAAGTATACGGGAAGGTGGGCATGTTTATATGCAAATACTCACCCTTTGATATCAAGGACTTGAGCATCCTCGGATTTTGGTAGCCATGAGAGGTCCATGGATACCAAGGCATGACTGCACTTTCTCAGCATTTAGAATTGGCAATTGCTCTTTTTTTCTCTTCAAATCCCATGACATTATGACATGTCTCAGGCCATAGGTTCTGCCAGCCGTCATTCATGTAACATCGATCCACCCTCCTCAGCTACCGCTACATTATGAGTGATGTCTTTCACAGTGTCAAAGATCAACAATAACCCCGAATAGCCCATCATTTGTTCAATTCTACTTGACCATTTCTCTGAAAATACCTCAAGTCTATATAAAATATACATTTTAGCATCAACCATGATACTCTGCCTGTGTTTCCTTGCAAGTTCACTACTTGCACACTTTCTGTAAGCCACAATTGTTCGAAACTGTAGACAAGACCACAAAATATATGGCAAAAAGAGAGGCTCCAGTGCAGTGGGCAGCAGATGTGGCAGAGCACACCCGACTCGGGAAACTCAGCACAAGCTCTCTGACAGTGAGAATTTGCGGTATCGTGTGTTAATTCTCATTGGCTGAGCATGTCCAAAGTCATGCGGTCCTGTAGCCCTCATTGGCTAAGAGCATACAAGAACAGGTACTATAAGAAGTATGTTTGTGTCTGCATGTGCACATTTGGCAGGAAGAAATCTCAGAGACAAATGGCTGTATAACAAATCAATGCTGCACAAAGAAACATGAAATGGGGTACATCTAAATTTCTGTGTCCTTATTAATATTTATATATACGTAATTTTTGAAATGTCTGTAGAAAATATTAAAAGGCACTAAATTCTAAATCATGTATATCTGTTTTATATATATGCTTGTTGATATATAGTCTTTATATGTTGTTTAAAGATGGAATATAGATAGATAGCCTCTTACTTTATCACAAATCTTTTTTATCTTTTTTTTTTTTTTTTTGAGATAACATTCAAGAAAAGCTAGCAGGCTTTTACCCAATTTGGTTTGAGCAGTATGGGCAAATGAAATTTCCTGTCATCCTCTATTTAGTGTTTCAGCTGAAGTACTTTTTATTTTGAGATATTTTTTATTTTCATGTCTCTGTTTAGAAAATATCTGCATATATAGTATGGAAATTGAGTCCATAAACAGATAAAATATATAGATGTGAAGATAATAGTATTTTTCTTTTCTGCTTATTCTCTAATTTTATATTTTTACCAGGAAAACATAACACATTTCAGAATACTTTTCTTTGTGTAATGATTATTGATACTGTTCTGTTAAACACTAAGTCTTTCCAAAAGTGTCTCTGCTATATAAACACATATTAATCTTAACTGATAAACTTGTTTTTCTTTTTAATTTGGGATGCTTTTCTCACATTTACTTTTTTTTTTTTCAAAATTAATGACTGCAAATCTTGTACTTGCTTTTGCTCTTCAAACAAATTTGTTTTTCCTGGTGTGTGCTGTTTAGACCAATTAGCACACATATCCCAGTATTTTTATTTTGCCAAGCATTCCGTGCACATTTACAATTAGCATCTATTTTCAGCACCTTCATTACCCTTCCTAATCACAGGACATATTTCTTCATTGTTTTTTTTTATTGGAAATCCGATTTTATTACTTTAGAATCTCTGCAGCAATTAATTCACTGTATTTGAATTGTTGCTGTATTTCACCTGGGAGAGAGCAGCGTGCCCCTAATGGTCCAAGTTATGCTTTACCAAAGCACAGACTACTTCCTTGCAGTTATCGAGTTCATTTTGTTTACACACATTGTGAGGCTCCTACTGTAGGAAGTATCTTGCACACAGAACTCTAGAGGGGATATAAGAAAAACAGCCTCCATCTTTAATACATTTATAAATTCCTTGGAAAAGTAGTAAAATCAATTATTCTTTACAATGGTAATCAGCCCAAAATGATATAGCTTATTCATACAATGATTCAGCAAATTGTAATCGATGCCTACTACATGCCATTCACTAGGCCAGGTTCTAGGAGTGCCGCAAAACCATGGCATCAGTCCTCATGGCCTTTAAAGTGTATTCTGAACAGCTGATAGCAGACAGAAACTAAGTGTAGTGAGCACTACAAAAACTAAGCATCAAATGATTTGGGAGCAGGCTACTGAAAAAAACCCAACCTAATCACGGGCAGCAGAAAAGCCTTCCTTAAAGATGTTTATACTAAAAAGACTAATAACATTGAGTAGGCAAAGTAAACAAGTAGAGCACAAGGACTGAGTGTTGGCTAAAGGAATTCTTAAATTGGTTGGAAAAAGGCCTTTGGAAAGAGATAAACCTTAAGATGGTACGTAATTCTATCTAAAAAAATTTTAAACATTAACTATGTACTCTATGAAAAATTCTGTGTGCTAGGATCAACGTGGATTAGTATAAAGGACTGAAGAACATGTTCCAAGTGGAAGGAACAGCTTAACATAGAACGGAAGGCAAAGTTGTAAGGGTAGATTGGCTTGACCCTAGAAGGGAAGCTAAGTAACATGAAATGAGGTTGCACAGAGATGAGGAAAGTCAGTAGAACCTTTAATATCTAAGAAAGTATGCTCTAGGAGGTAAATTTAAAATAAACGAGAATAAGAGGAATTAGAGGCTAGAAGGGGAATTTTGGAAAAATGTGAGTATTATTGACTGGATTAGGGTGATGCAGCAGATGCTTGGTGCCCTGCCCAAATCCCCTTGGCATCTCCCTTCCCATTTCCATACACACCACCTGCTACCTACCACAAGCATCTGTGACCCTCTGCCCTTGGGCTTTCTCTCGCCACAGAAACATGCCTGGCCTATCCAGGACACAGGCCAGAAGTTTGGGAGAGTTAATGCCCTTAGCCGGAGCAGAATAAAAATCCATGTTATTAGTACCCCAGTTTTCTGGCTCCAGCAGAGGAGGACAACTCTGGGGCAGGTTCTACTCAGTCTTCCAGAGGTCTCCAGCAGGATAGAGCACCTAGCCCCTCATATTAGCTTTCTTTCCTACTCTGTGTTACTTCTCCACTCTCTTATCAGTCTTTCTGAGATCACCTCCAAACACACTGCTTGCACCAAATCCTTTTCTCATGGTCTACTTCTAGGGGAACCCAACCGGAGCAGTTAGTTACTAAGGAAACTGAGAAAGAATGGGGAGTGTTTGGAGATAGTGATAAAGAGATATTTCCTCCTTGGGCATTCAGCTTAAGAATTAACTGTCCATCCCCATAATATACAGCCAACTCCACTTTCCCCTGGATAGAGCTTCTAAACTGCGCTCTACTGATGCCGATCTCAGCTAATTTGGTTACCTTATCATAGTGAATGAGCACCCATGGCATCAGGGAATCTCTGCGTTAATAAAGACCTAAAAAACACGTAGTCGGAATATTCATTTTACAGGTAAAGGAATTGAGGCTCAGGGAAAATAAATGACTTCGGCAAAGTCACACAGCTGGTAAGTGGAGGCCGGGGAATAAGGTCTGGTTTCCCTGTCTCTCTGTTAAGTACACCTTATGCACAGCTGTTTGCCAGCAGGGCAAAACACCTTCAAAAATAGTAGGAAACTGTTGTTTTACTGTATATGTGTGTGTGTGTGTGTGTGTGTGTGTGTGTGTATACACACACACAC
>NW_012142301.1:1621109-1660767 GCF_000956105.1 Propithecus coquereli
GAGCTGAACACTTCTGAAAAAAAAGGGCAACAAAGATAACCAGTGTTGCACCCAAGGTTGGTGACTATTAATACAGTTGTGTTGTGAAAACTAATTTGGGTTCACAAAATCAGATGTGTAAGAAGTGCATCATTTTTATTAATCTGTAACTGAAATTAATTTCCATATCAAGCTCAGAGTCCCCCAGGTGACAAAACTTAATTTCCAGCAAAACATGCCCTTGTGCCAAGGTTTTGTCTAAGTTTCTGAGGGGCCCTGCGGCTTGCCGGAGCATGAATGCAGGGAGAACTTTGGATCCGGGTTATCCGACCGTACAATTTCCTGCGCCATCTGGCTCACACTGACCATCGAGCTACTTGAGGTCTGCTAGCTTTCTGTGCCACGTTTGCGCCACTCTTGTGCCACGTTTCCCACTCTCGCGTGTGGGAAAATGATCTGCTTCTCCTCATGCCATGCTGGAGCGTAAGGGGACTCTGGGAAGCTAACGCAATTCACCTGCCATCCACAGATTGTGACGTTTCACCTGCTCCTGCACCGTAGAAAAGCTCAGGCAACTTGCTGCTCTCCCCAGCCCTGCTCAGGAAAGGCAGTACCAGTCTCCACTAGATCTCGGATTTCCAGCCGCTTCCAGGTCCTGGGACTCAGGCCACTAAGTGCAGGCAGAGAGTTTCCAGGAACAGCCACCCTCCAATGCTCTCACGTCCCCCAGGCCGTGCACCTCCCCCAGTCTAGACTCTATAATTGGGAAAACTAACCCTGGTGGATTACAGATGCTTCCAAATCTTGCCTGTGTTTTGACCTCAACTTTTGAAAATCCCAAAAGGCAAAATTTTTACTCCTTTTTTTTCTCTCTGCTTTTGATGCCTCACAGATTAGCTGCTTAAGTAGAGAAGATGTCATGGAATAACAACTGCAATAACAAAAAGAAGTAGAAAATTAATCAGCAATTAATACATGAAAATATGTCTCCAGGGAGAGTGATACAAAGTTTAATTATGATTCTACCATTTCTTGTGTAATATAAGATCAAAGCGTGATTAAAATTGGTGCTGGTGAATGACAGTGAGTCTCTCTGCAGATACTAGGCCATTTCCAAAACAGCATAGCAACGGTTATGAAAATTTTAGAGAGAAGCTCTACGCAGAATCTTCCACTAATAAAAGAAAAGCTTAATGCTGATAAACTCACCCCATCACCAGCACCAATGAGCTGAAGTGCTAGCGTTACCCAGCTGGTAGGCTAAACGCCTCATTATCCCGCCCACTGTAATTCACCCATTGATCAATCGTTTCATTGCAATTGTTTTACTGCACCCATCTTGAATACAGCCGCACCCAGATCCACATGTCACTCAACTTTTCATCTTCATAACAATAAGAAGTTCCAGCCTCTTGATGTGTCATGTACAGGAACCAGACTCATGAAGCAGAACAGTGGCAGAGCTGGGAATGTCTTTATTTTAGTTATTTAGTTATCCGTTTTGTTCTGTTTGTGTTTTTGTTTGTTTGTTTGTTTTGATCCATGCACTGAGCCATGCTGATTCCAGTGCTAGCCATTATCAGAGATGTGAGCACACTGTATCTTAAACTGGAAGCTCTTCATTCTTGACTTCTTTAAGAGAAGTAGGCATCATCCCAGCCATCTCAGGAGATGATGGCATTTGACTGGAACCTAAAGAAATTTTATTTGAATTTTATGGAAATACATTTTTCTCCTCAGTAAGCAGCAGAAGTCAGTAGACAGAGTTATTTTTCTTATATATAACAATCTTATTGTTATATATAAGAAAAAAATTTCTAAGCTAGAGACACAATTTTAATTAAGTAGAAACCATTCAATATAATAGAAGCTACAAATAACTGTTTTGTGGATATCCTTCTCAGGTCAAAAATAATTTGGTAGAAAAACTTTCTGAAATTATATCCATTTTAGGTCTCACTACAGCATGCAATTGAAAGCTAAATTAAATCCTGATTAGTAGCCTGCTGCTAAATGATACAGCATAAAAGGCTAAATGTCACTTAATTGATACACAACTAATGACTAGCCTATATACCTTAAGCAAATGAGTATACTTTATAAACAATGACATGATAGCTCATCATTAATCCCAAAATTACATTCTGGCACATACAGTGTGCTGAGTGAACTTCTTCTTTGTGCCCGAACACCTGCCCCCCATCAACTTGGAGAGAGGTTCCTTCTCTGTTGTTAACCAGTATTTACTGAGCACCTATTTGGGACAAGTTACCATGCTAAGCATTATGGGGTCTGAAAAGGAATAATAAAAATGATCCCTGCCTTAAAGTACTACATATTTGTTAAAGAAGAAGTATTCTTTAAAATGCCGAATTTCTAAAAATAAATTCTAGACATTAGAAAGAGCATGTTTATAGAAGCTAAAGCAGCCAACCCTTGAAGGCGCCAGTCCTTTCTCCTGACATTCTCCTCCTGGGCAACCTAGGCTAGTGATCAGACTGAGAAGATGCTCAGTGAGAAGAACTGCTCCCCCTGGAGCTCTGTGGTCCATTATGGCCGCCTCATCTTCTCTTTACTTATTCATAGCACCACTGAGGTAAAGCCTGAATATTCACACGTGGTCTAGTAGCAGCTAAGGGACAACAAAAGAGAAATAAACACATACTCACCCATACACACTCACATGCACACAAACCATAACACAAGATGACATGGCTTAGAACAGATATTTACTTATCTTCAGCTTGGGGAGATGCCTCCCTGCCTAGCTCCTAGTCTGATATCATGTGAAGAGGCCACCTTTAAACTTTACCACCTTGGGAGCACACACAAGGACTTCTAAATTCAGCAGGCGATGGACAGAATGGTTATGATTATGGGCTTTGCGCTCAGACAGAAATGAGTTTAAATCCCAGTTTTGCTATATATCTGTGTAGATTTAAACCGTAAATATCTATGATACTCTGGAAAAAATTACATTCATAATGCCTTCCTCATTGGGTTGTTTTCAGAATTAAAAGAAATAACAAGTATTTGGCATACGACAGAGCACAAGGACACAATAAATGGTAATTAATATTATCATCATTATAACAGTGATCATCTAAAGGCATAAAGAAAGAATAGCAAGACCCAAAGGGAATGGAGCTCTCTCTCTACTTACCTAAAGCGTGCCATCTCAGTTTTCATCTTCTGTCTCAGAACTTGCCACATCCTAATTAATTAGCACCAAGAAAGTCCACTCCCATCAGAAAAGACTATGCACACACTTAGCAACAACCCTACTTAAGCAAAAACATAATAGTTCACTCAATAAAATATACTAAATATACAATTCTACATGATATATAAATATGTTGAGTAGATATAATTTAGTTACAAATATAGAAGCGTTAGACAATAATTAAGAGACAGATCAAGCCTTCACATGATTAAAAAGCTAACACAAGTATCCAGGCCAGGTTTGAGGGAGAGAAAGAGAGGGAGGGAATGGGGGAGGTAGAGAGAGAGAGAGAGATTGAACCTGGTAAATATTGGGCTTTTTTAAAAGTCTCCCTGGTCAAATAAGTTTTAGAAACTTTGGTTTAGAAAAGATTAAAAGTTTATTATTTTAAGACTTCTTGTAATCTGTAATAAGCTAATGTATACCATGGAGCTCAAATAGTAAGTATATAATTTGTAATATTTCCATAATTTATGTATGCTGGACTTTTCAACCATACCTCACTTTTTTTTTGGTAGTAGAGATAATGCATGAACTAGTGTTCTTTGTAATATATTTAGAGAAATACTGGTAAATTTTAAAAAGTATTATTATTCTGGAAGTCAGATAGCTCTATCAGCTCTAACAGACTGGCAAGTTTTAATGAAAAAGAGGTTTTAATCTCTTTGAAAAAATGGGTAGGATAGAGCATCCAAGGTATGAACTAAGAGAAGAAATAAATAAATTGATATAGAGCTATTTAAAAATATTTTTTACTTATTCACTTAATTATATCCTTCCATTCTTATTCACTTGTAATTTTAACATCCACAAGGGATCTGAAGTGGCTCCCAGATGTATGTTTACCGCTCATAACCACTTAGCTACCACTTCAAAACAGTCCTTTATATTGATGATGCATTGTGATTTACAAAGTCTCCTTGGGCAGGCTTCTCAGAATATAATGTGCTTAAGAATGATGGGGAATGAAGTAGCGGAGTGAGTCTCGTCAGTAATATTGATTCTCAACCTGCAATCAGATTCCTGTACTTTTAGCAAACATCTCAAGTTACTCCATGCAGGTACTGCTAAGACTATGTTTTTTAGCTTAATGTTACTTTAGCTTTAATGTTACTTAGAAAAGATATCGAATCATAAACTTTTTTTCTCTTATCACACTCTAAAAACACAGATATTTCTCTATAAAGATAGAGGATGAATGGACAGATAGATAAATAGATGAGTGAGAGATGATATAGCTAGCTAGGTAGATAGATAGATAGATAGACAGACAGATAGATCCTAAGGATTGTAAAGACATAAATTATGAATGGGAATAATCTAGACTAGGGATTTCTAGTTCTTTGCTGGAATAATCTGTCCTAGCAAGGAAATGACTCAAACTTCTAACTTATGGATTTCAAATTTAGAAATACAGAAAGGAAGAAGAAAAGGAAGAAAAAGGAGGAATGGGGAGGAGGGAAGAGAAGGGAGCATAGAAAGGAGGAAGAGAACAGAGTTAGTAGTTGTAGTTAAATATTTCAAACCATTAAGATGGTTTGAAAGGAAGAATTTATCTTATGTAAGCATGATTGATGATAAATAGTTTGATTTAAAGTCACTGAGCCCAATGCCTATAAAGAATAATAGTTAAATCTCACAGAATCGTGGCAGTTTTGTTGAGTTATCCTTAGTGGTCAACTCTACCCTCCTTGTTGTCCAAATGAGGAACCTGGAGTCTAGGTGTTGTGATATGCTGAAGGTTGTCGAGGCAGTTAGTGGCAGTGATAGCCTTTTATTGTGATTATTGTGTCCTGGCCAAAAGGTGCACACGAGGCTGAGTCTAAGTACAGCAGGGAAGGGGTATCTTGGTAACACAGCCTGGGATCAAGCGTTAGGCACATTTCTGTGGCAGGCCCTGCAGTGATGACAACAGCCTAAACCATGACGTGTAAGGAGCAGGTGAAGTCAGCTGTCCTGCTGGCAGCCCCATCTAAGGGTCCTCAGGAAGGTGAAGCCTGGAAATAAGATTCATTCAGGGAACACTAAGTTTGAGTTAATAATCTATAAGCCTTTGGAAAATAGCATTAATGATGCTATTTTTAAATATAGTTTATTAACAACCAGGGAATAACAAAAGAGAAATAAATGCATTGAAAACAACATGGCACAAGATGGTGTGGCTTGCATGGTCTTGGGGGCAGCAGTGACTGTCCGTGTGAATCAGACCCACAGCTGTCAATTTCAGCCTGTCCCAGTCCCATCCCAACCTCCCCCAATAACTACCTGCCATCTGTGTCCTCAGCCACACCCATCTGGACACCAGTGACTGACTCAGCCTGGCAGAATTAGAAGCTTTGCCCCTGCCCACTTGCAAGTAGGGTCTGGAAACTGTCCATAGCTGTCTTAAGTCATAGAGCCTGGCGGTCAACAGAATCCTCTGTGCCAGGAAGAATACTACATCTCAGGTTCCCGAACTAACCCTCCTGTCCCACCCAGCTTGTCTAAATAACCCTTCAGTTCAAGTCCGCAGTGCTTATTTCTCTTCTTGGAAGTGTCTTTCCCAGGGTAAGGAATCAGGAACCTATCTCAGAACACCAGTCAGGCAACTGGAGAACTGGACCTCTCTAGCCTGGTTGGGAAGGGTGAGATGGGAGAATTTTAATCCCCGAGGAGAAAAAGGTGGCAAGGGGCAAGCAGTGCATTCGGAACTTAGCCAAGCAGACCACATTGAAAGGCAGGGGCCTGGCCACAATGAAGATCTGGAACATAAAAATCTATGCAACAAAAAAGTGAAAATTGGAAAATCACAGGTGAAGGCTGCTGGGCAGGCCTCAGTTCAGTGAGCGCAAGACATGGATACCTGGGTGATTTATCCAGATATGACAGACCCCAGGCTCAGGTCTATGGTGATGAAGCTTAGGGCAGGGTCAGACAGGTAGCAGGTGTGGCTGTATCCAGGAGCTGAAGATGCTGGGTACCCTTGAGAAGAACTGGGGAAGGCTGGGGCTGACTTTCATTTGTGGTATTAAAACAGCAACACTTTCATTAATTATTCTTTGAATGTTGACATGCTTTCACTACCACTTTTGGCAAATCTATCTTTTCACTGCTTTTTCCGTGTGATGACTAATGCACATAATGGTTAGAAGAAAAATACAAAATTACGCAATGCTGGGTTCATTTTTATTGCAGCCTTGATATTTTTTGAAGTTTGATGTAATAAGACCATCAATCACTGGCACGTCAGACATGAATGCCTGGCAGACATAGCACAGAATTGCCAGAATTCCTGTTGGCAGAAAAGGGGTTAAGCCCTTCCCAGAGAAGCCTAGCTCTGGCCTGCTCTGCCCCCACCGGTTCCCCAAGGCCTCCTTCAGCACTTCCTTCAGCAGTCTCTTATGGTCCTAACCTTCTTCTTTCTCTATACCCTTCTTCTTTGGCATCTCTTTCCTCCTAAGTTCCCCAAAGTTCCTTCCTCCTTTCATTTCATACAGATTCTTGTCTGCATCCTATCCGCTGATAACCTCAAAGACCATCTCGTCACATGATTTCAAGATCTCTATGGACTAATTTGACAGTCCCACCATCAAAATTGTTTATTAAAGAATGCGCAAAGAAAGTGAATCTACTCTGTGTCCTTGGAAACTCCTGGTTTCTGTCATCTTCATTTCCTGAGAAGCTAATCCCACCCTGAATTCCTCAATACTCTCTCTCAAAGCATGACTCCTTCCGTGAATCCACCCATGTATTTATTGGTGTCATATTCATTTGGGCCTCTAGCTTTGGCTTGTTATAACGACCCCTCACGCCTCTCTCCAAACGGAGGACCTCAGATGTACGTCATGAATAGGTCTCAAACATGTCTCATTACTGAGCCTAAGACTGAGTGTCTCCAGCAAGGCTGTTTTGGGTACAAGGTTGGGAGACTGTTGAGTAACCTGATCATCAAAGAGACAACCTGAAGTCGCAGCACGAGGACAGAGCTCCCGCCCTCTGCCCCTGCCCCAGCCTCAGGGAACCACTCAGACTCAGTGCACTTCCAGGAAATGTCCGCTGACTGCATTTATCTAACCAGGGAATAACTGAGGAAACTTCTCTTATGATATTCATATACAAAAAAAAAAAATTCTCCAAGGATCTCCTAGAGCATTTCTCAATTAAGTACTCCTCAAAGCAACAGCTGGGATTAAATTTCTTTCAAAAGTATTTCTTATATTTAAAAAAAAAGAAAAAAACTGCTCATCAGAACTTTCGAGTCCTATATGCTTCCCCTAAACAGAATTATGGTTGATGAAAATCAAATTTAAGAAGTAAGAAAGCTTGTTGTTTTTTATAACTCTCACATACTGTGTGAAGGCTCGTCCCACCCACTCACCCACCCCCATCTCAACCCATCCCAGAGATAAGTTGTTTGGGAAAATCCCTGAGAAAACTTATGGCCCAGGCTTGTCATCTGGACTCACCTACTCCCGAAGCACCAGGGCCTAGGTCTGTTCTCGCTTTCAGCCAACACTGTGGCGTTTAGTGTGTGTGTGTGTGTGTGTGTGTGTGTGTGTGTGTGTGTGTGTAATGCTCCTGCTTTTGAGGCATTTACTGTGTAGCAGAAATGCAGGAGTTGACATTTACTAACGTATCAAATATTTGCTATTCGCTGTGCTAGGTTCTTTACGGCCATTACAGCACTTAATCTTTGTAGCTTTCTCATAAAGTAGATATTACTATTCCCACTTTAGAAAAAAAAAAAACAACTTGAGGCAGAGACAGGATAAATAACTGACATCATGACACAGCAAATGTGAGAGCCTGGGTTTAAACCCACGTTTGCCTGGCTCCAGGGCCCACCAATTATCTCAGTTTCCACCAAACTACTTTCCCACCACCCCGCCCCATCTCTCCCACGCCTTCCTCTGGTGCCACTGCTCCATCAATCCGTCAGCCTCCCAAGACTGACGGTCCATTGATCCTACACCTTTTCACCAGCCCCCAGCCCTCTCACGTCCTTCCTTCCCTTCTTACGAGCTTCGACTCCATGGTCAGTCATCAGAAGCACTGCTTGGCACACACCTTTGGTTCATTGTGGTTTGCTCCCTTTGTGCGCTCATTTGATAAAAACCCAGCTCTGATTAAACCCGATGCTCCACCTCCTCTGTGCCTGCTCCTTCCCACCTGCTCCTGGCTGGAGAGAAACACACAACCAAGAGGAAGTGGTCTCCCGTGAATCACAAACTTCAGGTCAACCCTTAACGATGGGCACTTTTAGGAGTATTGCACTATGTGTTTAAACAGCTGACTATAACATAAAATGAGCAAAAGATAGGCTATTTCTCCTGCTTTCTTTCAGTTCCCCTTATTCTTCTTAGAGAAACTCAAGTGGCTGTTCTAGAAGTGGGTAGTCTCTCTCTTGGCCAACGGCAATGCTGACAAGCGTCAGCAGAGGAAGGACTGGCTGGCTGCCTCCAAGTCTCCTCATAGCAATAACATTGTCACCTTCAGCATTTCAGGCACAACCACCTAAAGTTTTCAGGGTTTTAAGCGTGAATACAGCTCTCAGTATAAATTCACAATAATCAAACTGGCAAACTGATGTATGAGACCAGAGCGCAACTACAGATAGCCTGTCCCAAAGTCCCCAGTATTTGAATCAGCATAACCAGTACTCTTCCCCCATATAAAAAGCCAAATCCTAAGCAGAAGGTTGATTGAGGAGTTTGTAATCAGAGGAAAAGAAGTTACATCAATTGAGCTCCTAATAGCATTAGGCTAAGGTAGCCTAAGGCATCCAGTGCCACTGTACTGCAGCCTTGACACTGGGACTGAAATTCTGGAGGCCTCTTGGCACCCCCTTCCCCTCCTTGGCTTGGGTTAGTGCTTGTCAACACTGGCCTCTGTGATCTTCTCGCCCCTCCCACCATAATATTGAAAATATCTTTAACGACATGAATTCATTCAATCTGGTTACGGTTCTGTCTCACAGACCTGAGAACTACTC
The DNA here is from genome assembly GCF_000956105.1 of Propithecus coquereli. Taxonomy (NCBI): domain Eukaryota; kingdom Metazoa; phylum Chordata; class Mammalia; order Primates; family Indriidae; genus Propithecus; species Propithecus coquereli. The sequence continues at coordinate 1,630,283 of NW_012142301.1, forward strand.
TGTCTGCTGAAGATGACTTGACATAACTCTGATTTCTTATTCATTGGTTTCATAGGTAAATGATCAGAGTTCAATTGTATTCCACTCATTTACAAGTTCTCAGACAATCCCTTTCTGGAGCCTCCGCATCAGTGGAGGATTTCAGAATAAGTTAAGAGGAAAGTGATGCTTGAGGTCTATTTTTGGAGATCAGAAAAACTAGGCAGATGCTTAGAGCACTTCATCTTCCTTCCTCACCTGTGCACAGGACTGTTGCATCTTGATATATGCCAGGAAACTGATTTGAGAGGAAAATTCAATTAATGGTAGCAAAGATCTCCCCAAAATGCTGTGTCTCTGATATTTTTTCAAAAAGTTATCATTACAGTGAAATGCTACCATTTAATCCATCTCATCCCCGTGCACCATAAAATCTGTAACAACAAGGACATTATCTTATATTATATTGTCTTTTTGGTTCAAAGCAATCTAAATCCATTTTCATCATCAAGAGCATTTGTGATACAGGTATTCAATTTACCACAGTGTAAAAAGCAATATATCAAAGATATTGTTTTCTCTGCTTTGTCTTTTCTGTACCCTCAATTTATTTTCTTTGAAATCTGGTCAAAAGAATGTAGCTTCCTGCCTCCAAACTCATTATTAGTACAATGAGATAATTTCCACAGAATGTAATAACCATGGATGGAATTCAAACTACTGATGTCTATATTAAGATCATATTTTTTGACTAAAAGTCTCTTTTTAAATTAATTACAGAATACCAGTTAATTCCTCTGAGCATTTAGATTTTTGAACATAAGTAATTAACTCCTCTGACCCTCCCTCATCTTTTTTAACACTGTGAACTCCTGTCACTCGCGCCAAGTCAGATGTGCTTTCTCCACTTGCCATCCACAGGGGAAATCCCGGCTGCCGCGTTCTCACTTCTAAATGCACATGTGCATCACTCCTCTGAGACCCTCTCTGCTTGGAGGCTTCCTGCAGACACACTTGGATTTCTGATGGAAATGCCACCAAGGTGATCTTTGCCATCTGTCCGGTGTTTTGGGGGAGGCATCGTAGGCATGTGCTGGAGGAAAGAGAGTTAATGCGTCCCTCACCTCGGGCTGTGCTATTTTTTCCACCCACCAAGCCAGTAAGCTGGCAGGGGGCCACTTTCAGTTTTCTGGGAAACAGAGAGTGGTTCCCCTGTATTTTAAAAAGGCAAATGCTGTCGTGTTCAACCTAATCATTACTTAGAGAATCGAGCTCGCTGCTTTTTATGTCTGAGGAATCAGCCCAGGCAACATTCTAAATGCTTCAGCTTTTCTTTTCCAGAAGACAGAAAAGTAGTGTAGCAAATGGGCTGTCTTCAAGGGGAGCCGCCCACCTTCTGACGCTCTGAGTACAAGAATGTACTATTTCTATTTTGTCCTGGAACTCCCAGGCAGAATTTGATCAAACCCTAGTGCCAGGTGGCCCTCTCATGAATGTGTGGAAAAGTACACAGTTGTCATCCATTTAAAGCAGCATGCATCCACTTATAACAGAAACAGATCTGAAATACTTGACTATTTCTTCTATCTGTGGCTACAGTGCTAGGCGGGATGTTGAAGCGTGGACATCTGGAGAAGGCAGGCCCGGGTGTCATGTCATAGCAGGAGGACTGAGGCACTGACGTTGAAGAGGGCTTGAGAAAGAGATTTCTAGGAGCAAGTAAAGAAGTTCCAAAGGGAGATGAGCGAATGCCAAAAATAACCCCTCTCCTGGGAAGAAGTGTCTGGGGAAATGTTACTGAAACTCACCTTTGCCATGTGATCCATTTGTTTTTTCATTGATACTTTAGTGTACAGTTCTTATGATTTTTTTAAACTCCAGTATTAATCTTCTATTTTAATTTGGTTTGTTCAGGATAAAGTTGTTGCCCCCTCTTATTTCCAAGAGGTAACTGATTAATTCATGTCTTTAAAAGACTATATTAGATGACTACTCTTAGTGAAATACTTTGCTAAATGCCATGGTGGATACAAGATGAATAAAACAACAAATTTTATTAATGAAACAAGATCAATACAATAGAATGCTCAACCAGGAATGAGAAAATAAAACAAGGTTCTTAGAGCAATCATTTGTTATTTTCAAACCTTGACTTCTTAATCTGTCAAATGAGAAAATATGTTAGGAGGTCTCTAAATTTGTTTATAATATTACCATTTTTTCATGGATCTTCTTTATTCTCCGTTACTAGTTTTGCTTTCTTTAGGGACCGCTCTCTTTTTCTTTTTGTCTTCTATGTAACAATTTCTCTCTCTGACTCTCTTTTACTTCCTTGGGCAAGTTCATCTACTCTCATGGCTTTCATGTTCACTTATAGACTTCTAATTCCCAAATGTAGATAAATAGATAGACAGACAGACAGACATAGGCTAACTTATCTCCTGCTTTCCAAACCTGATATTCAGCTTCCTACTGAATGTTTCTACCTGTGTGTCCCAAATTCATTGCAAACTTTCATGTCCAAAATTGAAAACCTTTTTCTATTCTTAGATGTATCTCAGTAAATGATAATACTATCTATTCCAATACCAAAACCAAGAACTGGGAATTTTTCTTGATAGCTTCTCTAGCCATCCAGCTGGTGCCTTGACCTGTGGATTCTTCCTTTTCCATCCTCATCTCTCCCTCCAATCCATCTTCCAGGGCCCCCAATAGAGTGACCTTTCCAAATTCAAACTACAGTAATCCATTTCTCTTGTAAATTTACAACATTTAACCACAAGTTTGTTGCTGCTGCCACCTTTTCAAAATCCACTAGAGGTTCCTTATCACCCAGGTGTGCTTCTCAATCCAGAATACACATTCCTCAGGAAACCTGGCAATATACCAGGGCAATTGCAAACCTGAGCATAACATCTTGTTTGAAATTAAATTTTACTTGATGGTGAGAAATTTAAAAGATTGTTCTAGCACTGAAACGAGTAGGAGAATCGCAGTAGAATCCAAAAGTACGAAAGGATACTACAAATTAATTTTTCACTTGTGATGGCCCACTTCAGGTCATGCCCCCCAAAACCCACAATGGAGGACAGGGTGTTCTTCTTTCCTCTTTGGAGTACTTCAGACAAAATGTTAGAGAAGTACTGTGAGTGTAGAATAAATTCAAGACTTCGTAGGACAGCAATTCTCCATCATCTGGTCCAAACCTATGACTTCCATTGCCTTATCCTCTTTCCCTGCTCCTCTCCCACCCGGGCCTCCAACCATGGCAAGTTACCTTTATCTCAACATGCTGTGTTTGGTGCACAAAGGTGTGAGTTAGAAAAGGGTATAGAATATGGGGGGGAAGGGCAGTGAGTAACTTGTGATGATGTAAGCTTAGTGGACCTGGCTGGAAGTAGAAAGACATAAGTTTGAATTGGGGCCAGCTCTTGAAAAAGATTGTGTACCACAGTAAGACTTAATCCTGTTGGTAACAGGGAGCTCCTGAATGTCTTATGTAGAAGAATGACAGAATCTTTCAGACATAAAAGCTCTAAGCTACGTCATGATACGTCTGGTGATAAAGTGATACATAGGTCAAAGACTGGAGCAAAGACTCCAGACAATTGTTCAGGTGAAAGATGAAATTCTTAACAATCACCCGGAAAGTCAACCGTGGGAATATAAGTAACACTTTTCACTCAAGAGGTTTGAGGTTAAAAACAAAAAAGTTCAACCACAGCAGGAACTGTGATAATGATTCATTTGGTAAACATCCTGTAGTAGGTGTTTCAGATACTCATATTAGTAAAAGCATGTTCAGTTTTTCTGACTCCATATGTAAACTAAACCAATGAGACAGATCACAATTGTCTTGTACACATATTGTGCACACAGTTTCAAAATTGTGTGCCAGGTGGAGGCCTCCTTGGAATTTCATGTACATTGTGTTCCCGTTGCTTAGAATGCCCTTCTTACCATGGGCCCCGTTCCAACTGTGGAACCCCTGTGTTTTAAAACTCAAATCAAAAGATATCTCCTTAAAGAATGTTCTGTCATTGCCACCCACTGCAGGTGCAGCAGGAAGCTCCCTCCCCAAATGCCCAGAAGTTCTGTGCACATGTAGCCTTGATAGTCTCACCTTGCTATCATATAATTATGTTTCTGCATGTTCATCTCCCACTTTAGACCGTAAGCTCCTTGAGAACAGGGTCATACCTTCTGTCCCCTTGCATTGCCAGCATCCTGTCCAAGCCCCGGCATGGATTAGACAACTGAGAGTTTACTGGATGAGTATGTTAAAGACTTAAAACTCACAAAGAAACCAGCCTCATGGCTTTGTTACATCTCATATATACACAGGTATGTCAAAGAAAATGCAGGGACATGTAGGCTTATTTCAAAATAAATGTCCCTCTTACAAGATAAATGTACCTTCTAAAAAATCTAACTATTCAACCGATATGTATTTTCCATAAGCAGTAATGCCATTAACAAGCATTTTATATTTGATGGGAAATTAAGTAATCATCATGCAGATATACAATTTTAAGTTTTTAAATTTAGTTCTCCAGTAACACTCTGTGAATTGGGCAAAAGAGCTTTTAATATTACTATTATACTTCAGGGATTTGGCAGCTAAAAATCAAGGCAGTTTTTGGATATCCAAATTCCACTGCTGAGCCTCTATTAAGACGCTTTCATATATGTTATTAGAAATTTTAATTTTAAACAAAATGCCAAGATAATAATATTTAAGGAGCTGAAGATAAGTTTGCTCAACTTTTTAATCTGTGTTCATGGGTGGGTCTTACCTGTTTGAAAGGAAAGAAATACTTCTCATAGAAGGAAAGCTTTTGCCCAATTATTAAAAGCAAATGTAAATAGAAATCAGTTATTATCACCACATCAAGATCTTATCTCATTTTCCTGTACTATTTCATATATATATATATAGAGAGAGAGAGAGAGAGAGGGAGAAAGAGGGAGGCAGACAATTCTTAATAATAGATGTGTGTATTTTAGTCCAAGATGTTTTCTATTTTCCTCTTTGCTTTCTCCCCTGTCTTTTTTAATGAGGAAATTGATCACTTCTATATACATAATTAATCACTTCAAGTCACAAAGCTATGTCATAACAACTAAACATTTAAAATAAATTTAGGGAAAGTCAGAAAATAAACTCTAACACTTATCAAGTATTTGCTATGCAGAATAACTGAAATAAACTCTTCACATGTGTTATCTCATTTAACAGAAACAACATTTTCTGGTTTTGCTTACCAACACCTATTGCAAATAGCACCTGCATGTGCTTTGTAACATGAACGTAATGCCTCGGTGATTGCACCAAGTATCAAAACAAGGGAAACGAAAGCCCAATTTTTGCTTTAGTCAATACAGTTATAAACATCCTCTATCGTCCTCAAAACTCTGAGATACCTTTGCCTTCATGAGTTTGGCAAACATCCCCAAGTGTCTTATCAAAAACTGGGGAGTAGGGTGGGTGTAGTGGTTCATGCTTGTAATCCCAGCACTTTTGGAGGCCAAGGCAGGAGTATCATTTAAGGCCAGGAGTTCAAGACCAGCCTGGCCAACATAGAAAGACCCCATATCTACAAAAATTGATGAACCAATAGTGATACTTTCATCAAAGTGAAACTTATAAATATTTTGTTAGATTTATACCAAAGTATGTCATTTTTGTCATTGTTGCTAATGTCAATGGTATTGTGTTTTTTATTTCAAATTCCAGTTGTTCATTTCTAGTATGTACAAAAGCAAATGATTTTTGTATATTAACCTTGTATCTTGCAACCTTGCCATATTGCTTATTAGGATGACACTTTCTATTATTATAATATATCCTTATCATATGATGATCTGAAAAACACCCATAAAGTGGCAAGCTGCCTCATTACAAAAGAGTCTCTGCTATTCCATTCTAAAAAGTATATTGTAAATTTGAGAATAAAATCATTTTATTCATATGTCTTCATATAGAATATTTAGCCAGCTGAAGGATTTCTATATACATTTCATAAGTTATTTTTTATAATTGAAAATTATCATGCTTTTTCCCAAACTACAGTGTATAGTTAGAAACAAAGGAATTGTATTTAATTATTACAGATGATGAATCTGCATGGGTAAATATGCTTCTGGAAGAACTGGTAACAATACCACCTTTGTTCATTGCCTCCAAAATACTTTCCCCATGGCACTCTCATGTACTTCTTGCCATGAATATGTGATACAGGCCTCTGTAGGGACAGTTGCCCACTGCAGGAGAGCTTTTCAGGGCACACAGTAGATGGAGCAGGTCAGGGCTGCCAGGCCACGGATCAGAATGATCAGAATGGCCCTGAACAGGCCATGGTGTTTTGTACAAAAAGGTATTTTCCCACTGACGGTTATAGCTATTCATGTAAAACCTGTGAATACCAAAGGAGTAGCTTCCTCAAAGCATGAGCCTGTGATTTGTTCCTTTACTTGCTTTGTTTAACGAGCAGTCCTTAATAAGCCAAGTTCCGCTATAAGCCAGGTTCACAGCGGTCCAGGCAAGAACTGTGGAATCACCGCTCCCCAATGCTAAGCAGAGGAGCCCCATTGTCTTTGACAATGACCTTGGTGAGACTGTGCACTGTGTCATTTAGATCTCCTCCTGGAAAGAGGAAATGTGATTCTATTGCAATTGTTGTCAACCTACATGGGATGGCACAAATAAAAAGTTCTAACATCCTACAACAGATGCCTATGGCTTTTTTAAAAAAAAAAAGTTTGAAACAGAGTGTAAATTTACTTTTGTAGATTTAGGTTCAATTTTCAGAGCTTAGAAACCCTCAGATCTAGACAGGACACTCTCCTTGGAATGTAAAGTAAATTTCTCAAAAATATCTATTGATCATCTTTCAGATTTAGAGAATTATTTAGAGGTGGGGGAGCTTGGCTAAGGACATGACATGAATAAGACAGCTTCTTATCATAATCTAGTTCAAGAACTAGGACAAACGTATGACAGAATAAACTCTTATGGTCAATTTTATGTATCAGAAACTGAAACTGCCAAAAGGATGCATAACAAAGCTAATTATAAAGAATCACAAAAGTCAACTTGACTACAATTATCAATTTGAAAATAGAAAAGCTATTCAGAAATGTATTTCAATATCATGTTACTCTTCCATACACTTTGGAAAGGCAGAGATTTACCGTTGCTTTGTTACTAGTGTTATTGTTGTTTAATATCTTGTTCTCTAGGAAGCACATAATGGAATTAACTCTGACTCTCTGCTCCTTCCCACGCTGCCCCACAGCCTCTTCCTCTGTTAGCCAGAGTCCAATTGAAGATTGTTTACAAGGGAAGGTAAATTAGCTTATGTTACTCTCAGATCTTGTTACACCGTGAATTCATCTAGTAAACACAGCTTCTAGAATTTTAACTTCAATATGTTATTATCAATTCAGACAAAAAAAATTAAATTTCTTTGAATATCTGATTTTAATAAGTTAGATGCTTTCTGCCAATTTCTCTCCAGAGTACACAGACCAAATGTAATAAGGAAAACCAATAACAAAATCAGATTTCCTAGACAGTAGCCCATACTCATTTCCAGATTTAAAATTTTGGTTGAGACTATTTGCAAGCATGTAATAACAATTCCTGTGTCCGCAATTCTGTATTGGATGATGTATACTTTGAAGATGGCACGAAGGAAAGAGGCCCTTAGTGCAGAGGATCCCAGGAGGCTGACGAGCTTTCACATCCACTTCAAGCTTTCCTGTAACGTTGAATTCTGGCCTTTCCAGGAAAAATTTACAAAGGCAACATATACTGTGAAACCACGCTTTGGGATAGACCGGCCTAGATATTCCCAAACTTGTATGTGAAATGAGGCATAACAGAAAGAGCAAGCTATTTGGATGAAGAAGTTAGAGTTCAAGCACAAGTCCCCAGTCTCACAGACATTGCAACTTTGGGCATATCCCTTAGCCTCTAGGGGTCTCAGTTCACACATCTGCCTTATCTCTCTAGATGATGGTTTTGTTGAGCAAATAAAACGTGAAATTAAGAACAAAATAAGGCATTGTTAAGATATTCAAGAGGTTAAAAGAGGATGTGGCAAGTGATTGGCATATTTCTTCCTCTTCTTTCTTCTCAGTTTTAATTGCTCAACAAAATATTTACTAAGTTCCTGCTAAATTCCAATGATCAGCACTGAAGATACACAGAAAAAAAAAATGACACGGTCCCTGACCTGGAGTAGTAACAAAGGGATGTAGTCTGACTTTGGTTTTATAAGGATCACTCTGGCTGCTATGTCAAGCACACGTGGTAGACAGATAAAGATAGCAGCAGAGATAACTGGTTTATAGACGACTGTATCATTTCAGGCAAGAAATGGTAGCAGCTTAGACAAGGGTGGTAGCAGTGAAAATGGTAAGAATTAAGCCAAGATGAGGACTGATGACTAGTCTTGGATTTAACATGGCAAAAAGAGAATCAAATTTGTGGCCTTGTTACACAGACAAAGTTTAATCAAAGCCAGGTGATCAACAGAGGGTTACTCATAGGAGAATTAAAATTCCACAGGGCATATTGGAAAGATTTAGAAGGGAGACCAACAGGAGACAGAAGATCACGAAGGAAAAAAAGCACCAGGTTTAGAGAAGCTTGCTTCTGGGGCGATAGAGAAACACTTGACAGTCATGATGTCTATGAGATTGGACCAATAGGGGTGTGGTGTCTCAGAGTAGAACTCATCCCAGGCACGTGAAGAGAAAATCTTCTGTCTCCACAGTTGCTCCCTTCTATGCAAAACCAACTATTATCCATTTGACTAGAGAACTGAGATAAGCATCATGTAACTGAAGAGGTGTGGACTGGAACAGAAGAGTCCTAGCCCTTAAATAGAGTTTTTGCCAGGTAATTGATGAGGGGGTAAGCATATGCACAATTATTCCTATTATTTATTGGATACCCAGTCTGTGTCTGCCACATTTAATCTTCACAATAAAAAAATTAAAGACAGATGTCTTCATCTCATTCTAACGGGAAAAGAACAGTTCAGTGAAGTTAAATAACATACCTATCTACCCATCTTCACACAGTAAGTGACAAAACTAGGGTTTGGATCTCTCCCTCTTTCCATCACACTTTGAAGGGCCAGGGAAGCATGTCTCATTTTAGAAGAAGAAGAGCTGGGAGTAGTTGCAAACACAACATTGGGAACAGTGGGAAGGCAGGACTGAAATAACCTATATATGAAACAGAACTGAATTAGGGTCAGCTGAGGTTTTCAGCCTTCCAAACCATCCTTGTAGCTTATTCAGGTTCAGCCACTGGTTGTTAGTGGCTCTTAGGCTGCCTCCAGGGACTTAAGAAATCATTGCAACAGTTTCCTTTTAATTTTTACAACCTAAAAGAAGTAGTTATCATTTTAGATGACTTCACAAGTGTTAATACTAGTGAATAATTTTCTTTAATTAAGCTTATCATCATAACCTCTTACCTTTTCCAAATCCTCACCCTTTTAAGTCTAACAGGAACAAAATTGTTGTTACCTTCCCCTTTACCTTCCCCGTTACTCCCTTCCTTTTTATGAGCAGCTGTGCACACCATGGGGCTGAGGAAAGCATAGAATTATTGCCAAGTACAGGTAGGACTTGTGAACTCTGAATGTTCAAAACCATAAAAAATGAATCCAGGAGTCAAAGGGCACTTCTTTTTTTTTTTGGCCAGGATTTTACTCTTCAAGAATGTATTCTTCAAAATATTTAGGGACATGTTGCTTACTAAAAATTTTTACCTTGGTTCAAAGCTTTTATTCCTAAAGATGATTCCTCTTATAATTTCACACAAGGGTGATATAACTGGGATGATGAACTCCAAGAATCCAAGAAGCCAGAGATATGAGAACATAATTATTTTTGCTCGATACATAGTACCATCCCAACTAGCAATCCTAAAGGGCCTTGTTTTCTTGTTTGTTTTACTTTTTAAGATAGTCTGCATTGTTGCATGTTTTAGCGTGCAAATTCCTAGAACATAAAGATCCACTGTCTTTAACTTTGATTGGCTTCATATACTGAGGGTTCTTAATATTCGATGGTGGAGATTCAAATGGCATTAAAATTATTGCCTAAGTGGGGATCACCAGTCTTTGTTTTCCTTCATTTTTTTGTTTTGTCTGTTTAAAGAAGACCATGAAAATTGATAAAGCACTAGCATTGGAAAAAAAAAAAAAAACACTAAGGGGCATAAATAAACTGATGCAAATAAACCTGTGTCTTAGTTATCAAGTGTCCTGATATAGGGGGACTGTTTTGATGGCAAACACTCTGTCCCATTGTTTCCATTTAAGTCAAATCAGATTGTCATATTATAAACACTAGTTTTGAATTCAGATAATATAGACATCACAGTATGAGTAAAAAGAGACACAGATTTGTAATCAGACAAGTTAAACTCTTATTTAAGCTCTGCTACTGATTTCTGTGTAACCTTGGAAAGGGGACTTAACGTTTCTAAACTTAATATTTCCTTATTCATGAAGTCATACAATTGGTCTAGGTGATGTCAAAATTCTATTCTATTCTAAAATCTTATAAACATTAATATTTTATGGGTAGATAGTATATAAATATTATTTCAAAGATTAAAGAATTATAACCTATTATTTTAGAACAAAACACGTCCGGTTCTTCCTGGTTTGTGTTTTCAAAATATATTATTTTCACTCCAATCTGTGACTCTTTTCCAAGTCTTAAATTGTTTCTACTATATAACATGGTTTTAGAATTCTCAACATAAGGTACACAAAGTGTGACAAAATGCTCTACAGCAAGAGGTAGAAGAGATAATATTCCTCAGACATGGATAGTTGTAAAGCTCATCCAAGTAGACAGGTAAAATAAACTTAGGGAGAAGAAAACTGACATTTAAAATTGGTAGAGATACAAGTATTTTTGCAGAAATAACATCTTATACTTCTACAGCAATCTGTCTCCTTTTCTTTCTTCCAAACACAAGAAAAGGCATTTCAAGTTACTGATTAACTTCCACATACTGATCTTTGGTTCTGTCTAAGGTCCATAAAAATTGACTAAATATCCTTCTACAAAACAGAAATGCTAAAAAATTGAACACATTTTAAAAAGATTGTATTCTTTATTATCCTAATATATCAGCCAAAAATCTCATTTTTGTTTGTTCTTTTTCCCAAAGAAGTGGAAACTTCTACAAGAGTTATTTTCCTAAATATGAAACTATATTTTTCATTAGAAGAATAAACTATAAATTTCCATGGGTTATCCTCTTTCTCCTAATATTTTTCACCCTAGAATGATAAGGCTAGCAATGTGGGGGGGTGATTCTATAACCACTGGGGTTCTTGTCTGCTGTTAGACTGGGCCATGGGTGGAGGGAAAGGCGGAGTCATTTTGACTAAAAATAGAAAAACTTTGATCAGGGAATCAGAATGAATACACCAAGTGAAAATGAGTTATTATATGTGACTTTCTAACATTAAAGAGGCAAATGAATTTGAGGAGGCACAGACAATTTATTTACTATTATTGTGCACCACTGTGTAAGAGGCACCTTGGTTTAATTTGGGGTGACAAAAATGAACAAGACAGCCCTTTTCTGAGAGAGTTTATGTAATATACCAACATACTAATTTAAGGAAAAATGTGGTTTAATGCTATGATAGTGGACCAACAATCTGTAGGAGTTGAGATTAAGAGGATTGTGACAAGCATGGACAGATGGGAAGGGTATCCCAGGCAGAAGGAACAAAAGCACCATTGCAGGCAATGAAGAGAGAGAGCCATGTTTGAGGAAAGGCAATTGATGTGATCTATGTAGGCTGCATGGGAAATAAAAGAGTCAAAGAAAGAGTAACATTGAAAAAGAAGGGCTTCATACTATATGAAATGGGAAGTGGCTTAAAGGATTTTTTAGCAAAAGGATGAAGAAACATGTTTACACCAGTACTTAATTAGGATAAATATTCTGAGAGCAATATGCAGAAAGCCTTAGAATGGGGAAGGCTGAAGGCAAGGAGATCTGTTAAGAGAACCTATCACTGGGGTTGTGGGTACACTGGGAAACAAACAAATGTCATTGTTTCCCCGTCCCTACCAGCCCAGGAGAAGCAGGAAAAGAGTGACTCTTCTATGTGTGTTCAGTGTAGTATCAGATGCAGAATATAAAGGAACGAAAGTTAGGGTCCCTTTCTCACTGTAGTTGGAGAGACAGATTGAGTTAACAATCAATTATCATACAGCATTCTGTCAGCTTGATTGCAAAAGTATGTGCAGAGTCATTTTGATGAGCTATGGAAAGAGTGTATAAGAAAAAATAATTCACAATTTGCTTTAAAGTATTTTGAAGGCAGGTAGGAGATAAAATAAGATGTGGGTTGACTTTTTTTAATTGAAGCCCATAGCTTTAATCATGATCTATTTGCTAATGATTACCAAAACTCCATCTCTCATCTTTCTGCCCAGCAGAGATTCATATTTTGCAGTGCCTAACGGACATGTCCACATGGACGTCCCACAAGCTTGTTAAATGGACACATCCAAGATCAAACTTATCTTCCTCTCTCTGCTAATCTACCTTTCCTACTGTCTTTCAAGATTCACCCAGTCTCCCAAGGCAAAAATTCCAAAGACATCTGCTATTTCTTTTTCACCCTGGAACTGTCTATCCAAATCATTAGCTAATTCTGCCCATTCTTGCTCATAAACTTCTCTTGAGACTGTCTCTTCCTCTCATTCTCAAGCCTCTGCCTTTCCTTGTTTTGGATTTCCATCAACTCTCACCTGGATTATTAAATAGGTTTTCTATCTGGTCTTATTGCATACTTCTCCTCGAGGCCACCCTCTGCACAGCTCTCAAAGTTATCTTCCTTTAAAAAATAAATCTATTCCCATCATTCATCTGTTTAAAATTTCACATATCTACATATTACCTGGGAAACAAAACTCCAATTCCTGGGTAAACCATTAAAGGACAATTTAAATGTGACCACAATATATCTTCCCAGCAGCTACTCCACATGTGGCCAGCTCCAGTCACATTGAACTTGTCACCATCTTCGATAGAAGAGCATCCTTCTCCAACCATTGCACATGCTACTTGCTCAAATATCCCCTTTTCCTTTTCTAAACCTGATGTATTTTCTTCTTTCAAGGCATATATAAAAATCTATTTTTCTTTCCCTAACTCCGCCTGACAAAATTAGTTTCTCCCTATATCCATAGAACACATTGTTTCTATGTTTATTTTTGCATTTACTCCCATTTTATTGTAACGTCATCTGTTGATGTGCCAGAGCACTTTCAACAGACAACAGAATTCTCAAGGGTACAGACTGGATTCCTCTGACCTTTTTATCTCCCATGTCTCTAATTAGCCTGGTAAATGGCATGTGTTCAATAAATGAATGACTGATTATCACTATTGGATACTATACAAATAAGTAATTGCCCTTTAGGAATAATCGCAATATAGGCCAGGACTACACATAATACTTCATGGAGAAGTAGGAAATAAATCTCATGGAAATTCAGAGACTTTTTCTGCAAGGAATGTTTTGAAAGAAAACAAAACTATGCCCTTATTAACAATATAGTTTTAATTAAAAAAAAATCAACCAGCATCCTTAAGGTAGTGTGAAATCAAAACTCTGGTTGTGAAAGAGAAATTCAGGAAATTAACATTCTAGTCTTGAGTATCTTCTTTGTAGAGGTGGTAACTGAAGCTCTGGAATAGGATGAGGATACCAAGGGATCAGGTGTAGGGAGAGAAGAGTACATACATAATCCATGTTGACTCTCAAATTCTTCCTGAAGATGCCACGGTTATAACAATTCTGTGTCTGAGTATGGTTGTTGTGTTATGTTTTAGCTTTTGTTTAATTCTGTTGTGTTTTGTCATCCATATTCCTAATTTGCATTCAATCAAGGAGAAAGCCATTTAGTAGAAAGAATGTTTTCAGCTGATTAAAAGTCCCAATTTTTCTGGGTATTCTGTTCAAATAAATGGTAAATTTGGAGGCCAAATCAAAATGTTCTACCTTTTCTGTTTTATGCACTTTTCTTTTCCCATTCACTTGAGCAAGTAATAATCTGCATTAGCAGATTCGAATTACCTGCCAATTCTTAAAACAGTTTTCCTGATAGAGTTAAATTGACATCTTGGCATGCTTGATAAAATGACAACAATATTCATTTTATATTCAACATATTCCTTAGCATATTTATTCATTATGCTAGTTATTAAGAACTGGTTATAAGAGAGTTTGAGGAAAAAAAATGCCAGAAACTCAAAACAGCAAAATGGTCCCACTCTCTTCGAGCATTTTCATGCATTTACCTAATGCATCCAATTACCTAATAGAGATTTTTAAAAGTCAATTCCAAGAAATTATATGCTATAGAGTACTGTGAGTCTTATGTATAATAAAACTGGAGAAGAGTTCAAATGCTAGGGAAGTGGAGTGAAGAATATTTCTTCTTTTTTTAAATCTCCATTATTTAGCATCAATTAACCACAATATGTAGCATGATAGGTTTGTGACTGGTTCATTGGTTGACTTGATAGTGTGTTGGTTTTTTCCATACAGAAAGTTAGAAGAACTTGGATCATATAGTGCTCACTATCCGGGATGTGAGAAATCTTAGAATCAGGGATTCTGGGAAACATGTCTGCATTGATCCTTCCTATAATCCCAGAAGGTAGCCCAGGGCTTGCAATCAATTCCTTTTCGAATGAATAAATGGTCAAACCTCTCCATGTTTCTTCAGATGATCAATAGAAATGTTGACTACATTAAGCCATCAAGTCATTAGTGAATATATATTCTGAATTATTGGGAATTGCATGAAGTAGGATGAGAGTATTTGTGGGAACCTAATACCACACTTAAAAAGGATTCCCTATCTTGGGTGAAAGGGCAAAGTTACTGGGGAAGGTTTTGCTTTTTAGGGAAAATACAGAATAGGAGAGGCAGATAGGAAAAGCAACTAACAATTCAGTTCTTTATTCCATTAGGTCCTCTTCTAGCAAATGAATGGGATGGCTTAAGAGACAAAACACTGTAGGTTTCACTTTCCCTACTCCACAGATGGCAAATGTGGGAAAGTTAAAACAAGTGAAGCATGTGGTTGTGAATAACACAGAATTGGTGACTGATGGTCAAACCCACATGGCAATGGAAGCCCTCCAAATAGTCACACACAGCTGGAGCCATTGCAGCAGAGTCAGCACCATAAAGGAAAAACCCCAAAGTTGAAAGAAAAGCAGAGAAAATTGACTGAGCATGATCTATATTGAAATATGTTAACATTGATGCATCTCAGCAGTGATTGTCCAATATGTGAGTAGTTTGTTAAATCAACTAGGGTTCGCAGTTTCTTTTCTAAGTCTTACTAGGAGAATGCTATTTCTAAAAAGTGAATTCACTTCTACTTAATCCAATTGTTGATTCATTCTACTATTGTTTGAGTTTACAGTCTGTGCCAGGTACTGTGCTAGGTTCTGGGACTATTTTAAAGAGCAAGACCAACATGATCACTGTTCTCATGAAATAACATATTTTCCCTTTTATTTAGTTTTAAACAAACTTTACCTCTTTATAAAGAGTGCAAAACTTTTATATTATTATTCTCTAAATTTTCTATTTGAGTGAATATCAAATCTCTCTCAGTTTATCTGAAAATTTAATACACTTACAATCAAAATTTCAATATGACTGTTTTAACATTGTCAACTGATTGTGAAGCTGTTTTGGAAGAATAAGTGCTGGCAACTAACTAAGCCATTTTGAAAAGGTAGAATAAGGGAACAGATTTGCCCTACAGATAACAAAATACAACATAAACTTCCAATAAATAAAAAAGTGTAGTTGTGGCACAGGCCCTGATGATTAGATCAACAAATAGAAATAAAGATTCCAGAAACAGACTCATGTGCTTTTTGTAAAAGACTGTGGAATTTAGATGTTTGATCCTTCCCATGAAACTTCCCAAAACATCTGAAAATCCAAACCATAAACTATTTTTTAAAAAAACTGAAAAATACAGAGAAATCTGCTCGAACCACAAAGAGAATGCCAAATGTTAACTCACTTCTCTTCTGATCTTGGTGAAAGTATAAATGTCTCTGAAAGAAAATTAGAGTGCCCCAAGAGGCTAACTAATTTTTCCATTGAAAATATAAGAATTGGGATCATGGGTGGGGAGGGAGAGTATGAAGGTCAAATTCTACACTAACAAACAGTGGAAGGATAACTGAAATACCTGTGTAGACACATATATTTACTGTTGATCTCTTCTCACTAATTCAATACTGGATAAATAGCCTTCAGGTGTGATGTGGTAAGGGCGAGAAGGGAACCAGCAGGCAGAATTAATTGAGCAGAGAAAAATTGCCAAATAAATGACATTCGAGCTGTGGGGCTGTACCATAGACCTCGTCTTCCTACCTGTGTACTATGCCCATCCCAGGATGTGAGCTCCTAAAGCCAAGGAGCAATGAGGTTTTCAGACAGAGTAGACTTTCGTCAGAAATTGTCCTGAAACAACAAACCCCAACTGAAGCTGCAGTTTCCCAAGATCACACTTCCCTGAGTTAATAGTATCAGCAGATAAAATTGCCTTTTTTCAAATCTAATGTTGATTCCACTTAAATATAGAACCAAGCCATATAAACTGGGCCTAACAACCTGTTGTAAAATAGAATCTAAGTGTTACAAACCATGAGAATGTAAAAATAATATAAGGGGAAAAATAGAGGAATAGAAATATGTAAGGAAGCATAATTTCTTCATTCTTATTTTAGAGAATTAATGATGTCCTCTAAAAATTATATCAAGAAAATTAAGTTTAAGTAAATTATTTGGTGTTACAGAAGCAAAGTTAAAGGACTAAACATGGGCCACAAAATTTCCAAGTGACCCAAAAGGAGGGGGGAAGGATACAAAAATTAAAAAATAAATAACCAAATAACAAAACAAAATATAGACAACAAAGGAAGTATTAAAAACAGAAAGTATAATCTCATTTTTTTAAAAAATAGACTAAATGTAATAGATAAGTTTTCAGAAATGGCAGTCTAAACAAATCAGAAAAACTGAGATAAAATAATTTAAAGAATCTGATGAAGAAAATGTGGTATATACGCAATGGAATGCTCTTCAGCCCTGAAAAAGAAGGAAATCCTGTCCTTTGTGACAATATGAATGAAACTGGAGGACATTATATTAAGCTGAATAAGCCAGGAACAAAAAGATAAATACCACATGACCTTACTTATATGTGGAGTGTAAAAAGTTAAACTCAAAAGCAGAGAGTAGACTGGTGGATGCCAGGGCTTAGGGGCAGAGAGATTGGGGACATGTTGGTCAAAGGACACAACATTTCAGTTAGACATGAGAGAGATCTATTGTACCTCCTTGTGACTACAATACATAACATTATGTTGTACATTTGAAAATAGCTAAGAGAGTTGACTTTAAGCATTCTCACCACAAAACAATGATCAGTATGTGAGGTAACACTAATGGCAAATAACTCGATTTCACTATTGCACAATGTATACATACATCAAACCATGTTGCACACCATTAATATATATAAGTTTCACTTACTGATTAAAATAAACAACTAAAACTATTGCTTTAAAATTAAATTAATTAAGATTGAAAACTCAAAACTTGTAAAGAATCTTCTAGAGAGCTTTGGAAAGATAGCAGGGTGATTATTTTCAAGACAAAATCTATAATGTGAGACTCCAGTGAAGTAAGGAAGGCACTCAAAGCCGTTATTCCATACCGTAATCAAAATTAATAACTTAAAGCATGAGTTTAACAGCAGCTGAGACATAATTAAAGAAACAATTGCTAGTCTGTAAATTGCATTAAAAGAAATTACCATCACAATGACCAAAAAGGCAAAAAAATACAAAAATACAGAAAGAAAAGACGTAAAAGTTACAGCAAGGAGTTTCCAGAAGAGGGTCAAGTTTAAAAAGAGAAGAAATTCACACTTGGACACATTTGAGTGCAACTGTAGAAAACCAAAGACAAAGAATTCTTAAAAGCAGCCAACAAAAACAGATAGATTACCTTCAAAGAACAACGGTTACACTGAGATCCAACTTCTCAACAATAGCCATCTTACTCAGAAAACTGTGGAATGTTTCCTTCAACGGTCTAATACGAATTCCACACACAGCAGAAATACCATTCAAGAATAAGGTTGAATTGAAGGCATTTTCAGAGAGAAATTAAGAAGAAGAACCATAATAAAGAAATTTTTTTAAAATTTTACACATAAAATGTACTCATTCATAGTTCCTATAATTCCATCCTAGGAATTTACCTCAAAGAAATAATAGGACAAGCATGAAAAGAGATAGGTACAAGAGGTTTACCGTTATTGGTTTGCTTACTTTATCAAAAATTTGGAAGCAAGGCAAACGTACATCAATGGGAGATTATCGAAATGAAGTATGATGCATTCATAATTTGTATTAAGAGGATTATACAGATCTTTTGTACTCATACAGAAATCTAGTCTCAATATTACCATAAGCGGGAAAAAGAAAAAGTAAAAAACACGTTATGGAGCAGCATGTCTCATATGATCCAATATAGGTTAAAAATTATAAATCTCTATTCGCTATAAATTTACATCCAGAAAAATCAAGAAGAATATACAAGCAAGAATATACTGGGCTGTGGGTTAACGGGATATTTTCATATTCTGTTTTATTTGTATTCTTTACTATCATAATTTTCATTTGGGGAAAAAAAAAAGCTTTTTAGGAGTTTCCCATATTTTCTGAGACCCAGACTGTAAAATTACATTTATGCAGCTAACATCATGATGTTTACTTAGACTCGTTATCTCATTTGCGTAAGCCATGGTGTTAATGAAGCCTACCCTGAAGTTTTGTTTCCTGTGTGGGTCAATTAGCTCAGCACAGAGAACAAAATGGCTCTTTCGTGCATTATCTATTCCCTGTAGAAGCCAGGCTTTTGAGTCCACCTGAGTCCCATGGCAAGAGACATCATGAGCATGTTGCACCGCACAGAAAATGGAAAAAAACAACTCAAACCACGTGAACCTAGAGAGTAGGAGCACTTAGTATCATTTTCACCTACGAAGAATGACTCATATCTTACTCTGTTTGAAAGGTCTACCTTTGTTTTTCCCAGACCACCGCATTTCCCAGGTTTCGTTAAAGTCAAATCAAAACAAAACTGTGTTAAGCAAGAAACTCTCATTTCTCAGCACTCCCTTTTCATTTGCCTTATTGTTTTCTCCCTTTTTCTCTGCCTCAGAGTATTTCATTCTCACAAATAATGTCAAGAAGTAGAGACTGACCAAATCATTACCTATTGCCTCAAAAAAGGTATTCTGATTTTTTTCAGTCACTGTGAGGAGCACCAACAGCTTTGGGATTTAATCCAGCAATTTTTTTCAGCTACAGTTTTACCTCTCGACTTTGCAGCAAGTAAAATCTGGTAACATTTTTTGGAGGCTTGTCTAATATAGTGCCTGCCATATAAGCCTACAGCTTCATTCCAATCTGAATATATCACTGTCGATTTACAACCGGAATCATGGAAGGAATTTGAGCGGCTTGTTGGATTGTTTATGTTGAATATATGGAAGAGCTGGGGTTATACATTCCAACACATCATTGTAAATGATGTACTATGTAAAATACAAAACAAGTCTTTTTAGAATTTTGGAAAGAATATCTAGCATGTGGATACATTATGAAGAGAAACAGATCTTAAAGAGTTCTCCATGTTTCTTTTGCAATATGTTCTGGGACTTTGTGTTAACAACTAATAATTTTTTAGTTCTTTTTATTTTGTGGAATGCATTTTATACTTTTAAAATAGTTGTACTAGTAGTAGTGTTTGCAGGGAAGTTTTTCTTTACAAGAAAAAAATCTTCTAACATTTAATAGTCTGATAACCAAGAAGAAAATGAATAAGTTACCAGAAATTTATGATTTGAGTTTTTCTTTTAGAAACCCCTAGATATTTCCTCCTGGGGAATATGGAAGAAATATGTGTGATAAGGCCGGGCGCGGTGGCTCACGCCTGTAATCCTAGCTCTCTGGGAGGCCGAGGCGGGCGGATTGTTTGAGCTCAGGGGTTCGAAACCAGCCTGAGCAAGAGTGAGACCCCGTCTCTACTAAAAATAGAAAGAAATTAATTGGACAACTAAAAATATATAGAAAAATTAGCCGGGCATGGTGGCACATGCCTGTAGTCCCAGCAACTCGGGAGGCTGAGGCAGTAGGATCGCTTGAGCCCAGGAGTTTGAGGTTGCTGTGAGCTAGGCTGACGCCACGGCACTCACTCTAGCCCGGGCAAAAGAGTGAGACTCTGTCTCAAAAAAAAAAAAAAAAGAAATATGTGTGATAAATAAAATAATTCTCAGGAATTTTTTTTACACAGGTTGACTGTTAATATAGAAAATTACTTCAAAGATAAAAGGGTTGAAAAGGAATTCATTGTCGATCAATCATATTTCTTCTTGAAACTCTCCTTCCCGTCAAGGTTGGTTAAGACTTCTTGCTACAGAGGATTTTAATTAGCATGAACATATATTCTGGTTTCTGAAACTGTCTTGGTTGATTTAAGCTAGTAGTCCCTGTACATCTACTGATTGCATTCCTTTTCACTTCTGAAACTTCTTACATGATCAGTCTGATTTTAATAGCTTGATCACTCCTTTTTACATTTTCTCTTCATTATGTCTCCTGATGTACACTTCTTTTAGAAACCAAGGATAAAGGAAGAATTGTAGAGGAACTGTCCTTATCTACCCTGGTCATTCACCCAGCGCCTCTGCCTAGGCTCAGCCATGCTGCCCAATTCTCAGGGATGCTGTTCCCATCATAATCTGTATAGACAGTGCCCTCTACTCCTTTTCTTGTACTTACCCTCTTGTACATTACCTTGTGGCCAAATTTCTTGTACATTACTCTGTGGCCAACGGAACACGTGAATTTTTTAGCATCTAAACCCACTGAAATAAGATTAAGGAGATTTTTTTGAAGTATGAATACATACAGACAAACAAAAGAAATTGCTAAGGGCACAACAGTGGAAAAACGATTTCAAACATAGGGGAGATACAAAGAATTTGAAAGAGTTAGTGGAGCTTAGAAGGTTAAATACCAAGTGCCAACAGAGAGATTACCTGGCAAGCCCTGACGGGCCCCTTACCCGGACGTGCCCGTTACTACAAAAGCAGGTGGGAGGGGCTCTAAGTGTCTATTTCTGAAAGTAAGTAGGAGGAGGAGTTGGACTCCACATCCTCTCCTACATCCTGTAACGCCCTGGCAACTCCCCTATTCTGCTCTAGCAGAAGAAGATGCTCCCGACTCGTGAACACCAGAAGCATGGAATGAAGAGAAGAGGTGCTGAAATGAAAATAGAGGCATAATTAAAAGTCTACATTCAGGACAGTGGGACTCCCTCTCCCCCAACAGTTCTGTGTTCCTCAATTCCAAGAACACTAGCTGCCAGGCATATAAGCCCCCAGGAAGAGGATTGGAGGAGGAGTATTTTGTTTGTGCATGTGTTTGTTTGTTTTCTGGAAAATCTCCTTCCAGAGAAATGGCATATAGGTACGGACATAGAGGAGGGAAGAGTTCTGCAACAAAACGGCCAGGTCCTCAAAGAAAGCCCAGCAGGTGGCAAGTTCTGACCATATACATGGAGCTTCCAATCAGTATATTCAGGGCCTTGCTCTTAAATATGAAGTTTTTTAAGTCATCAGAAATTTGAGGAAAGCATCCAATTTCATAGAAGGCAGCGACCCAAGCAAACAAACTACTTAGCTCAGTTTTCAGTTCCTAAAAAAAAAAAAAGAAGAAAAGAAAAGAAAAAAAAGGAACTCAGAGGAAGCAAGGATATGATAGAGTTTTTTAAAAGGTTAATAAATTCTAAAATTATTATCCTCAGAGACTTAAGGGAAGATGTTGCATCCGGGAAATAATTACAGGATACAAAAGAAGAAGAATCAGAGAATAATTTTATTTTTATTGGAAAATAAAAATAAGATTTCTAAAATTAAAATGTTAACAGAAGCATAATGAAAAATCAGTTCAGGAGATAAAATACAACAAATCAGAGCTCAAGAAAGAACATACAGGAAGGAAAAAAGATAGGAAGGTATTATCAAAAATTATTTCAAGAAATATTCTCAAAATTGAAGAATATGAGCTTGCAGAAAGAATTTCTACAAAATTAACGGTGGGAAAAATACCTATTTTGAGGCACATCTCCATGAAATTTTAGAGCACTAGGGATAAGCAAGAATATTATACATACCTTCCAAGAGAAATAAATAGATTTTGAAAAAAGGATCTGAAATCAGAATATCACCAGACAGCTCTACAACCACATTTGAAACTAGAAAATGAAGCAATGTCTTCAAATTTCTGAGAAAAAAATTGTGATTCAAACTAAAATTCTGTTCCCAACTAAACTGTCAATCAATCTGTGTCAAGCTATCAGTTAAGTATGGTAGTACATAACACATTTGCAGACATGTAAGCCCCAAAAAAATTACCTCCAGTGCACATCATATCAAGAAGTTACTGGACAATGAGGATGTAATCTAAAATAGAGGAAGACACTGCATCTTTAAAATAAGGAACCCGGAACAGGAGAGAGAAGTTCCCGGATAGCTGTGCAGCAGTTCTAAAACGAAACTAGTCCACATTGGATCCGGCAGGATGGAGGGCCCCAGAATGCATGTTTCCGAGGGCTGGGGGCAGGTGGGGAAGCCAGAACTGACAAAACACCAAATGTATTTGGCCATCTAGAACCTGGGATTGAAAGGATCTGTTGGGGACCTTGATATAACAAGTGTGATATTTGAACCTAAGAAAACAAAAAAATAAGAACAAAAAAATTACAAACCTTAAGAAAAACAAAAACTGCACAAGATAGAAAAGGTAATTATACTACTTGGTGAACAACATTAACATAGTCATAGTTACATCAATACTGATTTAACAAAACTAATTTTAAGATATTTTAAAACATATTGAGACAATAGATAGAGGGGAAACATGAGATGAGATAAGGATGCTAAATCTTCATTTCATAAGAGGGAAATATATATCAGGTCATTAAGTATGAAATGTCCAAATTCAAATCAAAAGTATAGTTGATTATATCTCAAACAAGAAACAGTACAATTAATCAAAGTATGCACCTAAACTATCAACACAGTTTGCCATCTTAACGGTAGCTTGTTTATGCCAGCAGCAAAGAAGCCTGGAGAGAAAGTGGTGATGAAATCGCAAAAGGCGCTCTCCACAGCTTGTTGACAATTGAACATTTTTCCTTGCAAGGAGTGGTCCAAAGCCTGGAAGAAGTGGTAGTCAGTTGGTGCAAGGTCTGGTGAATATGGGGGATGACAGAGAGTTTTCAAGTCCAGCTGTTGCAGTTTGAGCAGCATTATTTGTGTGACACGTGGTCTAGCATTGTCTTGCAAGAGGATTGGCCTGTCTCTAGTGACCAATCTCAGCTGCTTAACCTCAAGCATCCTCATCATTTCTCCAACTGGTTGCAGTGGACATCCGCTGTAATGGATTGACCAGGTTTCATGAAGCTGTAGTGGATAATACCAGCGCTGGACCACCAAACAGGAACCATTAGATTTTTTTGATGAATATTCGGTTTTAGACTGTGTTTCAGCACTACAATCTTTATCCAAGCATTCTGCTGAATGCTTGCAATTTTCAAAAAGATGCCATTTTTCATCACACATAATAATACGGTGTAGGAACGGTTTGCCTTTATGTCGTGGAAGCAAAGAAAGGCAAGCTTTGAGACGATTTCTCTTCTGACGCTCATTTAAAAGAATGAGGATGTACCTGCACAATTAAAAACAAAAAACAAAAAAAAACCCAAGAAGTATCAAAGTGAAATGTCAGAGATATCAACTGTCAAATATAGTACGTAAGGAAATCAGACATTTCATACTTAATAACCTAAATAATAAAAACTGACAGGTTAAGAAATAGCATTATAAAACGAAAAGTCAAAAAGAGTAAATGCCAAAAAAGAAAGAAACCCAGCCAAGAAAGTTTGGGAAAGATAACACAGGAATAGGAAATTTGGGGATCAGGCAGATATTTTTCAATATCAACCTCTTAAAGGTATTTTTACTGTTTAAACTATGGACATATATTTCTTGAAAAAATAAAATAATATTTCAAATAGAATAGAAATGAATTAAACTTGGAAAGAAGGAAGGAAGGAAGAAAAAGAGAGAAGAAAGGTGGGGAGGGAAGAAGAATGGGAGGGAGGGAGGGAAGAAGAAATTTCCATGCATGTATTTTATTACATCTACCAGTTAAAGAAGGTAATCCATATGGTCAATTCGCTACAGAATTGAAAAAATACTTGATAAAATTCTATACCCATTGCTCATATAAATGAAATAAAGAAAAAAAAAAGACAAAAAAGAAAACAATTTATTTTCTTTACCTGCTAAAAAAAAAGCAATCAGAAACCTCCTGCAACCACTGTGATTAAAATAACAAGATGAGAACAATAATAATTGCTCTTAGCACTAAAATTCAGTAATTATGATCCTAGCCAATGCTACAGACTAAAAAAATAAAATAAATAGGCTGTCATGAAAAATAGCCACTGTATGTTTTTAAATGAAGAAGTTTTAGTATGTTCCCATTTATGTGTGTGTATGTGTATGTGTATATAATACTAAAAAATTAAATAAAATAAAAATTTAACATAGGTTATCTCTGGGTAGAAGAATCATAGGTGACTTTTAGCTTTTACTTAACGATATATGCATAGTTTCCTAATGTTGCAGAATTTTCTAAATTTTCTATAATGTTTGATGCATAAAAATTATGTTACATATATATTAATATCACCCTCATTTTGATTACAGAAACTTCCTTCTTTTTTCAGTTTTCTGAAAACTGTGTTTTTATAACCCATCTTCCCCTTCTCTCTTCCTTCCATCTTTGTTTATTAACCCGACACTGTTACTGAAAAAACTGAATTTAAAAATTTACTTTCACATCATTTCCATGTGTTGTTCTGCACTTCAGAGAAGGACTGATCCGGAGTAAAATGATGAAATTGAGGAGATCTGTCTTCAATGGCTTTCTCCACTCTTTTTGTTTTTCCTCTCCTACCTCCATTTCAGTTTTCCAGGGCTCTCTCTCACCCTAGCTAAGCAAGACAGAACCTACTAAAGCTATGACGAACTGATTTTTGATTGGGTCCATTTGTGGTTATTTACACTCATTAAGACAGTCAGATTTTAAGTCTTTCATACCAAAGTTGATGCTTTCCAAGTTTCTGACCTAGGCCCTACTTGATTTCACAAATACTCAGCTGCTTTTAGACTGCGCTCCCATAATATCTGTGCATACCTCAGTTTTAGTGCTCTAGTAGTTTTCTTAGTGGAATTCCAATTAATATACCTAAACTAATTTTATATCATTCATTCCCTTTGTAAAATATAATGGCCAATGCTCAAAGCATATTAAACTGTCTCAGCTTTCGGCTGTTTTGCAGTATAATCATGAACTTGTGCCAATTAAGTTGTATGTTTACCAAAAAGTTGATAACATTTCTTCCAAACCAGTTGACTTTGCTATATTAGTTGCATAATTAAGTTATATACTAGATATTAAGTGAAAAGAGTTGTGTCTGTAAAAACACATGTGAAAATTTTTAAAAGAGTGTATGAAGTTGAGTTGCTAAAAATAATACTGTGAAATTAAGTGTTGTCAAGATAATTAAAATAGGGCCGGGCGTGGTGGCTCACGCCTGTAATCCTAGCTCTCTGGGAGGCCGAGGCGGGCGGATTGTTTGAGCTCAGGAGTTCGAAACCAGCCTGAGCAAGAGCGAGACCCCCGTCTCTACTAAAAATACAAAGAAATTAATTGGACAACTAAAAATACATAGAAAAAATTAGCCGGGCATGGTGGCGCATGCCTGTAGTCCCAGCTACTCGGGAGGCTGAGGCAGAAGGATCACTTGAGCCCAGGAGTTTGAGGTTGCTGTGAGCTAGGATGACGCCACGGCACTCTAGCCCAGGTAACACAGTGAGACTCCATCTCAAAAAAAAAAAAAAAAGATAATTAAAATACTAGTTTATAAAACTGATACTTGCAAGTTTCTTTGATTTTTCACTCTACTTTAAAAAATAAAAAACATTAAACCATATACCATGCATTATATATGTGGTTTATGTAGGAAAAATAATGCATAATTATTCTGCTAATAACAATTATTAGCAGAAAATCTTTACCTGAAGAAAAAGCCTTGACTTATATCAAAAGATCAGTGAAAGAGCACACAATTTCACATTTTAAATTAAAATATTAAAAGATATTTTTAGATTTCTTCCTATGACCAAATTTTTGGACCAACTTCTGGACCAAACTACATTAGATTAAAAAACTTCAACTCAACATAAAAAATCATTCATTTATATATCTGCCTATCCTACTGGAATATTAGCTCCTTGAGAACAAATACATTGGTTTTATTCTTTGTTCTCTAGCACCAATTAAATACCTGGGCCCTTAATAAATGTTTGCCTCTTAAAAACTTTCAATGGCTTCCCTTAGATAAAGAATATAATGTTAACTTCTTGATTTTTACATTCAAAATTTCCCGTGAAATTTTTATTAAACTCCATAAATCCAAAGTGCAGCCCGTGGGCAAACTGTTCTGCTCCTCCTCTAAAATGCTTTCCCTGACCCCTCACGCTGATCTGGTGCCTGGCTATTTTCATATTTTGGTATTGAAGCACAGGCCATGCTAAGTCAGATCAGTGAAGAAATGTTGGCACTGGCTGAAGACCCAAACATTGGACAGGCAAGGACCTAGGAGAACTGGTTTGTCCCAGAGCTAAATGAAGAAGTTCAGAGATGCCATTGAGCAGCTGAGACACCACACTTGGCAGCACTGTAAGTTAAGTCACAATTCAGACAAGATTCGGCCCAAGATTTCCTAAAAGCCCAGAGCACGGGAAAGGCAATAATAAGCTGGGTGGAAGACTGCCAGCACCTTGCATTGTGTTGAGTTCCCAGACCCCAACGAGATCTCAGATACAATGCCAGCTACAGGACCATGTAATTGGTGTGACCTCTGTTCTCCTAACCTTGGCTAGATAGGGTTACCAGGCTAACTTAGCTGTACAGCACAATAAAAAAGCCAGAAAAAAATAGGCTAAAAATTCCTGTGAGTTAGCAGGACTTGGAGGTAACATAGGCACATGGTGGGATCCCAAGGGAACACTGGATCAAAACCAACTGGGTCACAAGGCCCCATGTCTGGAATAGTGATTTAATTTTAAACCATGAAGAATGGGGAACTGAAAGGGAAGCACTGAAGCTACAGATACTTCCTTATTTAGAAAATGTTCAGTGAGTGGCTGGGTCGTAACTTGCATAGAGGGTGTCAATCCAGCCAGACTTCATGCCTTGGAAGAGACATAGATGGGGGAAGTGGCACAGCCTCGCAGTTAAAAACAGTTTAACTTAGAAAGTGGGCTGGTAATATTTCGTAGCATAGCTGACCAAGAGATTAATGAACCAGTCATCTAAAATAGATTTTAAAATATAGCAGGTTTTAGAACATCTGAACAGTTTTGATGGTAAACAGTCAAGTGGAAGAAAGCATTATTTTATTGAGATGAGCACCTCTTGAGAAGCTTCTTCATTCGCTGTAATAACTATGAAAAATCTGTCAATTACCAAGTCAGCATGTTTTAAGACCATATTTCTGAATTCCTAGAAAATGTAGTTTCATATGACTTGATAAGTCAACTACTACTCAGATTCATTAGCTATTAGTTAAGGACCTGAATAAAGTCTTTCTAAACTTGTTGCAATGGTGTTTTGAGTTTTGTTTATTCTCTGTTTTAGGATATTGTCACAGTACCCAAGTAATGTTGTAAAAAATAAATATTAACACAATTCTTACATATACAGTAAAAACCTATCTTCTTTCTTTCATAAAATTGTACCTGGCTTTGGGCATTTTTAGAGAGCTACAAATCAATTTCACAAATCTGATAAAAGAATTTGAAAAAATTGTGACAACTTTATAGCTTGATTATTATCTCTTTTTTTCTAGTTTTATTATATCTGTTTTGTAGTGTTAGTTGCCTCAAATATTTTTTAAATATAGGTAAGTGCAATTAACAATATAGTTAATAACTATTGAGCACTTATTATGTACAAAAACTTATGGTAGACCCTTTATATACATTGTTTAATCTAACCCACACAAAATTCTACCAAGTATCTACTTTTATATTTACTATTTTGCAAATGAAGAAACTATAGTACATCAGGTACAG
This sequence comes from Propithecus coquereli, assembly GCF_000956105.1. NCBI lineage: Eukaryota > Metazoa > Chordata > Mammalia > Primates > Indriidae > Propithecus > Propithecus coquereli. Next base: position 1,658,657 of record NW_012142301.1, read on the forward strand.
TGGTAATCCTAACAATGCAGGAGGCCAAGGAGGGAGGATTACTTGAGGCCAGGAGTTTGAGATCAGCCTGAGCAACATAGTGAGATCCTATTTCTACAAAAAAAAATTTAATTTTTTTAAAAATTAGCCAGGTGTGGTGGCAGACTCCTATAGTCCTAGCTACTCAGGAGGCTGAGCCAGGAGGATCACTTAAGCCCAGGAATTTGAGGTTGCTGTGAGCTATGATGATGCCACTGCACTCTAGCCCTGATGACAGAGTAAGTCTGTGTTAGGGGAAAAGAAAACTACAATCCTCTAAAGTTAAGTAATTGCCCAAGGTTACACACCTATTAAGAGGTAAACCTGGGATTTTTTAACTCATCTCAAATTTTTAAGTTATACATATTTAATTGCTACAGTGGGGTGTGTGTGTTTGTGTGTATGTAAAATATTAAAATGTTCACTTTTTCTTTCATTACTTTGTGCAAAATTTTTTTTCTTCAAAGGAAATTTACTGAACATTTAGAGTATTAACCACTCTTTAAGATATTTAGTAGGAGTCAGAAATGGCTAAAAATCAATCTTAGTGCTCAGAAGCTTATAGTGGATAATAAATATTTTCCAATTAAAGACAACTATTTAATTGGAAAAGAAGGAAGAGGACTGGATGTTTGGACCTCACAGTTAGCCTAGGAAATTCAGACCTTGCAGGAAGGAAATTAAGTGGCTCTCACTGCACTTAACAGAGAGTAGCTTGAACATTGTGAAGAACAGAATCCAATATCTATTGAATACGAATGGGGTTTGTGTCATTATCCTTGGCAGTGGAACACATTTTTAATATGCTTGTCTGTGTGATAAGATTATAAGTTCCTTAAGTGTCAAGACTTTTTTTTTATATTTCTATATTGCCACAAAATCTGGTGCACTGTTATGTCACTGAAGATTGTGTTTAATTGAATTGAGATAGGATCTTTTATCTGTATTTAGTACTCTTTCATGAAATATTTGCAAAATTTCTCATCTTTCTTCCACAGTACTCAGGTCACTACAAAGATAACCAAATGGAAGCCTGCCCACAATTCCCATTCCCAGTGCAAAATAAAGCTCTGTCCCTTCTGTTTTTCTCAAGGAAGTGGTTCATATGTTTTTTTTAATACCATCCTTTTTCTGGATTTTAACAGGACCTCCTGCTTACATTGAGAAGTATTAATCCAAAAGATTTTCTGATAACCCATTTTGATAAGAAAGTAGTTTTAAAAGATTATCTTTTGAATCTTGGGACTCTGACTCTGTCTTTCAACAAAATAATCTATAATCTCTTTAACATTATATCACTACCAAAAATATTAAGGTTAGCAAAATTCTTAGACAAAATATGCATCTATTTTCTAAAATATGCATTTGATTGTGCAGTACTATATTTTTCCTTCTTTAATTATATCTGATTAGTGATAGATTTGCCACTGAAAGCCCAAACTCTAAAAGTAACTTATTGCAGCATTCTGATTTCCCTGAGTTTACAAGATCGTATCACAAGATTTGAGAGTCAGTTCTCTATTGAGATTTCAAAGATTGCACAAAGAAGAGATCATCTCTTTAATGAGTTTGATTCTAATAACTGAACTTTGTAGGTTCATGTTATTAATGTAAAGATATTATCTCAATGTTTCATACCATTTGACCTAACCAGTAAGGGTCCTGAATGTGAACATTCTAATGTCAAAAATAGAATTAACTTCTTTGAACCTGAACTTACTACTGGATATTTTCTTTATTCTGTAAATTCTTCATCCTGTGTTTTTGGTGTACTGCTTTAAAAATGGCTAACTCAATGATGAGTTAAAATTTATAAAATATTTCTTAGAAAGATACAATTCACTTAATCACTTGTAGAGCAGTAGAATAGCATATCAGGAATTATCAATATATTTTTTACTTTTTACCATAGGCTCGTGTGGTTAAGTAATTTGAATTAAGAGAGCATCATTTCCTCTTTTGGGTAGATGCCCAGTAATGGGATTGCTGGGTCAAATGGTAGTTCTACTTGTATCTCTTTAAGGTATCTCCATATTGCTTTCCACAGAGGTTGCACTAGTTTGCAGTCCCACCAGCAGTGTATGAGTGTTCCT
>NW_012142301.1:1661856-1663924 GCF_000956105.1 Propithecus coquereli
GGGGACGGGCATATGCACAAACAATCAGTACGATGCGCACTCTTGGGGGAATGGACACACTTGAAGCTTGGACTTGGGGGGGAAGGAGGGTAAGGGCATCATACGTAACCTAATCATCTGTACCCCCATAACATGCTGAAATAAAAAAAAAAAGAGAGAGAGCATCATAAGGCAAAAAGGGAACAGTCAAATAAGAATACGCCCTAGAGGTTTGAAAACTGAACAGCCTGTCACTTGATTTGAGGATAGATGGAATCCTCTTTCTACCACTAGCTGCATAGCCTGAGACTTTTGATTCCTGTCCTCAGCAATGAAGGCAATTGTACTTCCCTGTCCCATACTGTGTATGACTGCTAGGGTTTGAATGTGTCTTCCAGAAAGCACGTGTTGCAAACTTAATAACCATTGTAACAGTATTAAGAGGTGGAACTTTTAAAAAGAGATTAGGCCAGAAGGGCTCTGCCCTCATGAATGGATTATGCCATTATCATAGGAAGAGGTTCATTATCTCGGGAGTCAGTTCCTTATAAAAGGACAGGCTCAAAGTCCTCTTGTTCTCTTTCACCTTCTCTTTGCCCTTCCACCACGGGACGATGCAGCAAGAAGGCCCTTGACAGATGCTAGTTCCTTGATTTTTTGGACTTCTCAGACTCCAGAACTGTGAGCCAATAAATTTCTGTTCATTGTAAATTACCCAGCCTCAGATATTCTCTTATAGCAGCACAAAATGGACTTAGATAATGACTGAGATAAGGTTTGTAAAGCAGAACAAAAGTGTTAATTAGTATATTATTGGCAAGGAAGCAAAGGCCAAATGATTAGAAACTCTTGAAGACTGGCTTTAGATTCATAACTGCTCTGCTTTTTGTTTTAATGCACAAGATTAAATAAAATGCAATGCGTTGCGCTGTATTTTGTTTTGTTTTCCATAATCCTAGGCATAGTGCACATACTGCCTTGCAAGAAAAACGAAGTGCAGCTTAAACTGCCTCTTCTTACGACAGACTCATTCATCCTCATTCTAGAATCAACATGTTTCATTTTCCTTGTTAGAAAATTAGCAATGCAACTCATATCCCTGGATCAGTGGATGAAGGGAAGGGATAATTTGTATAGATTATCTAATTTCCTGTTGGTAAATGAGAACACAAAGAGAAGGGAAGAATAGAGAAAGAAGAAAATACCAGAGTAGCCAGAGACAAATGGGCTACTCAAAAGTGCTTGCCTGGAATGCAGGGAATGGAAGCCTGAGGTAATTGTTTGAAACCGAATGAGTCAATTGTTTAATTCTATTTTGAAATATCTGAAAAGTCCATAACCTCTAAGTAAAGTCAATGTTTTTATAGCGAAGATAACCAGAGTAATACACAGGCATCGTGCCTTCTAAAAACATTTGAAATTTTATTGTTATATTTAGCTTTATGAAGTGTGTTCTGTAAAAAAAATAGCTGTTGTAAACTTTTTAATGCATTCCAAAATAAGAAGGGGCCTATAATGAATGGGTAATGAAAACAGATGAGACATTCTTTCTTGATGATTTTATCATTATTGGGTACCATGGTATAAACCTGAAGTCAGGTTAATGCAATGGACCATAACCAAGAATACAAAGCAAAGAAAGATAGAAAACAATTTCTGCAGTATGACTATTCGGTGTAGATGCCATATTCACAAACTTGGATCTCCTGTTATCTCAGTGTCAGACATTGCCTACGAAACAACTGAAAGCCCAGTTTACATTTGGAAGCTGTTAATTACTGGTGACAGAATTTTTATTTGGCACTTCTCTCTCACTACTGTAATCATAAAACCTCTACAATCTGAAGGAAAGATGTATCTTTTTCCAACCTACCCTGATCCTTCACCTTTACTGTAAGCTTCAAGCTCAGCTAAACACGACTTCAACTTCTCTGCCCAGTAATGAGTTTCAGGCTGCAGATACTATTGTTCCAGGGGACTCTTCAGTTTTCTTTTAAATGACATGGAAAGAGTCGTCCTTTCTCTTTCCATGTCATTTTTTTTGTTATTTCAGCATATTATGGGGGTACAGATGTTTAGGTTACGTATG
>NW_012142301.1:1667484-1702823 GCF_000956105.1 Propithecus coquereli
TGTGTCCTAGAATATGGTCAATCTTAGAGAATGTCCCATGAGCTGATGAGAAGAACGTGTATTCAGTGGTTTTTGGGTAGAATGTCCTGTAAATGGCAGTCAAGCTCATTTGTTCTAGAGTTCTGTTTAAGTCCATTATTTCTTTGTTAATTTTCTGTTTGGAGGATGTGTCCTGTGCTGTCAGTGGGGTGTTGAAGTCTCTGACTATTATGGTGTTCCTGTCTATCAACTTGTTTAGATCAAGTAGAGCTTTATGAATCTGGGTGCACCTAAGTTGAATGCATACATATTTAGAATTGTTATGTCTTCTTGTTGAACTGTATCCTTCATCATTATATAGTGACCGCCTTTGTCTTTCATTACTTTTGTTGATTTAAATACCATGTTGTCTGAGATCAGAACTGCCACACCACCCTTCTTTTGGCTTCCATTTGCTTCAAATATTGTTTTCAACCCCTTTACTTTGAGTTAAATGCATCCTTGCAGGTTAGATGCGTTTCTTGGAGACAACACATGCTTGGCTTGTTTTTTTTTTATCCATTCAGCCCGTCTACGTCTCTTCAGAGGGGAGTTCAAACCATTTATATTTATTGAGAGAACCGATAAGTGGGGTGAATTACTGTTCATTCTGTTGGGTTGCATTTTGTTGCTTTGTTTTCTATCTTGAGTCATTGTCGAATCTAGCCTTTGATCTCTAACTTTTGAGTGGTTTCACATTCGAGAGTGTTTATTGTGCTGATCCTTGTGTAATTCTGTTTTGAGTACTTCTTGGAGAGCTGGTCTTGTCTTGGTGAATTCCCTCTCTTTGCTTATCTGAGAATGTCTTTATTTCTCCTTCATATATGAAACTTAGTTTTGCAAGGTACAAGATTCTAGGCTGGGCATTATTCTGTTTCAGAAGAGTGAGAATGGGGCCCCAGTCTCTTCTTGCTTGTAGGGTTTCAGTTGAGAAATCTGGAGTTATTCTGATGGGCTTTCCTTTGTATGTTACTTGTTTCTTTCGCCTTACAGCTCGTAGAAGGGCCTCTTTAGTGGCTATTTTGGTCAATCTGATGACTGCGTGACGTGGTGTCTTCCTATTTGCATTGAATCTCCCTGGGGTCCGTTGAGCTTCTTGTACCTGTATATCTAGATTTTTAGCAAGGCCTAGAAAATTCTCCTCTATTAATTCTTCAAATAGCTTATCCAGCCCTTGAGTGTTTTCTTCTTCACCTTCCGGAACCCCTATCACCCTCAGGTTCGGTTTTTTCATATAATCCCACATTTCTTGTAGGCTTATTTCTTTTCTCTTAATTTTCTGCTCAATCTCTGTGACTGACTTATTTAATTGGAAGGAGTGGTCTTCAATCTCTGAGATTCTTTCTTCTGTTTGATCTACCCTGTTCTTCAAGCTTTCCACGGTGTTTTGTAGTTCCCTGTAAAAGTCCTTTATTTCTGGGAGATCAGTTTGATTTTTCTTTAATATTTCGATTTCTTTAGTGAATTTTTCTTCCAAGTCCTGGATTTTTTTTGTGGTTTCTTTGTGTTGGTTATCCATTTTTTCTTGCATATCATTCAGTTTTCTTACAATCCATGTTTGAAATTCTTCTGTCATTTTAGTGTTCTGAGTTTGGTTAATGTCCATCGCTGGGGAGCTGTTGCTCCTCTTTGGGGGTGTGCTTTCCATTTGAGTCTTCATACTTCCAGAGTTCTTTCGCTGGTTCCTTCCCATCTGGATCAGTTGTTACTTCTTGCCTTTAGATTTTCGTTTGGGTAATGACACACCCTGTTTAGTCTCTGAGCAAGTAGGTGGTGTTCGTGGGTGAGATTCGACCACACCCTTTATGATGAATCAGTAGATGCAGTAAAAGGTTATGCAGGATGACCTCCCTGTCAGTAGGTGGCACTTGCAGGGAGGAGTGAGCTGCAGTGCTGCTTTGGGGTCCTGTAGCTAGCTCTTATTCCTCTGGAGAGGCCCTCTTGTGCCTCGGGTGGTGGGTGGGGCCCTGGGGTTTCCAGGTGTGCCCTTATTCTCTACCTCAGTGGGGGGAGTGAGTCTGGGTGGGGCTGGGTTGCATAAGCCTGCCCTCAGGCTTCACAACTGCTGTGAGCAGGGGTCAAAGGTCTGCTCTTTGTTTCTGTGCAGAGCTGCTGGGAGGGGCTGAAATGGCTCCACTCAGCTGAAAGTCTGAGCTTGGGGGTGGGGTTGTCCAAGACCCGCACTCTGGAGCAGGTCTCACTCCCCTCCACCCTCCCTCTCTCCATGGCCTCTTTCAGGCCTCTGCCACCAAGCGGGGCCTCAGGCTGATGGATCTCCCTGGCTGTGACGTGGGCCGGGATGTCCCTACCCAGGATCGTAGCCTGAGCTGGGTGCACAGCCCTCTTTTGGGAGGAGGGTTGCCAGTCAGGCACGCTGATCTGAAGGCACACACTCCTCAGTAGGCTCTTTCACAGATCTCTCCTCCGTGCCCCAGGGCAGCGCGATCCTGACCGGGGTGTACAGGGTCTGGTCTGCAGGCCTGTCCCCTGGACCCTAGAGATCAATCCCTGACCCTGCCAGGGGAGAGGTGCTGGTCTTCAATCACCTACAGCATTCCCAAGCTGTATCGATTTCACTCCACCTCGCGATTTGCCCCACTCTCCTGGAGTCCCCAGGCAAGCAGCACCTGGGAGGGCTGGCGGGTAGGGAATTCGCAGTCTGAGTACCCCTCAGTCTGCTGTAGGGCCCCAAAAGAAAAGATCCCCTTCCTTGGAGATGCCTCCATGTGATGGCTAAATTGTGTCTCTGGGCTCGCACGGGTAGTGAGGGGGAAGGAGAGAATGGAGCACTATGGCTTCTGCCACTAGGCTCGGGTCTGCACCCGGGGAGGTGCCCCGAAGGGGCTGGGAGCCCGGCGCTGAGTCCGCAAGAGGCCACTGCTCACTGGCGGCAGTTGTCTCTGGGCTGGTGTAGGCAGGTCTCTCCAGCCGCTCAGGAGCCACCAGCAGTCCGAGATGCAAGGGAGGGGGGAGTTAACCGCTCCACCTACCCTTGTCGCTGGTCTCCAAGCCTCCTGGGACCTTTCTCCTTCCAGTTCTCCTCTGCAACGTCTTCCCGTGGAGTCTCCTGTAGTTTCAGGCACCCTTCCTTCCGACCCTCACCGGATCTGTGTTTCTCTGCTCGCTTATTTTTTTTCTCTTTCTTCTAAAATTCATCTTTTTTGCAGAGACCTTCTGACTGGCGGCTTTTCTCATCCGCCATATTGGCTCCTCCCCTCTTTCCATGTCATTTAAAGTCAGCAAAGTTACGTGACAGGCCAAAGGAAGTTAATCCTTAATCATATGTGGTACCAAAGCCTTATGTGTCCATGCAAGTCCAAGATTGTCTTGCTAAGTCAGAGTCAGTCGATGTCAACTTTTAGATAAAATTTTTCTTTATACACTTGTGTAGGAAGAAAGTCACACATTTCAGTGTCTGCCTGCCTGGCTGGACCTCTCCCAAATCTCAATCTCCATCTTTGCTTCCCTTGAAAGGCTAATAAATCTCAGGAGTAAAGATTCCAATCGTCTTGGGAGAATGAGTTACTTTTCATATCACCCCAGAATTAGTCACAAAGAACTTCATCTGACAGCATTTTTTGGTGCAATGAAACTTTACCATTTGTTTTCATTATGAATTCACTAAGTTGGTTTAATTCAACAAAATGTATTTAGTGATTTCTCTTCTCTCTACTCTGAGCAAAATTGCCATCAGTCTATGCCCTTAGGGAATTTACCCTCTGGTTAGTGTAGATGATCACTAGTTAAACAACTTTTAAGGTATTTACAGAACAATATACAACCAAGAACCAAAAAAATATAGGGTAACTTTTGTCAAGGTCAACAGAAGTTCACTTTCTAAATATAGGGCAAATGGGAAGATAACTCTATGGTCATTTTCTGCCATGAGCATATGCCTAGTGATTTATTTTATACCGCCTTCTGGCTTCATAGAAAGCCCAACACTCAAAGGGCTGGAGACCTCCTAAAGTTTGCAATAGTGGCAATAAACTACAAAGAAATTGCTAGCAAGATGCTACATAACCCTAAGTAGCACAAAAATCCCAAACATGCAGCAATGGTGGTACAATCAACTACTCAACCTCAAATTCCTGAAGTCCCTCCAGATGCCACGCAGAAACTTAGATCTCTGAATCATTCAAGTAATAGCCAGACTCATACAGAAAATAGAATCTTCAACGTGTTTTAAAATCTGAAAATTGCTTAAGATTTAGAGAAAAATGAAAATCATTCAATGTATCTCTCAAAAGTACAGTAAATTCTTTCTGAATAATCAATCGAGACTCCTAAAATTCTACATGATTTTGGTAGAAAAGATTTTGTGGTTGACAGACTTCCAAACTTAAGGAAAAATGAATTTAGAAGAGTAATTTTGTGAAGGAACCTAGAAGAGTTTTTACAGGTATTTTTACATTTACTAACAAAGTTTTTTGAATTAATAATTGTAAACATTTCAATACCTTCTCTGTCCCAGACACTTTTCATATTTTATCTAGATTTTTGCAATAACACTAACATCTCCATTCTACGGATGAAGTTTAACAATTTCCCCAAAGTTATGCATATCATAAATAATAAAAGTAGGATTTTAAAATCAGAATGATATCATTTCAAAGCTCATTCTGCAGCAGCGATGATGGTGGTTTTGGGGGAAGGGGAGGGAGGCACTTCAAAACCTCCATTTACTTCCTAGAACATCTCTGCACTCTTCTGCAATTCTTATTTAAGCTTTGAAAAAACAATAATGTGCATGAAGTCTCCATATCTTCTTTTGAAGGTCTTTCTGCATCTACTCATTCAAGTTTTGCTTCTTCTGAGGCTCCATTTATGTATTGTTCAAAATAGAGCCTTTGGGAAATGAATATTTATAAACCTGTTTTACACATTGGTAAACTGCTTCCTATGTTGGTCAGTGGGAGTGGCTGGGTGGTACTGTAGCTCTCTGTCTCTGTAACCTGAGTGCTGGATCTGCCTTCTCCTTGGCAGCTGTGTTTCCCTGCCATAATTAATTTCCTGTGTCCTGTTGCTAGGGGAAGGGCATTTCAAACTTTCTTTGCCAGGAAGAGTCACTTCCTGGCTATCTCTCACAAGTTCAAGCTCAGATTTTCACATTGCATAGAATCATAACATTTCCTGGGTTTTACCATTATACAGCTGAAATTCATAGGCATTACCATTAATTACCTTATCCTAACAGCCCAGTTGTCTTAGATTTTTATCAAGAATCAAAATGAATCATAATGGTCTTATTGAAAAATGTATTGAGGTGTTTACACTTGATTTTTACTATTGGTGCTATTAATTAACAAATCTGATGAGATGAAATATCTTTAAAAAGGAGTAGTGTTCCCTCCAAAGCTCAGCTTGCCACTATTTTCTTGCATCTGGTCTGATTCCAGGGTGGAGAGAGGTGACGTTGTCATGGAATAGGTTGAGAACTGCCATCTACATATGATAATCCCCAAGTCTAATATCTCCAGCCAGATCTCTACCCTCAGCTCTAGATTTGTACTAGTATTTGCAAAGAGATATCCTCTCCTAGATGCCCCACACATTCTTCAGACTAAATATTCCCAGAAATAAATTCCAAAACCAACTACCTCTTTTATATTTCTTGTCTCTCTTAATGGAACCCCCATCTAACTCATTGATCTAAGCCAGAAATCTAAGAGTTTAACAATCAATCGTTATGTTCTACCGTGTCATTTTCACCTTTTAAATAACATTCACTCAAACCCCTTCCTACCATCTCTTGTCACTACTTTTGCTGGCAACCTCATTATTGAGCTTGCTAGTCTTGCTGCCTGCTGCACCCACCCAGATCTTTCCTAAGCTGCCCTTTTTAGGAAAGAACAAGGGTTGTCACTAAATGGATCAGGGCAAACACCTGACCCAAGAGTATAGGCAGTGATTGATCATGCTGCCTAACTCAGAAAATTCTGTTCAACAGAGACAACAGAATCTAGCAGATCAGTTAGTTCCTTCCATAATTTGAATATGGAATGGGGGGGTGGGGAGAAAAACAGGGAAAAGTTGGCCCTTGGAGGTGCTGAAGCATAGACTGATGATTGTAAATCTGGCACACAAGTACATTTAACTAAACACTCATTTTTATGAAAAAAAAATTATTCTTTATGCCTTGCAACCAGAAAGATGTGGCTAACACAGATGGGGAGTAGTCAACAGTATCCTTGCAGTCCCAGTCTCTTAGAGTGGATATGAATTTATTTGTAGGGTTGTGGAAGATTGAATAAACCCTTCCAGGATGGAGAGCAAGCCATCTTTGTGCAGCAGAGATAAAGTGGATACTGTCCTGGCCAAAGCAGGGCTTTGATGATTTTGCTTTGGAGCAATTCCAGAGAAATAGGAAATGCAAGTAAAATTCTGCCTCCCTTTGTATCTTTCTCCCTTCACTGTCCCTTCTGCAAGGATAGGCACATAGTTGTTAAACAGTTTGCTTTTGCATGGTAGAAATACAAGAGACTTTCAGGATCTTTCAAGTTACTTGTATTTTCTTTTTTCTTCCCCCCCGCCCAACAATGAACATGTATTGGTTTTGGGATAAAGAAATAAGAAAGCAAAAATGAAAAGACAATAAAAAAAAAAAGGAAAGAAAATGAAATTCATGAACACCAGAGCTGGACGACTGCCTCTCATAGGATTAGATGGCTTGCAGAAGAGAAGCACATGCTCTGGTCCCAGGTAGCCTGGCTGACAGCAGATAAGGAAACACAGGGCCACCATATGACTTGGCTTCAGGAAACCCTTTCTGTTTGTAACCGGTATTCTGAGACCACTTAAAATCAGATCCAAAACTAATAGTCCCCACTGCTGAATTGCAATGTCAAGCTGAATTGTCTGACTTGCCAGGTTTCTATGGTTAAAATTAATGCCCTGCTTGGCAAAGACTGTCATACTAGGAATTGGAACCATCTGAGAGGAGCCAGAGAAGCCCGGATTTCCTGACTCCTGGGTCCCTCCGAATTACATCTCTGCATTCATCGGCTTCTCCCAAGAGTGGAATGAGGTACAGAGTAGTCATGAGGATTCAAACACAGCATTAGGTCCAGTGACGTGCAAAATCAGGGTGTGGGGGAGACAAAATATTTTATCAAAAAGAAATCATAGGAGTCATCTCAGGAGTTACAGGGAAGAGCTTCACGAGAATGTGCAGACATGAATTTTACATTTGCTTAACCAAGGAGTACAAAACATAATGTGAAAAGATCTAATCAAATTCATTCCAAGCCTAGGATGAGAAAGGAAGAGGATGAAGGGAAAGAGCCAAAGGGCACGTCTGAGCTCTGGGATACCTTACAGCCACAGGATGTGACCAATACAGACAGAGGGCTGGGGCAGACTTGCAGGCAGCAGACCCTTAGAAAAAATATGAGGCTGTGCATGGTGGCTCATGCCTGTAATCCTAGCACTTTGGGAGGCCAAGACAGGAGGATCACTTGAGGCTGGGAGTTCAAGACCAGCCTGGGCAATATAACAAGACCTCGTCTTTACAAAAAAAAGGAATTTTTTTTTTAAAAAAAGAAGAAATATGAATTTGGTGTAGGATTGTGGAAGATTGGGGAACCACGAGGACAACCTCTCCCAAACAATAGGGTGAGATCTGTAATCTATATGCAATGACTCCTAAGTCAATTATTTCCAGCCAGATCTCTCTGAGCAGGTTTCTATGGTTCCAACGGTTCAGATTGCCAATGGCTGATGTGAAAAAAAGTTTACAAATGATGCAGGAGATAGAAATGTTAGAACACATATCTTTCCTTGTATCCTACTCAACTGTTCCAATAGGTTCCCTGTTTGGGCTGAAAGATACACCCTTATTTTAATCATTAAAAATAATCTTTTAATAATAAGAGAAGCCATCTTGTGAATAAAAACTGCCTTCCTGATTCAAATTTGCAGATAGTAAAAGGGGTCAGCTATTAAAAAACAAATAGATCGTGCAAATATACCTGCATTGAATAAAATGGTAGCACCCAAATGGTATGGCATTTCTAGTGCCATATAACGAAGCCTAACACTCAATTACCTATGCTTTTGGGAACTACATGGGAGCCAAATTAATAGGCATTCCAGTAAAGATGATCTTGGTAAGGACAACACTCATATGCAAAGCACCTTCTGAAATTTATTCTAGGATTTAAAATAAAGAAAACTCAGGGAATGGGCTGTTCTATCCAGAGAAGGGGTGTATGACCACCGGGAGAAGTAGAAACTCTCTACAACATTGAATTCATGTTGAGGACATGAGATTAGCCTGTCCTGATGACTTCCACATCCAGTTGGTATGTGAAGACACCCCCTTTTTCTTAAAAAGATCTGAGCAACTCTGATTTGGGCAACCAGAAGATCCTATCATCTCTCAGTGTGTCTTTTGCAGGCTGGCCTTACATTCTTTTATCTTCAGTCTTTTCCCACTGCACTCTACCTGCCGTATAATTTCTAGAATAATATTTCTAAACCAAAATCCTGTCGGACTACTTTGCCTTCAAACCCTTCCATGACACTCAGTGTGGCCCTGCAGACGTTTTCAGTTCCCACGCTCGACTGCTTCAGGCTCCAATCCCACAACTATCTCAGTCCCTCCAGCCTCTCGCCTCTACTGCCCTGATAAACTTAGACATAGCTTCTTCCTCTCCTCATTGTTTCCTTCCCCTGGCCTGCCTGAATCTATCAACCACCTTTGGTGAACTCCGAATTATGCAAAACTCAGCCCCAAAGATCACTGTCTTCTCAGGGACCCCTGTCTGAGCAGGCCTAGAAAAAGTTAGCTGTGTCCCCACCTCTGTCTTCTAGGTCCTCTGCTCTCTCATTAGGGCAATGATCACAGCATTGTCTCTCAGTTTACCTCTGTTTCGCCCACTAGAATGTGATCTCCTTAATAGTGGGAAGAATCCTCTTGAAACCTGAAAATCATCTTTAATTATTTTTAAATACTCAGCACCTGGCACAGTTACTAGGCTACTGTACTGTAACTGTGTATTGAAAAAATAACTAGCTATCATTAAATGTCACCAAAAGTCACAGGAAATGCCTGAGAGAGGGCTTGGGATTGCTAAAATGAAGTCTCTGTGCAGAGTTAAGGGGCAGATCAGTCCCATCTGTCGTATCCCCTCCTTTTGGGAAGCCCAGCAAATCTAAAAAAAAAAAAAAAAATTACTTAAATTTGAATCTCCTCACCCAAGGCCTAGTTCCATGACTTGGAAAACATTCTATCTGACCACTTGCTCAGGACTTTATTGTCAATCAACATGGCCATGACTCTCTTATATAATTCATTTCTTTCACCTAAAATATTGGTTACCAAAGCTGTGATTTTGCCACCCCTGAAAGTGGAGAGAACCTCTCCAGGGCCTATGACGTCCTAATTCTGCTTGTGTGCCAATATTTGAAATGTAATATTCTTAAGAGCCCCCCTTAATATTTCGGCAAGACTTTTTTTGTTTGTTTTTGTTTGTTTGTTTGTTTGTTTGTAGACACAAGGTCTCTCTCTCTGTCACCCAGACTGGAATGCAGTGGTGTCTTCATAGCTCACTGCAGTCTTGAACTCCTGGGCTCAAACAATCCTCCTGCCTCGGCCTCCCAAGTAGCCATGATTTACACATGCAAGCCACTGCGCCCAGCATCAGCAAGCCTTTATTAACAGCGTACTATATGCTAGGTATGGTTTTATTGTTACCATTTATTGAATATATGGCAGGGTCAATATGCACTACCAGTTAGGTGTGATTGCCTACATTTCATCTAATTTCACTTTCAGACTACGGCACTGCTGGGTAATGGAAAACAACATGGCTGTTGAATTGCAGTATATAATTTCTTTTGGACAGTACCTTTGGCATAAATCCTCAGTCATTCCAATCTTCTCCACCTGAATTCTCAAGATGGTTTCTGGATGTACAGGAGACTTCCAAGACCATGAGTTACTGGGATTGAAGGCATCTGGGGGCCATGCCCAGAGGTCTCAGGAATGGATGACCTTTGGGTCCTCACTGACCTCTGCAGGAAAATACGTCTGCTGGTCTCTGGATGTCCTGCAGGCACATACTGCTGAAGTCTGGGTCTGGTGAACTTGTGGGATGTTCTGCTGGTTCCATCCCATCTGGGCTCTCACTGTCACTGTGGACCTATCTGAGTTGACCAACCAAATCATTTCCTGGCTCTGGTTTAGGCTACCTACACTGCAGCAGTGGGGTCACTCTGCTCTAGTTCCCACAGCTGCCTCACAGATTCTCCAGCCAGGTTCCTTCTTTGTCACCTATGGGCCAAACACACATACTTGTGGATTCCTACCACAGCACATGAAACTCAGGTATGTGCAGAGAGTTATCAGAGAAGTTTGGAGCAGGACTTCTAGCCCTCTATATGACCCCTTGCTCAGCCACTTGGAACATACCTGCTAGGACAACGTTTCTCAAACTATCTATACAGTGTTTTTCTCTCAATCCATTGCAAACCAATAATTTTTTGAAATATAATAAAAATTAATTACTAGAAATGTAAAATACCAAAGAGGGAACCAGGTGCTATGGTTCACACCTGTAATCCTAGCACTTTGGGAGGCTGAGGCAGGAGAGTCATTTGAAGCTAGAAGTTCAAGACCAGCTTAGGACATACAATGAGACTCCAACTCTAAAAAAAAATTAAAAATTAGTCAGGCATGGTGGCATGCGCCTATAGTCCCATCTATTCAGGAGGCTGAGGCAGGAGGATCACTTGAGCACAGGAGCTTGAGGTTGCAGTGAGCTATGATGACAGCACTGCACTCTAGCCTGGGAAACAGAGCAGGACCCTGTCTCAAAACAAACAAACAAAACAAAATAAAAACAAGAGGTACACAACACAAGTCCCAGTTTTAAAAAATTATTATTTGATTCAACAAGCATAAAACTAGTCTATCAAATTGCTCTAGAAGTTTCTAGATGCTATTCTCCACTGCAGAACTTATCTTTGTGTAACTGGCAGGTCGTAACAAAGGATTGCAGGCCAGCACCTTCTCAGGACCACAGTTTGAATAGCACCAGCTTAGAAGGTGCCACGTTGGACTAAGCACTTCTCTGGAGTGGTATCTGATCTTCCCAGGCAGTGCTGGGGAAGGCAAGAACAAGTCCCACTGTTCTGGGATTCTCCAGAGTTTCTCCTTATATTTTTTCTAACAGCCTTCTAATGCCACACCCACCTATAGCTGCTGTTGCCATGCCCCAGGGTTGTAGCCTTAGGGATAAAGCCAGGACACACTTTCCCTGCCTGGGTCTCTCTTGGCGTCTGTCTCTCTGACCAAGAACCCCTCCACTCTCTCCTCTAGCTTCCCCTCTACTTGGACCTTATGGAAAAAATTCCCCATATTTGCTTTCTTTTTTATTTCAATAGGTTTAGGAGGTACAAGTTGAATTCTGTTACATGCATATATTGTGTACATCTTTGCTTTTGATATTTGAACAGGAAGGTTTTTCCCTTTGTCTCTTTCTCTTTATTTTTTCTTTCTTTCTCTTTTCTCTCTTTTTTCTTTACAGCAGTTTAGAAAACTCACTCTCTAAAAGGCTCAACTCTCTGCTAGAAATTTTTTTTTTAAAGTTGGCTTTGCAGCTCAAGGCTGATCAATGCCCTCTTTGTTCTAGATGGTGTCCGCCCTTCTCCGGGAGGGACAACTGCCATTGACAAAATGGGTGGGGTGCTCAGAGGCAGAAAAATTTACAGAATATGAAAATATTTCATAAAATGCCTATTATACTCATATCTGGGTGATAAAAATAGCAGCAATTATGAAGGGTTTAAAAACTTTAAAAAAATTATACTTGCTTGATAATTGCACAAAATGATAATTTGGATGGAAACGTGTATATATCCCTTTACTACACATTCCTCTCATCATGTGACAGGAAGAATTCTTGTATTTTATATGGATATATACATACATATTTATGGAATCAAAAATATCACTAGTATAATTATAATAAAGTTAAAATTGTAAGAGTTATTAAGTGTGTGTGTGTGTGTGTGTGTGTGTGTGTGTGTGTAAATAATTGGAGGGAGAATGAGCCTTATGCATTCTTGGAATTTTATCTTCACATACCAATTGACCTCTGCTTTACTCTGATGAAAATTGAGTTGCCCAGAGAAAATTGGATGGTTCATTCTCCATATTCTTATATTTCAAAAATTGCAATTTTGTAAAGTTGCCTGCAAAATTACTTTATAGAATTCAAAAGAAACTAGAAAATCTAGGCAGTGTTTATACATCTTCTCTTACTGTTATCAATTATTTATTATAACCACATGAATAATTCTAGTTACTATTTCTATTTCAATAGCTATTATCTTCTCAAAAGTTGCTGTAAGAAATACATGTAGTTTTCTGAGATCTTATCTCTTTAAGGCTTATAGCTGAACAGAGGTCATATTCATCTTACTATTGGAAATTTTTGTTCAGGGCCTAGAATATTAAAGAAACCAAATAAATGCCCTCCAAATTAATTACTGGGAGTGAAAAATCTCACCTTTCCCAAACTTCTATTGGGCATACTGTCCCTCTGCTTGTGCATACTTTAAATTGAACTGACTTAATAAAAAAGAAGTAGAAAACATGTAATTTTTTTTAAAAAATTCTAAACAAATATTACTAAATATCCTACAGTATCTTTAAACAATTCATTCTCAGGGTATCAGTCAGAATACAGATAGAAGAGGGGTGGAACATTCACACTGGATAACTTGGGGAGAATTTAATGAAGAGATTCCTTTTGAGGGTGTGGTCAGAATGTAGGAAATCTACAAAAGATAGTGCAGTACCACGGAGCTGATTAAAGGGGACATTGTTACCATCCTCAGACTAATAAAGCCAGTCGGAGCAGAACCCCAAGATGGAGAAAGCTTAGATGGAGAATACTTAGTGAACCTACCGTCCTCAGAAGACTCTAGCAAAAGATGAAGAAACCAAGCTAAAGGTCACAAACATACATTTCTGTTACAAATACAAGTAGCATTTAAAATGACATAGACTTTATTATTTTCTTCCCACTACTTGCTGTCACTTCCCCCTTGACTCTGTGACTTTGGGTCAAGGAATGTTGCCAACCCAAAGTGCTCTCTTCTCCTTGCAAGCAAAGAGCCTACGGTGTTCCCCTTAGGCAGACTCAACCAGAAGTCAGAGGAAGCCTGCTCATATAGATCAAAGTCCTAGTTTCCAGAGTAGGGTGAAGGAGAGTGGTAAGTGAAGCTAGAGAAAAAAACACAAGACATCTAACACACCCAATATGTTGTCTTGCAGTGCATGCTCCAAGAGGACACATGGTTACATGCATGCTCTTTAAAATATTTTGCATCTAATGCATGCTTAAAATACATGAAAGGGCTAATGAAAGCATATATGCAAGCATATCAAGAGTAACATCATTTGTCTTACTGTCTTTTCATAATACCTTGTAACAATAGTTAATACATTTTTTTGAGTTTTCATTATATGTCATTATCATACATTCTTGGATTGTAATGAACATCATGTTTGTGGCCACCAGCCATAAAAAGCCTCCTTAAATTTATGGAACTTCCCTCTTTGTGAGTCTTGCATCCCAAGGTAGAAGCCAGGACTAAGTGTCCCAAGATCAGGCATGAAGCCTAGCTTAGACCAACCATACTAATCTAAATGAGACTGAGTTTGGAAGAGAGAAAGGAGGGAAAGAGAATGCACTGCATGAGGACTCCCTTTCCCCAGCAGGCACAGTAAAGCATGGCACAGAACCCCGTCATTCTAGACAGGATAGAACAGAACCCCGTCATTCTAGACAGGATGCACAGCAGTAAGTGTCCCTTGCTTGGACTTTCAGTATAGACTACAGTGCCCACACCCAGAATAGATGTGAAATCAATAGTTTTTCCTGGCTGTGAGGCCACTGTGTCTGATTTTCTGACCCTCCCAAAGATTCTCTAAACCATCCTTAATGACTTTCTTTACTACTAAAACTAGCTAAATTAAGTTCTGCTATTTGTAAATGTTTTCTAAAAAATCTGAGTGATACACATTTTAAACAACATGTTAATACAATCTTATATGAGATTTTCTTGCCAATAAAAAACCTAGAGCTTGGAAAAGTAAAGATTATATAACTTGGAAGTGGCCAAAGGGCCAGTAAAAAGAGACCTTTCTCGTGCCAAAGGCTCAGTCCACTCTCCACAACGGCCCTTTCGCCCTGTCTGCTCGCTACTCACCTGCAATGTCAACAGCAAACTCTTCAAAAGACACAAGTCCTGAAAGAGATGCTTTAGGGAAAGTTGAAGCAAGAAGATAATTATCACTTGAGAGGCTTTTATAGAGACAACTGCATTTATATCAAAAGAATTAAGGACTCAGGTTGATTTTCAATCCAAGCAGAAAAAGTGCTATAATTCAATCTATGGAGTGTAGGAGTGATATCTACCTCAAAACAAAAGCATTAGAATTTTTTCTTTCTGTTTTCTCCTGTCTTCAAGCATCTTTAAATGTGAAACTCAGATGTCATCTAAGCCCCTCTTGGCCCTTGGAACATGATATATATTTCTGCTATGGTTTGAACGTGTCCCCTCCAAAATTCAGATATTGCCAGTTTGATAGTATTACAAGATAGGGACCATAAAAGTTGATTGGGTCATGAGGACTCCTTCCTCGTGAATGGTATCAGGCACCTTTATAAAAGGGCTTGATGGAGGGAGGTCATCTATTAATAGCTTGCTCATCTTTCTTCTGCTACATGAGGACTCCGTGTTCCTCCTCTTGGGAACAGGCAGCCCTCACCAGACAACCAAACCTGTCGACACCTTGATCTCAGACTTTCCAGTCTCCACGATTATGAGAAAATAAATTTCTGTTCTTGGTAAATTACCCAGTCTCCAGTATTTAGTTATGGCAGCACAAATGGACTAAGACAGTGTCCATTAATTCCTAGAAAAATGATTAAGAAAATTTTCCATAAAATTTCTGCTTTATTTGCTGTATTCTGGTTCCTGAACTCATGCACACTCTACTCTGAACACAAAAATCACTTCCTTCACTAGTTTCACCACCACCATCCCAAAAAACAACTTTATTAGAGATTGTGGGCACAAGGAAGTGTTATATCACATATCATGCACTTTTCTCACACCTTGTCATCTCTTCTCTTTCCTGTCCTCCCTTCTCTCATCTTTCCTTCCCAGAGTGCCTCCAAATTATATTCCTTTCAGGAAATAGAGACATGAAATCTTTTCCTTACAACAAACATGTATATCCAAACTGATCAAAACATTCCCAAGATCACCACTCACAGAGAGTCCCATTGTCTTCAGAAGGCTTTAACAAAAGGCAAAGAAACCAGGCTAAAGAACACTAATACACATTTTTGTTACAAATACAAGTAGCATTTTAAATTATTTAATAAGGACACATTAGCAATCATCAGGACTTTCCTCCTAGCAGAAGGGGCCAGAAGAAAGGAAGAGACACCCTGAGGGTAAGTGGGGCCAAGGAAGAAGTAGCTGAGGGAGGGAACAAGAGCTAGCCATAATCTTGGCTTCTTCCACATCTTTACTATGCAGACAGTTTCTTAAAAGAAAGCTCTTTCAATCTGATTCTAAGAGACACCCATGTGTGCTGTGTATGGATCTGTAGTAACAGTTTGAGAGGTGATAGTGGATAAAAAAGAATAAACTGTATGTCAACAAAATTTATTTTCTTGAAAAATCTGTGTTCTAAGAATTTAAAAAATTATTTGGAGAAGAATTCTATAGGTTCTACTAGACTGCCCAGAGTGTCGATGGCATGAAAATAATTTCTACTTGTGTTTCCTCTTTAATGTTAGACATTCAAGTACAGATCCTAGCTTTGCCATTGAATTGATACCTTACACCCACTGTATAAAATACGTGTGTCAAACCATTGAAATATAAAGTAATGAAACTGATTTCTCATGCCACACATGAAAACCCATTTCATTACCTTGTAATCACATCTCACGCTAGGTGAAACCAAAGCATAATAAACATTCATAAATCATATTACAGAGCCTCTACACCTTATAAATTCATAGTATCTTGTAACAGATAAAATGGGTGTTTTTAGATTTCTGGAAAGTGATTTTTTAAAAATAAAACCAGGCACTGCGGTGATATTTGAAAGAGAAGATCGGATATACTAGACTAGTTGAAACTATTACTTCTACTCCTAGGAGTTTAACGAATTGTAGCTTTTTCAATTAAATACTCAATGTAGTTTGCAAAAGGAATTAAACTGAAACAACCAGTTATAGACAGTACTTTTTTAATATTAACTAACAGACTCCTTGAGTTGCTTATCTTGTAAGTCCGGTATTAGTACTTTGCTACTATTTTCTTTTAAAAAAAAAAAAGTCAATATTTAAGACAGTCTTCTCGATTTGTTCTTCCTGTCTTTGGGAAAGGACAAATTCCTCCAGTGCTCATCGGTTTGCGGCCTTTTGTTTACAAGGCTTAATTATCATAAGTTTGAATGTGTCTGTTGAGGCTTCGAGATAAACCATAAACCTAAACGTCATTGATGCCCAGTCAACATTGGTGATGTGAATTGAAAGAAGAAAATCCCAATTCTTCATAATTTCTTTCAAATATGGAAATCATAGAATCTTGAAAGAGGGAATTTAAATCATTCCTGTTTTTAATGCGGAGATGGTGAAAATAAAAAATATTGAGTAGGGAAAAAAAGATAAAATTTTACAGCTTGTAAATACCAAATACCTCCCCCTGAATTGGCCTTTCTGATGCACTAAGAAATGATGCTTTCAAGGGTGTTAAGCAGTGACTCATTTGTGCAAGTCTAGAGCTCTGTACTTTCTAACCTGTCTTCTATGAGACCTGTATGCCAGAGCTATGCAGTCATTCAGTGAGAATTTCTTCAGGGAAATGTCAGGAAAAAGTCCAAGACCACTTATTTCCTCATCACAAGAGACCTGAATTCCGAGTGCAGAAGCACGTGGCTCTCATTAACCTGGGAGACAGACATTGAACACTAAGATGCAAGAGGAGAAATGAGCTCCTCCCAGGATTGCATCAGAATGCATTGAAGCTAGTTTGTTAAATGTAAGTAAAAAGAAAGTGAATTTAACTGAACGAAATAAAAATATTTTTCAGAGCTATGGGCATTTATATGCTTAGGATACTAAGAGTGGTCAAGAAGGAAAATCCTATCTTGCCATAAAACAACAATAAAGAAACCTCAGATGTGGCTTAGCCAGATAGGAAATGATAAATCAGCCACCTGCATGCCACAGATGCCAAGCTCTTTGAATTTCCTTGCTAATTCAGAAACGGAATATACTGCTTGTCACATGCTTCACATAAAAACCTTTGAAAGGGGAATTCATTAAAGAGAGAGTTCACAATATAATGAAGCAGACGTTTATTGCTAAAATGATTGCTGACCTGGCTTTTTAGTTATTTTGGTTTCACATTAAGATACTCCCAGCTTCTGGCTTCAAACGCATATTGAGGGTAAAGCAATGTGCCGCAGTGCCCTGTGCTTCCAGAGGTCACTTGCAGAGTAACCCCAAGTCCCAAGAACACATGTGGGAATCTAAACATAAGTGGAGAAAAAGGTCTTTGAACAGAGTGGAAAACAGTTGTCACAAAGCTCAGATACTTTCTTCTGAAGGACAGGAAAGCATTGATGTGGCCATTGAAACATTGAATCTCAGCTCTCCTATTTATAAACTGTCAGTAGCCTGGGTTACTTCATCAGGACAATGTAAATAATAACATCTACTTTATAAGGTCTCTGTGAAGATTTCACAGATAATACATACAAACATCTACCTGAAACATAAAAGACATTTAGTAAATGGTAGCTATTATAATTATTGTTTTGAAGATTCTAGGAGCCTCTTTCATTCCCTCCTTCAGATGATAAATGATTAATTAAGGAAACAGATTAGAAAGCAAGAGGATATTCACTACATAAAAAATAACAGCTGAAAGAAACAAAGTAGCCAGAAGAACAATCAAGGCATAATGTTCAGAACCCAGTTCTATTCTTGGCAAAAAGACTTCACTCATCACCACCCCTTAAGGGTATCATTGCATTATAGCACATTAATGTCCATAATGATAACAGTTAAATATCAAAGAAGCATTAGCTTTAGTATAAGTTGTGCAAGAAGGCAAGGGAAATATGCAATATTTTCTTAAATGATTTCTATTAAACTTTTTCACTTAAAAACAAAACTCTTGCTTCTTCAAAAGATAAACTCCAAATTTCAACTATTAAGATACCATTTTTTCACCTATTAGATTTGCAAAAATGAAAAGGTTTGGTGTGGCCAGGCGCAGTGGCTCATGCCTGTAATCTTAACACTCTGGGAGGCCAAGGCGGGCGGATTGTTTGAGCTCAGGAGTTCGAGACCAGCCTGAGCAACAGCAAGACCTCATCTCTACTAAAAATAGAAAAAATTAGCCCGGCTTGGTGGTGACTGTCTGTAGTCCCAGCTACTCAGGAAGCTGAGGCAGGAGGATCACTGAAACCAGGAGTTTGAGGCTGCAGTGAGCTGTGAACACACTGCTCTAGCACTGTAGCCTGGGTGACACAGTGAGACCCTGTCTCTAAATAAAAAGAAAAGAAGGAGAATGCAGACACTCTTTTTGAAGACTGGACAAAAATAATGTCTGATATAACAAGTCAAAACAAAAGATGGGAAAGGAATGATAATATATATGAATAAGTGGAATATATATACATACATATATGTATACACACACACACACATACATAGTGTTTATATATGACTAAAATTTCTCTGGAAAGATACACCAGAAATTAGCAACACTGGCTGAAGTGAATGGCTGGAGAATTGAGGTGAAAGAGAGATCTTTCACTCTTTTTCACCTCTTGAATTTTGAACCACATGAATATATCATCTATTCCAAAAATAAAACAATCTTTCTGTTCCCACAGTTAGCAGTGTGAACAAGGCCTAGAAATGGAAGAAGACTTACCACAGGAGGTGTTGAATGGGGGGCTGTTGAGAGGGGACAGTTGCACGTACAAAGTCAGATATACAAAGTAAAGTAGGTGCCGGGAAGAGAAATCGTGAAGTATCCGTACGGCCTTACCACTGTGAAGAAGAATGCATGCCAGATATAGACATTGTTTGGAAAGGAAAGCTATTGATCTACGATGCATTTTTGTTGTCCTGTCATTTGTCTTCCAAAACCAGAAGAAAAATTGGTTTTTCAGTTTTTCTTACAAGCCTACCATTGTCTATAATTTCATTGTGCCCTGCAAATAAATTATAGAAGAGGTTTAGCAAATATTTTTTCCAAAATGTTGTCAGTGAAACGACTGTTCCACAAAAAGTTCCACCAGAAAGAGGATTCCATGATCAAATAGGTTTGTGAAGCCTGCGTGTCATCTTTCATATTCATGAGGCACAGGAACATTTCCAAACTTTTTTGTTTTTAAGCTGAATACCTATTAACAGCCCACGAAAAATAATATTTACAATGTTAGTTTAGATAAACTAGCCCTGTTAACTTTACCGTGTTTTACCATCATATTTTGCCAGGTGTAATAATTGAGCCACAATTTAATAGACATATTTTTTAAAAGAAGCAATAACACGTTTCAATTATATTTTAAACTCCGTAAAGACAAGGGACTTAGGACCATCAAACTTTCAGCTATCAAATTTGATTATCAACTTCATGGTATTTTCAGAAAAGTATTATGACACAGAAATAATGTAATTCTAGTGTAAATTTTCTATTATACAACCTGGTTGATTGATATAATTTTGATCTGTTTTATTCATTGGTATATCCTTAACTAGAACAGTGTCTGGCATATAATAGGTAGTTGATAAATATTTATTAGATTATTAAATGACAGCATGAATAAAACACACTAATTAATATACTCAGTAATACAAAAATTATCTAATAATCACGTACACAAAAAACCACAACTATACTAAACCACTTTTTTCCTTTTTGCTTTTGTTATCCTAAATGTACTCCCAGACT
The DNA here is from genome assembly GCF_000956105.1 of Propithecus coquereli. NCBI lineage: Eukaryota > Metazoa > Chordata > Mammalia > Primates > Indriidae > Propithecus > Propithecus coquereli. Next base: position 1,687,516 of record NW_012142301.1, read on the forward strand.
CTATGCTACCTCAAAGGAAGAGCATTGCAAACATTGTTGTATAGACATTTTTAAAAAGGAATAATTGTAATTTAATAAGGCCTGGTCATTAGAAAGTGACATGTATTACATTAAGTGATCAATTTTAAATAACTGTATTTTCTGCCGGCTACGCCCAGATCTGCAGCGACTCTCAGCACCTTGGGACTGACCTGGCTTGGGTTTGTCAGTGTCTAAAACGATGAAATGTGTCAGAGTTTGGATCATGTCAAAGTCAGACAGTGCCCAAGCAGCTTAGCATATCACTGTCAAATGCCAGAATGAAGGCTTGCTGAGTCATCCTGGTATCCTTCAGGGAGCAGGAAAGTATTATACAACTTCTCTGGCCCCCAGTCATCCCTGGGACAAATCAAATTTGGGCAAATTAGTTAAGTCATATGTTCTTTCAGTCATTCATTAAATATTTACTTACTGTCTACTATGTTCTCAATGGACTGCTGGGTGTTAAATCATTCCTTATAGGCACCCTCATAACAACAACAACAATTTAGTGAGTGGTTACTATAATACGTACCGAGAATTGTGCAAGAACTTTACATGGTTATCTCATTCAACCTCACAGCAACCTTCTGGGGTAGCTGCTCTGGTTATCACACATTACAGATGAGGACGCTAAGGCACACGGAGGTGATGCAGCCTGACCACGGCCACACAGCTAGTGAGGGGCGGCAGGATTCTGAGCACGAGCTAGTCAACCACTGAGCCTGCAATCTAAACCACAGAGCAATAACAGGCCCTGCCCTCCCTAAAACCAAGCATATGCATCAACATTTTTGCATAAGGGGAGCTAAAACTTGTTGAGCACCTTCCATGTGCAGACGCTGCGTTTTATATTTTCGTATGGATCTCATTTAACAGAGTCATGCAATGAAACAGTAAACAGCAGGAATTAAAAGTCCAGGACTTAGCTTAAAACCCGGCTCTGCCACTTACTGCCTAAGTCCTTGAGCAAATGATTTCACCTCTCTGTGCCTCAATTTTCTCATCTGTAAAAGGTGAAAGTAGCTACTTTATAGAATGAGTATTATTCAATCAGTTCATTATATAAACAAAACACTTAAACCATTGCTGGCACATAGTGAGTACTACATGTCTTATCTATTTTTTTTTAATCTAGGTAAAAATGTAATCTAAGTAAACAACAAAAGACATTCAAAAAAGAAACTCATGGAGGAAAATGGAAGGGTTGGAGGAAAGCTAAAGCCCCACACCACACCTTGCAATGTTATGTGGCCAATATCGGCTCCCAACGTCACCTAGACCATATGTCTCTGAACCTTGTGGATGATTTTGGTCTGCATCAAGTGCAACCTCCTCCATCACCCCTTTGAGAATTTCTAGCCACTTTGCCCCAAGATGCCTCAAGTTTCAGGGCTACTGCTTGGTCTTTTGGGGAGAAATCTGGCCCAGGCCCTACCTCTCCATTCTATCACTTGAACACTGGACTTTAGTTAGGTCTTCATGGCCCTGTATATCATCTGGGAAGGCCGAGGTTGTTAAGCAGGAAGAATTGAGCCTACTAGGTATTAAGTGAAATACATCACAATTGCCACAGATTAAAATGAGAATACACCAGCAAGAGGAGCTGTTACTAATCTCAAAGTATTGTAATTTCCTACATATCACCTAAGAAAAAAATCTTTTAGAAAAGATGATCGTTAAGATTGTGTTTCTGAGGTATTTGTTTTGTTCTTTTTCTGGATGAGTCTGGTGATTGCTGTATGATTACACATTTAAAGGATACATTATCAATTGGTGTGTATAAAACCCTCAGTATTGTAAAGCTGCGGTCCCCAAGTCCCCGGGCCACAGACCAGAACTGATCCATGGCCTGTTAGGAACCAGGCCACATAGCAGGAGGTGAGACAGTGAAGCTTCACCTGTATTTACAGCCATTCCTCGTCTCCTGCATCACCGCCCTGCGCTCCGCCTACTGTCAGATCAGCAGCAGCATTAGATTCTCATAGGAACACAAGCCCAACTATAAACTGTGCACGCGAGGGATCTAGGTTGCACACTGGTTATGAGAATTTGTCTGAAACCATGCCCTCCAAATCCATGGAAAAACTGTCTTCCATGAAACCAGTCCCTGGTGCCAAAAGAGTTGGGGAGCCTTTCATTAATCATTAGTCATAGTAACAAGTCCAGCTCATCACTGTTCTGAGTGAAGAATTCTAGATGACCTACAGCAAAGTTAACAAGAGGTCTTACCAGTCGGGAAGTATTAGTCTGGCCAGGGTTAGCACTGTGGTGCCTATTCCCATCATGCTGTGCAGCAGTCCAAATTTCTTTGGCCCTAAAATACACTAAAACTGTAGACTTGCAATACAGAATAACCTGCCAATGAAGTTGAAACTACACTCCAAGTGTAGTTGATCAAGTGGAAAATAAATATTGGTGACTCACCGAGATGTTTACTGATGCACTAGTTACTGTACATGGCAGCCTCACTCCATCCTTAGCCTCCTCTGTTGCTTTGGAGGCCTCTGTCATTTCTAAAGTGTATTGAAATTAAATTAAAAATTAAAATTAAAATTATGAGTCTGTGTAAGAGCATTTGGGGATGGAAGAGAAGGACCCAAATAAGGAATTTTTTAATATATTATTAATGTATTTATTTTGTTATAGTTTCTTTCCCAATGTAGCCTAAAGAAAATGTTGGCACACATATAAACTCACCTGGGAACCTTCACTCCACTCACTTGATCCAGCCTAGAACAGGTAAAGATAAACATTACAAAGAAGATAAGTTCCTAGTGGGTAGGACCATATTTGTCTACATCACCAGTACCTGATTTAAAGAGCCACTTAATACATACTTTTTATGATGGTGAAGTGTTTGCATCAAATCACTATGTAAAATTAGTGCCAACTTTGTACTTTAATCACAAAATGTCCAATCTACAGTACATTTACAGAAGTAACAGATTATACTTTTAGACAAATATTGCAATTTTTCTATATAAAGACTGGTTGCAAAATTAAATATTGTTAAAAAATAGAACCAATAAAAATACTTTTATTTCTGGTTAGGCCTACTGGCTAATAGAAGTCTATTGGTTTTTGTGCTACTGAGCATTGTGTCTCTCAGCTCTAGCAAATTGTTGAGCTCTTCTATGAATGCAACCCATAGCCCACTGTGGATTACACTAAGCTCAATGCATAATTACAAAGTCTCCAGTAATTATGGTTTAACTGAGCATACTTTTGAAGATTTTTATAATGGAGAAAATATTTGCTGGAGGAAATTCTCATCAAAACATGATTTGCAAGAATGTTGGTTACAAAGTTCTTTCTCAATGCACAAGAGTGTTCCATAAATAACAGTGTTAAATATTGCAGCAACCATGAGAGATAGTCAAGTGGGAATATTATATTCCATTTTTTTATATTATAGTTTGGGAAAACTAAAGCCTCTCCTGGTTTACCATATTGAGTTAGTCATACCCATTTTGTCTCTCATAGAAGTTTGTCATTCCTACAAGTTTGTGAGCTCTAGGCAGACTAAGACTGTATTTTAATTACCTTTTGAAATAATATTTATTAAGGATTTTCTTGGCAGAAAATTCAGAACACACAATACAAAAAATAAAAATCTGTAAGCAATACCACTATACATATTTTGTTGTTTAAAAACCTTTTTATGCTTATATTTAGTGACTTTCAAAAATTTTGGGACATATGTGTCACCTGGGGATCATGATTAATGGTAGACTCTGATTCAGGCAGTCTAAGGTAGGGCCCAGGACTCTGGACTCTGTATTTTTATAAAGCTCCCAGGTGATGCTAAGTTAATGGTCCACAGACCACACCTTGAATAGCATGGCCTCTATTTTGCCTGTGTGAAATCTGTGGCCTTAACTTTATTAGAATACAGTATCAATGCTCTTAAAATCTTTGATAGTTTTTCCAAGTATAGTATTGGTGAAATGTTTTTCTTTATTTTTTAAGAAATTATCCCGAAGTGAGGAACTGGTGCATAGTTTGGTGATCATGATGGTGTTTTCATAACCAGAAAAAAATTTCTTTGTAATTCAGGAAAGGACATTGAAGTCTTCTCTGGATGTTGGTCACAGGAAACTGATGAAGAGTAACATGGCCGATGAAGATGGCAGCATTTAGAAAAGAGAAATATTTTAGACAGTCTCAGCAAAGTGGCAGAGATGCAAAGGCATCATTAAAGACCAAGAGGCCTGGAGAGGGGAGCTTAGCTAGATAAAAATCCAGGGCAGTTCATAGCCACATTCATATGGTTTGTGAGCACTTGGCCTGATCATGTGCATTGCGTCTCGTTCCCCCGGTAGAGTATTAACTTTCTGAGGGTGGGGACCATTTGTCTTATTCAACTTTGTCTCCCCAACACCAAGAAAACAGTAGGTAGATAGTAGACAATAAATCAGTGCTTTTCAACCAACTCCTGTACAAAGGAAGTTTAATATGGCTAGGGTAGTCACAAAAGGAAAGAGAGACTAAAATTAAGAGTCCATTGTATACTTGAGGCTTGAGTTAAAAATGGTTTGGTCCAGGGCAGCATTTTCCAAAGCGTGTTCCAAGAAATACTAGTCTCACATGATGTTCCTGGAAAAAGAGTTAATGGTCAAAACAGCTTGGGAAATACTGCATTCAGTGTCCCCCACGCATGCCCCTGAGGAGGTGTGTGGTATATGTATTAAAGAATGATACACCTATTACTTTATGAGGGAAAAAAAGTATTTAACCAAGCAGTTCTCAAATTTATCTGACATATGCCCACTCCTCATGCTCCTGCATGTAGCATCTAATGATTTTTTGTGGAAGCGAAGCTTTGGGTTCTATGAGGAAATATAAGATGAGATTGCCAAGAACACTGCTTTCCCAATGAATCCCTTAGCCCTCAAAAATGAGATTACTCTTCTTTCTCGTGCACATCAGGCATAGCAGTTGCAGGGAACTCCTGAGTTCTCTGGGTGGCTGGTAAAAACATGGAGGGGCCCCCGACTCCAGGCATTTCTCCCTCCACTTCTGCAGAGGTAACAGAAAGGGAAGTAAATCCTGGTCCCTCCCCTGGCATACACTGTAGCCTGGGGCAGACCATCATAGATGTGGTGATTGTAGACTGAACTGATTTAAAACTAGTGTTACAATGCTACAATCAGCTTGACCTCATTCTCTGACAGCCGTGGACAGAGAAAATAAAATCACCCCTGGACAAAAGTGGCTCTAGCTTTATGTGTATAAAACTCTAAAAGCAATTCTTTGTTAAAGATGCCTAAAGTAATATTAATAATAAAAGAAAAAGAAGTTGTTTACAATTTGTTTATTTGCACCTTTCTAAGGCAATGAACTGAGATTGTAATTTTTAAGAAGTGGGAAGAATGTATAACAAAAACTTTGTACTCATCACTCAGCTTGAACAATTGACATTTGCCAATTTGTTTTCATTTATATCTTCCCATGCTTGTTTATTTTCTAGACTATTTTATAGCAATCTCCAAACCTTATGCATTTCAGCTGGAAATTCTTTGCTATGTATGTACCTGATAAGGCATATACATAGCATTATATATATATAAAATATATATATATATCATGCCACATATATTCTACACCATTATCAAACCTAACAGAAATAATAATAATTCCTTAATATCATCTGATACCTAGTTTATATTCAAAATTCTAAGATTATTTAAAAGATACATCACAGTATGTACAGTCAAATCAAACCAAGACCCAAACAAGGCCCTCCTACACTGGGTTGTTATTTCTTACATCTCATTCTCAATTTTCAGTCCACTTTTTCTTTTTTTTTACTTTTTTCATTATTTTCTATTTTATTTTTTTCTTTTATGCTAGATGTATTTTTAAGATTTTTTTTTCAGAACTTATTATTCTAATATAATCAAAGGACATGAAACAATGAAATAGGTGGGTCACCTTTTAAAATTTGGATGGACTATGTACAAAATTAAATGGACTTAATATTTCATCCTTTATGTTGTAAATGTCATTTATTTGTCCTCAGCTAATTTTTCTTTTGTAGGAAAAAAAAAAGCCCAATCAATTAATTAGCTCAGGAGGCATAATTTCTGAGTAATACTTAAATGCTTTAAGTTTTTCCTGTAGATGAGACAGGACTCTAACCCTAACCCACTGATTCCCAGGCCCAAAAATGCCCATTCTCAATGAAAGGAGTAAAACTATACAAGTGCTGAGCTGACACATTCTTTTCGAAAGATTTGCCTCTATCCACCCAGATTTCTGAGTCGCTTTTAAATGATTAGCATTTAGAAGGCCTCACCTATGTGTGTTTCGTCTTACATATGCCATGGTTATCAAGAAACTTACGAAACATAATCTGATGATTTTCAGAAACTGGATTTGGCCTTCTGAAGAGTTTTGCCAGTTAGTCAACCCTGTTTCAGAAAAACTATATGCTAAATGGGGCACTTCATTGGCAAAGGCAGTAATTTCTGAGCTTCTATTTAGAAGAGAGGGGAAAAGAAAGATAAATTGTGAAGAGAATTAGTAACACAACCTTTCAATTGCAGGTATTTCAATTGATTAACTGTCAGACCAAGCATTTCCCTAAATTCAGCAAACCAACTCAATCTGTCTTTTGAAATATTCTTTGCAATTTGTTAAGGCTTTTTGTGTAATCGAGAACACTACGCCCCTACTATTAGTTCAAGTTTGATTTGTAGGTCGGAATTATTTTCCATAGAAAATCTACACATTGCATTATAATCTATATATTATAACCCAGTTAATCAAAACTCTTAAAATAGTCAAGGAATGCACCAGAAGGTTTCTAATAGGCACACAAATGATAGGTGAAGGTGTCTTCCTTATTGTCTTCAAGATTTGTTACAATTATGATATTTCTTCATGCTTTGAACTTAAATAGAGTAGCTCCCCATAAACTATTTCTTTCCAACATGGGTAAGAAACTTTTGTTCAACATTAACAGATGCTGATTAGGGGACTATTTGGAAAGGACAGGGTGTATACCTGCAATCTCATTTCTTAGAACCTATTAAAGTAATTTTGAGTTAAAATCCCCATTTACTCACAGAAACAAGAGGGATAAAGCTGTCAGTTTTCTAGCCACATGGAGTATGCTGTTCTCCAGTGTTGATCTTGATAAAGCAACCTCAGTTTCACAAACCACTGAAAAACTAGACTTTAACTGGCTGGCAGAAGAGCCAAGGCATCAATATGTCTTAAAATGGAGGTCAGGGAGAAGTTAAATTACTGAGCAAATGGGTAAAAATCTTTTCCCTAACGTATAGCCTAATTTTTCAGTACATCTCCAGACAACATTGTATGGCTACAGTCATTTAAATCATTTTATTTCTACATTTTGCTTCACACTAAAAGGAGGATGGGTCATATGTGACATTGGTGTTCAAAATGGGCAGCAATATGTAAGTAAGAACACCTTCCCTGACACAATACTATTGTCAGGGAAGCAACCATCTCTCCTGTGGGACAGATACCACCAATCATGTCAAAAATACATGCGAGTTCCCTCATGGTTTTATTCATCTCTGCTAATAGGCAAATCCCTCAGCCTCTGCAGTTGTGATGGCTCCTGTCCAAATGGACTTTCATTACACACAAGCAGCTTTCTTGCCTCTCTTTTTCTCTCAATCAAAGGTTTGCAGTCATGGAATCTAGAACCTTTGACAGGAGAGGCCTGAATGGTAGATCCGATGGCTCAAGCTAGCAGCCTAGGTTTGGGCCATGCCCAAAAGAAGGAAGCATCAAAGATCTAGAGAAGTTTATATCACAGGGACACAGCAGACGAAGTTGACACAATAAATGTTACTGACCAGCAACCGACTATATATAGTCTCTGTAATCTCCTTTCTTTGAGGGTAAGGCAGAGGTTATATTTTTAAAAGGTAAAAAGACATTGGATAACTAAAGAGTAACAGATTATAAATTGTTAGTGAAACTAGGGTTGGGGCAAAAATGGGATTGTAGGATTTCCACAGGGTTACTATGGAACAGGGCATTGCACAAAGACTCTGAGACTGGAGAAGGCCAAATGAAGAACTCCTGCCCCTGATAAAGGGGATGTCCTGGGCTCAGAATCGACCTGTAGATTGGGATACATATAGAAATAGAAAAATTGTGTCTCCAAGAACTAAGGGGAGGAACTAGACCCAATTCATAAATGAAATAAACACTTTTTAGGGGGATTTTCTTTCTTCTGTGACATCCTCATTTGATTTCCTGAAATTTAATATCAACTTGCAGTGTTCTTTTGAGCACCACAAAGAAACACAAGAACACCTTTGCTGTATCTAAGACAGACTGTCAAAACCATTAGGATACGGTATCACAGTGTCACCTTTCTCTTCTATAATGCTGTGGCAGACACTGCTAATTGTTGCCTGTTTACATTTGTTCAGCCCTTTCTCCTTTTAAGAGAACCCTGATTTTTTGTTTGGCTTTTGGCTTGAAATATATGTAATAAAAAAAACCCTGATTTTTCCAGCCATAGTTGCATCAGGGAACAATGTGGTGAAGCAGAAGCCCACTGGGTAGAGATTTTGGGAGCATCGCACAATGGAGCAGAGTCAGCTGGTGTGCATCCTTTGCCCTGCAGTCCTCCCCTTTGTCCTTCATGGAATATACACCCAACACTGGTTGGTGGTCACAAAGCAAAACCAGACATTAAGAAAAATGGCAGAGCTGAAAGCTAGAGGGAACTGACTCCTGGGTGACACCGTAGAATGTCATACCAGTCCTGGACTACCTGACTCCAGACGTTTTTATGCAAGAAAATAAAACCCCTACTGTATTTAAGCCCAGGTTTAAAGGTCTCTGATGCTCATAGCCAAACACATCCCCAAGTATATTTCATTCATTAATATAATATATTACATATACTCTAATAGCTCATTAACAGTTGATGATGTAAAATCCTCTGGAGTAGGAATTATTATTACGAGACCGGTATGAATTACCTAGCATCGAATCTTTTCATCATCTCGAGTTTTTCTCTCCCACTTAAATCACAAATCCAACTCCTCCCCAGCACCCCCAAGTTGTTTCAGCCTTTCTTCTTCATGGGCACCACTATTGCCTTTCCTCACCTGAATTGTTGCAAAGACCTCCTGATTATTCTTTCTGCTTTCAGGCTCATTCATTAATTTATGCATTCAGCAACTCATTATGGAATGTCAAGCACAATAGTAGATGCTGGGGAAAGAGTAGTGATGCAGATATATGTGGCTCGGGTCGTTAAACAGCTTGGAATTTTCCTACTTACTGTCACCAGTGATCTTCTTCCCCAAGTGTAAATATGGTCACGTCATTCCCTACTTAAAATCGTAAAATGACTTCCCATAACTTATAAGTAAAACTAAAAGTTTAAATTTCATGTGAGGTCTTTCAGAACCTTGCAATATGGTATCTCTCCAGCCTCATCTCACCACCTTCCATCACCTTCTTCTTCCACGTTCCCTATTTTCAAGTTCAGTGAACTGTTTGCTAGGTAATATATATATAAAGTGCTTTATGCAGGGCTGGCAAAAATAGGCACTTATAAAATGTGGCTTGCTTTCCTCAGCCTTTCTCCAAACACACCATATACTTTTAGACTCTCTGAGTTTGCATATTAATTTCGCCTGAAATTTCTCTCCCAGAAGACCTATTCAGAATTCGGCTTCAATGCTGTCAGCTCTCGAAGTCTCTGATGATGGAGAGAATCAATTTTTATGTTTTGTATGTTCCTTCCACATCATGGAACAGAAGAGTTACTAAAAATGTTAAAAAGGATGATTCATAACTGCACTTAATTCACTTCAGATAAATTAGGTTTCTGGTTGCTGACTGTTAATAGTAATGCACTGTTGGGAGAAAGATTGAGGAAGATTCTTTAGAACTGGCCATAATGGGAAGGCAGATTCCCAGTAAACCAAAGGCAATTAAAATACCTAATGCAGCAAGTGCAACTAATTTAATTAATTCCACATTTATTAAGCATCTAATGTATGGCCCTAGGTGGAGTTGCTGACAAAGCAGACAGATTGATATAAAACAAGGGTTTTCCTGGGCAATTGGAAGAGAGGAAAAGGTATAAGTGGAATGAGGCAAGAGAGTTGACAGTGTAGATAAGAAAATAAGTTAGCAGGCTCCTGAGTTTAGATTAGACAAGGAAGGAAATGAAAACCCAAAGAGACTGACAAAATTGGGAGAATGTCAAGAGATTAAGCAACTGAATGTCTTAATGCAAAGAATCGATGTAGTAGATGTAATGCAAGAAAATGCTAGAAGAAGAGATCATGAATAGGAAACAGGAAATCTGAGTTGAAGGTTTCAGTGCCACGGCAGTCCCTGAGCAGTCATGGGTATGGAGTGGAGTGAGGGTTGCAAGTCCTCGTTGGTGAGGATGACAAGGCACCATGAGGCTAGAAAATTGGGCATTTGTCCCTACAGACAGACAAGTCTTCCAGAATAATAGCTAGATGTGGGGTAAAGAAAGAATGTCAGTCAAATGATAAATTCTGTGTATTTGTAGAAGATTGTCTGTGGGGAGGCAGAGAGGGTAGTAGAGCTAAATAGCTTAACCCCCATAAGACAAGAGATATTTATGCAATGATGGAGGAACAATGCTTTGGAAGCAGTGCTGGGGATTCCCTCCCCCTCCATATCATTCAGACATGTACCAAAACTTGATGTTGAAAAGGAGGAATAATTAGTTCTACTTGAAAGGGCTAAGGGAAATTGTATTCTTGGGAGAAAACCAGGTTTAAACCAATTTCAAGAAGGTGTAATGAGTCTTCTGTGAAGATGATTAAGATGATGGAATTTTTCTTCATCATGAAATGGAATTTCTTGAAGACATAAAATATTGCAAGAGAGTTGAATAGTAGGAGGCTGGCCAGGGAAGAGGAAACACACAAAATCATTGGCATAGAAATATGGAAAGAGTAAATAGCCTGAGGTGTTTTCTTTTTGGCAAGGATGATGGGATGTGAGGCACAGCGGAATTAATTGGCATCAAGGTTTTAAGGAAACACCTGGAGCAAGTGCATTGCAGGCTGGCTCAGGCTGATCTGCAAGTGTGCTTTCGGACAGCCAGTATTAGCCTTCCGGGGCCTCTGCTCTGGGTCCATATGTAAACATTGTTGAGTAGTTGTCATGGTGTCTCTAACGAAATTTTAACCCAGGCAGATTGGAATTAAAATTACAGAGTTTCCAGGCAGATTGGAATTAAAATTACATAGTCTCCAGATACTCCCCTCTTGGTGGAAACCTCCCAATGAGAGGGGTGACTCGAGCTTTTGAAGGAATGTGCTGTGGGTTGGATGGGTCTCATCATGGAGATACCCCGGCATCATCGAACAGAGGTGAGATCCAGGAAAAAGAAATTCTCACTCTCAGAGACAGAAAAAGGTCAGAATATCAACTAATCATTGAGGCTGATCCATAGGAAGCACAAAAAAGTATTTGTTGAATGAATTGTAGGTTTTAACTTTTTATTAGAAAATAGAAGTTCTGACAGTACGTTTTCTAATTGCTGAAAAGGACAGGAGGAAATATTTAATACTAGTCATTCTTTCTGGCTGCCCTCTATCTAGCTGGGGGAGTTCCCATTTTATGAGTTAGGGTTAGAAACAAATGCCAGATTCTCATTCTTACAGCCTCCCTTGCAGGTCAGGAGTATGTATAAGACCTAGGCCCAGCCAATGAGATGCAACTTCCCAGGATTTACATGGGGATCCGGATACAGAATGGCAAAGAAATCATTCCTGTGGCAGGGGCTCTGGAGGCAAGGTTAGTTTCCCGTAGCAGTACCAGTAGCAGCGGCAGCACCCAGTGCTCTGTGCTGGCGGCATCCGCGGCGTGAGCTGCAGCATGTGGTGGTTAGTGGCAGTGGAAGTTCTGCTCCCACCCAGCCAGTTCCACATGTCATTTGTGCCATTGTTTCTGACTACACATCCTCTAACCACGGCTTTTCCTTTTCGTAGGATTCCTACCCGAAACTCTTTTAGAAAATTCAATTTTCCCTTAAATCGGGTAGATTTGGTTTCTTATTCTAGCAACTAAAAACTCTGCCATTGCAGGTGTTTGAAGAAGTGGGATGCTGAAAGTAACAGAGACTAATATGCGTAAAGGGGTAAACGGAAGAATTCTGTAGGTGGCAGTGAGAAACCAGGCTGGGAAGTTGGGACTCCTTTCACGAGGCTGTGAAGCCATCAGTTAAACCATCTGTTACTCTTGAACACAGACCACGGGCCTAGGGAGGCATTGGGCTTAGGAGAAAATGGTAGGCACATCAGCAGATGTATTTCAGGGAGCTTCCTGGGGAAAGAAACAAGCTAAGACTGAGGATGGGCCGCCTTAAAGAGGGAAGCAGGGGATTTAGCCGCAGCAGATAAATTTAAGACAAGCTTCATTTTCCAGGCCTGTCTTAAACAATCTTTATAAAGTCATTTCTGCTGGACAAAGAGAAAAATCCAGATGGCAACGATTGGATTATGGATATTGCCTTCCCACCTGAGGTTACTGTTTTACATTGTCTCAGGGCAGAGGTCATTAATCTGAGGTCTAGGAGGACCGACAACATGTAGAAGTCCATGGCATGGAGTCAGGAATTCTCAGACTCACAGTCTATTTCTAGAAAAGCTTGTTGGCTGTGTTATTAGCCCATGGAATTGACTGGAAGCACCTGAAGCCTACTGAGTTCTCACAGGAATTGTATTACCAAAGAAAGCCCAAGGTTAATAAACAATGGCCTGAGACCTCTGGGACATCAAGGCAATCCCCTGAGCTCCTAAAATCCCACCAACAGGATACAGGATACTAAAGCTATGTAGCCCCCAGAAAGGGCATTTTCCCCAATGTTTATCTCCAGTGTTGTCATACATGAGAATTACATCATTCTGGGGAGGGTGACTGCCCTACCAACTAAACCTGATATTTAAATGTTTCAAACACAGTAGGAATTTGTCTTGTATTCACATAACAGAACCGAAAAAGCGAAAAGGTAGATGGTGCAGCCTTCATCCATCTAGTAATTCACGGATCCAGGCTGAAAGAGGTTCTGCTTTATTCAACACTGAAGCTTATCAGGTGTCTCCACTTTAGTGAGCTGGAAAGGGGGAAAACAACACATAAGCACATTTGCTGGTGGTTTTAGGAGTCCAAACTACAGGAGATGCATGGCATTTCCACTAGTATTCTATAAGATATACCTCAGTCTACGCGGCTACAACTAAACACAAGGAGGGCTGGGAAAGGTGGCCTAGCTGTGTAGCCAGAAGGAAGAAAGAGGTATTAGAGAGCAGTAAGCCATTTGTATCACAACAAAGTAAAGAAAGACAATTCCTGGCTGAGTGAAGTGGCTCACTTTGGGAGGCCGAGGCAGGAGGATTGCTTGAGGCCAGGAGTTTGATACCAGCCTGGGCAATAGCAAGACCCAATCTCTACAAAAGTAAAAAAAAAAAAAAATTAGCTGGGTGTGGTAGTTCCAGCTTCTGGGGAGGCTGAAGCAGGTGGATTGCTTGAGTCCAGGAATTTGAAGTTGCAGTGAGCAGCCATGAGCAACCCTACACTCTAGCCCAGGCAACAGAATCAGACCCTGTCTTGAAAAGAAAAAAGAAAAAAGAAAAGAAAAGAAATAGGCTCTTCCTGAGAGAAGAACTGGAGCTGTACAATTGGGTGACTAGGTTCCTCTCTCTACTGGCAGGATAGGAAATCCTTGCTACTCCAAATCAACAGAATATAAGTGCTATGGACATGAGACTGTTGTAAGTTGTTTCCTATTATCTCTTTTTCAGAATCGGAGTTGCTTTGTAGGGGTGAGGGGTAGGAGAAGAGTTTATTCTGTTATGATAGTAATGAAAATTTTTTTTTTGAGACAGATTCTCGCCCAGGTAGAGTGCAGCGTCGTCACCATGGCTCACTGCAACCTCAAACTCTTGAGCTCAAGTCATCCTCTTGCCTGAGCCTCCCAAGTAGCTGGGAGTACAGGTGCCCCCCACAACACCCAGCTAATTTTTCTATTTTTTAGTAGAGACGGGTCTCAGTCTTGCTCAGGCTGATCTCAGACTCCTGAACTCAAGCATTCCTCCTGCCTCGGTCTCCCAGGGTGCTAGGATTACAGGCGTGAGCCACTGCGTCCATCTTTGAAAACTTGTTTTTAAGCCATATGTTCACACATCATGATGGAAGAAGTCAAAAATAAAAACCAAAAAATCCTTAGATATAGAATTGGGTATTGACTGATGAAACTGTGTATTATCCTACTTTAGGGAGGTTCGAGTATACTTTAGGTAGATGTGAGAACTTTTTACCAAGTGTGAGTGGGACAGAGGGTACACATTTAGTTGTTGATTGGACAAAGGATAGACCTGCAGGAGGCATTTTCAATTGCTCACCTAACATCCATTTCCCTGCTTCCTTCATTTGGGCATAATTAAAATTTTGTTCAGGGGACCCATTTTCTTCTTGACTTTATTTCATCAACTGTGGTCATCTCCTGTCTTTTGCCTGTGGTATGTAGAGAAAGGCATGGGATGGAATTCTGGCCAAGGAGACATTAAGGGGAATCTGCCGGATGGCTTCAGAGAAAGGTTGCATTACTAATAAAAAAGACTCATGAAGAGAAAGGGATCTCTTGTCTCCTTTGACATCGTGGTGAATGAGTATAGCATCTGGAACTGTGCCAATTTTGTGTGATCATGAAGGGAGCTGACTGTGGTGCAGTTGGTGGCAGCATAACAGAGCCAAAAGATGGAGAGAACTTCAATCACAACTGTGGTATCATTAAGGCTCTAAATTGACTGGCACCAGAGCCACCCCAATAAGAGTCTCTTCTTACGTAGGATAACACATTTACGTTAGTGTTTAAGATACTTTGAGTGGGGATCCTGTTTCTTTTAGCTGCAATCCTCGTAGTTGATAAAGCTCCTTCGTGCTATCTAGTCCATATATTCCATATCACACATGGGGAACCTAACGTTTCGTGCCTCATTGTTGAAAATACGTTTTTATATCTGATAAACATAAACTATCCTTTGCAGGTGAAGATAGCACTGGGAACACATGCCCATGGAGATCTGCGTATGTGTGTTTTTCTTGAAGGTGATAAATTTGGATTGACCCATCTACATTGTCTCAACCAGTTCTCCTCGTAACTGAAATACACATTTGATAGACAATTGGCTGAGGTCAGGCCAGGCGCGGTGGCTCACGCCTGTAATCCTAGCACTCTGGGAGGCCGAGGCGGGTGGATCGCTCAAGGTCAGGAGTTCGAGACCAGCCTGAGC
>NW_012142301.1:1705443-1706544 GCF_000956105.1 Propithecus coquereli
AAAAAGTGCCCAAACACTAACCTAATTCCCCAGAATAAACCATAAAATCTCCTAGGAGTCTTGCCATGAAGCTACCAAAAATAGACTAAATCAATGAAAAGCATTGCTGTCTCCAGCTGTGGTTGGTTTGTACTGTGGACTCAGCCAGTAAATGCAGAAAGTGGCTATAATACCCCAGGACTATGAATTTCAACTCCTAATGTTTTCATATTATAGGAACCTCTAACATAATCGCACAAAATCTTTTATTTCAATTGTCCCACAAGCATCCGATTATCCTCTAGGTAGCCTCTGAGTTAGAATTGCCAAAATAACCCAGCTTCTTAAGGTTGGTAAACTGTTTATAGGTGATTTATCCCAAAAAAAAGCCACACATGTTCTTCAGGAGCCTCCTGATTCGCTGACTCTTTGTCACTAGCTATTTCGATTTCTAATAGCATGCCTCATTTTAAATTGCCAGTGATGGCCTTGAGAAAGCCCACACCCTGCTGTCACTGTGTTTGCTGATATAACCCAACCTTTTCAGCCAGCACTAGGTCAGACACGGGGAGTGATTTGATCTTTTCACTGAAAGGCACATGGTCTCTGTGTCAAATATCACCAGTGGACTATTTCACAAGTTGTTGTACCCAGGTTGGCACGAGGACTGGGCAGAAGTTGAAACGTAGAGTCAGTGTTACATGGACACAAGTAAACACTGAGAGCCAAGCATGCCTGCGCCAAAAGAAAGTTGTAATACAGGGAGGGAGATAAGACACAGAGCCAGAGTCCAGTCAGAGGTCAGAGGACAGGAACAGGCTGCACAGCAGCAGAAACTGCTGTCACTTTGCTAGAGCTGTTCATACTAGGCCACCTGTGAAAATAGTGACATAACGTAGTCTCACAGACACCACTTCACGCGGCCAGAGATGACTTAGGATGCAAAGAGTTTGAACAGCTACCATTTCAAAGCCTTGATATGTTATCGGGTAAATACACCTAAAACTCATTGGCTTAAAGTCAATTCATCCGATGACAAAGTCACCTGAATTCGTATAGGAAATAAAATATGCATTTCCTTTTTGGTATAACCATTCTGATCAATTTTGGAAAATTTTGGAT
>NW_012142301.1:1706625-1709471 GCF_000956105.1 Propithecus coquereli
AAAATACAAAGAAATTATCTGGACAACTAAATATATACATATATATAGAAAAAATTAGCCAGGCATGGTGGCACATGCCTGTAGTCCCAGCTACTTGGGAGGCTGAGGCAGTGGGATAGCTTGAGCCCAGAAGTTTGAGGTTGTTGTGAGCTAGGCTGAAGCCACGGCACTCTAGCCCAGGCAACAGAGTGAGACTCTGTCTCAAAAAAATAAAGTCAAAATACATGAAAACAAAACAGGGACCATGACAATAGGCTGGGGTCAATGGTATAGTGCATGGCTATGAAATGGATTGAAGTTACGTCAGAATAAAACTTGTTATCTTGGCTTCATGAGGATGATGGGCTAACTACCAGAAGTCGTGCTCACTCTGAGAGCGAATAACTTCATCATAAGGCCTTCAACATGAAGGAGAGAGAATTCTCTTTCAGGTTCTATTATATACTAACTCTATTGCTCTGGACAAATAAATAGTGTTAGAAATAAAGCTTTGCAGATGCGGGTGGCTTACGTGGTATTTTAAGATCCAGTGTTTGTGTTTTGTTTTTTGCAGGGCTTTTTTTTAGCAGCTGAGCATTTCCTATAAATGCTTCTGAAGTTACTGCAGATCATTTTCTTTCCACTCTATTTTATTATACTCTACTTCCACCTTTCAATTATTGTGAATATGTAATGATGAAAATAACTACTATAAATAATGCACTGACTTTTTATAGCATCTTTCCAACAAAGAGAAAAATTCATGCTGAGCTGCTGGGACAACCGGGTGGCAGCTGCTGCAAAGTCTCAACAGGCAGAGAAGTATGGACTGTTTATGAAGAAGTGGGTTTTCTTCCTATTTGGGATGAGATGGGAGGGAATGCGTATAGCAGCTACACTGATGTTTCAGAGTCCCTCCCCTACCCCCTCTGCCTTTTTTTTTTAACATGGCCAATCTCCTAATAATATGTAGAACATCTGAGAACACCAAGAGCTTCCTTTGCTTTTCCCTCTTTCTTAGGAGCTTTAGGAACCTCAAGAAGATAGTGAAGGCAACAGTGTGGATTTGCACAACCTTGGCCAGAAAATGTGATAGTTTCACTCCTTGAGCAAGGCATTAATTCAGTAAAATCTCAGCTCACCTTATTCTCAAGGGATGGATCGTTTTGGAAACAACATGGGATTTGGAATGAAGAGACTGGGTTGAAGCCCCAGCTCTGCCAATTATGAGCTTTATAATTTGCTCATGTAGCTTCGCCTATTTCTAAAATTAAGGCACTAATAACCAAATTATGCATTCGTTTATTTTCTTATACTACCCTCTTTCAAACACTTGAAGCAGATTATGAAAAATTATATATGCAATATCACCTGAGGCTGATGAATCAGAAATAGAAAATCAGAACAAAGAAAAGGGCAAAAGCATGCTAATTATAAAGGTTGATATAATGGCCAAAAATATTCTTCACATTAGAATCTGAGGTTCCTAGAGGCCAGAGCATGAAAGGAAAAATGAGGTTACTTTTATATGGTTTATATTAAGGAGAATGAATATCAGTTCTTCTAAGGATGTATATAGTATTTCCTGCTACTGTATTTTCAAAGAAATTGAAAATTTACGAGGATAATAATGCCCAATTCCCAGAGTTGTTAAAAGCATTAAATATATGAAAGCCTTTATAAAACTATTATTCTAACCGTTTATAATAGCAATAGTAAATAATAATAAATTCTTATTTAATAGTAATTAATATATAAATATTAATTAAACATATTTCCAGAAACTAAAGTTGGAAGCGGAGAGCAGAATTTTAATGTTTTAATTCTTTTCAGGAGAAAGCATGTTTATAATATACTCTATGTTTTCCTGCCTTCTTGAGCAGATCATGCAGGGCATAATTTCAATTTTAGAGGGGATTTGAGAGTTCATCATCATAAATATCGATGGTTGTAGTTTGCAGTGTCTGTAGCTGAAAATGTGGATGTGAAAAAATTATGTGGCATATCAGGGTGAATGGAAAGGGCTACACCAATGGATCCGATAGTTGCTTTTTAGGAAAAAAATCACCAGTATTTGTTTGCTTTTAAACTATTTGACTCTCATAAAGGTGGAGTGAAAAACATGCAGCTGTTGACCCCTTGGGCAGTGTAACACAGCTGCTTTTCTGTAAAACTAATTAGCAAAGCTGAAGTTGAAGCAAGGAGCCTTCTCCCAGGTGATTTTTTCACCCTCCAGACAATCTCCACATTCATCGTGTCTCTTCCTCCTCGATGCCATTCAAAGCATTATCTTTTGTTTCTGCATCCTAACTCAATGGTCCAGGGCATTTTCATGTCAGCTTATAGTTCCACTTTTGCTTCATTTATACAATATGAGAATGGGATACATACAAGGAATATACTTCAATACTTCAAAAAGTTGTCCAATGGCAAAGGCTGGTAGCTTATTCCAAAGCCTATCAACAATATTAATAACATCTAACAGTTGCACATCATTTTAAAACTTACTGAATGCTTCCTTCTAGGTGATTTCATTTAATCCTCACAGTTACTCTGTGTGTGTGTTAGTGTTCTCTCCATTTTACAGATAGACTAAGATATACCTGGATTCGTGTCCTAGCTCTGCCCCTTTTTTAGCTATGAGAGCTTAGGTAAATCACTTAATATTTTTATGAATCAGTATCTTCACCTATAAAATAGGAATAAATATCTATATGAATGAGATCATATCTGTGAGGTACCATTCACAGTGTCAGACATACAATAGGTACATAATAATGGTGATTATTATTATTATATTATCTGAATAAAAATCTTTCATCTACAAATAACATTATAAAATGCATATTAAAATGTTATAAATCACT
>NW_012142301.1:1711166-1712168 GCF_000956105.1 Propithecus coquereli
GGGATTAAGTATAAAATCACAGTACCTGGCGTATGTTTGCTACTTGGTTAATATTCGTTCCTTTTAGAGAAATGAGACATTCATTTTCAGGGCTAAATTGACTTGGTTGATATTTCATATACCTCAGACTCACTAGATTTTTGCTAACTTTTCATTTTACTTTGAATCCAATCAACCTTGTTATGATATGGAGAGGTAGAAAAGTAGATAAAGAAATGTTCCTCTCTAGAATCTGAGAAGTTTTATTTTATTTTATTTATTTCCCTAACTCCAGTTAGAACAGCCTCTGGGAAAAGGAGCTATTTCCACTTGACCTTACACTGGTTCCCATGTACCTAACACTAAACCTCCTGCCTTTAGTCCTATCCCTTCTGGCCTCTGCAAGCAAAGGAGGGAGGTATACCAGATGTCCCAGGGCTTGCCTCTCCCCATAAGACCCACTGTGGGCACAGAAGCCAGTTCAATTACGTTCTAATGCGTTCTTTGCTTGAGCACCTCTCTATGCCCTGGCTGGACAGATTAAAGAGGCAAAGAATAAGATGAAAAGAATAAACAAGGTACAGGATCAGAGTGTGTGAATGTAAAAGCAGAGACTGGAATTTATTAGAATGAAAGAGTTCAAGGTGAGCGAAAAGAAAGATCAACACACAGTCCAAGTTCTGTGAAGGAAGAAAATATGGTTTTGTTTGTCTGCATTTGCTTCTGCATAATTACAAAGGCACAACATCAGCCACAAATATTTCTGAAGACAGAGAATAGAGATAATCAAGTGTGTATGTTGCAGGG
This sequence comes from Propithecus coquereli, assembly GCF_000956105.1. Classification (NCBI taxonomy): domain Eukaryota; kingdom Metazoa; phylum Chordata; class Mammalia; order Primates; family Indriidae; genus Propithecus; species Propithecus coquereli. Next base: position 1,711,953 of record NW_012142301.1, read on the forward strand.
GGGAGATGATGGAAGCCTGGGTGATATAAATCAGTGAGATAACCCAGCTTTAGCTGGAGAAGAGCCAATTATTTGAGCATATATCTGAAAGAGGTTAAAGAAGGTGTAGAAGAATACCAATGCAGTGTCGTAAGTACCAGATGTGTAGTGCTGTGTATTTAATGTTAGAACAAGGAGATGGTGAGTCAGTCTAGCAGACAAAGGAAAGTGGGGGAA
>NW_012142301.1:1714414-1714997 GCF_000956105.1 Propithecus coquereli
ATTAAATCTTACAATTTCGGAGCCATATTGTTTCACACACACACAGAAGAAAATTAGCGAGTTTTCGGGTTTTTGTGATTGACTGCTGGAGGAAGGCACAGGGAACCCCAAAATTAAGCATCTGGCTTAATTTAAGAATCATCTGAGGAGGTCAGCGGTAGAGCAGAAAGAAACAGAGTTAAAGGTTAGAGATAAAAGAGACGTTGGTCAAGAGCTCTTCGGTGTTGATCAATCTGTGTTGCCAAACAAGAGGGTTCCTTTGTAGTGTCATTCATCTACTATGTTTGATCAGGAAGAGAACACTAGACAAGCAACAGGGAGGAAGATATTATTTTTGTGGTATTAACAGCTGCCTGGAATCTATAATTCACATCTTTTACAAAAAAAGCTCCCATGGTCCTATCAGGTTTTGTGGGTTTATGATTCTGTAGTTAAATACTATCTCTTTTGGAAATGAAAGTAATATTTGTTGCTGTCACTTTTCTAATGTTCCACTCCAGCATGGAATTTGTATACATTATTATTAAAATGAACTCTATCTGACAGTCAAAATATTTTCTTATAAGAGAAATTGCTAAAATGG
>NW_012142301.1:1726192-1728516 GCF_000956105.1 Propithecus coquereli
ACATGTAACAATATGGTATAGGAATGATTCGCCTTTATGTCATGACAGCAAAGAAAGGCAAACTTCCAGAAAATTTCTCTTCTGAAACTCATTTACTTCATGCGGTAACCATATATCCAGCTTCTTTACCTTGCCCATTTGTTTCAAATGGTCCAATATTGCTGGAATAGTAACGTCGAACCTTGCTGCTAATTCACGCATAGGTTGAAATAGATTCACTTCCACCACAGCTTTCAGCTCGTCATTATCCACCTTGGTCTCAGGTCACCTACATGGCTTATTTTCAAGATTAAAATCACCAGAATGGAAGTCCTCAAAACATTTATATACTGTGCATTCATTAGCCACATCCTTCCCAAACACTTCGTTGATATTTTGAGCTGTCTGTGCTGCATTGGTTCCATGACAGAACTCATATTCAAAAATAACACAAATTTTTGACTTATTCATGGTTTCACAATAATTGCTCTAAAAAAAAATTTTGAAAGATAATCACAAGCCAAAATGTGTGTTTGAAAGAATGAGGATATACCTTTATAATAAACATAAAACAAGAAATGTCATAGTGAAATATCAGAGATAACAACTGCCAAACTTAGTACTTACGGAAATCGGACATTTCATACTAGATAAGCTAATATAATACATTCCTAGAAGGGGAGGTATAGAGCAGCAGTTCCCAATCTTTTTGGCACCAGGGAACAGTTTCTTGGAAGACAATTTTTCTACGGACCAGGGGGAGGTGGAGCTCAGGCGGCGATATAAGTGATGGGGAGCAGCTGTAAATACAGATGGAGCTTAGCTTGCTTGCACAATGCTCACCTCCTGCTGTGCAGCCCAGTTCCTAACAGGCCACGGACAGGTACTGGTCCTCAACCTAGGAGTTGGGGACCATAGGTATAGAGTGAAGCACCAGAACTAATGTATTGTTGGTGGGTAAGTCACAACTGATTCAACTCCTGAGAAAGATAATTTGATACTGTGCCACAATGTTGAACATCTGAGAACTCTATGATGCAGCAATTCCACTCCTAGCTATATTCCCAAAGGATGTAATGTGCATACTTGTATCAGGAGACTTATACAAGACTGTCATAACAATGTTCCTAAGTGCAAAAACTGAAAACAACTCAAATGTCCATGAACAGAAGAATAGATTAATAAATTGAAGTATTTATTAATACATACAATAGTGGAACAAACTACAGCTACATGCAATATTATGATAACTCTTTGAAAGATCACTGTGGCAAATGGTATTCTCTAAAAATGGCCACAATAGTATTTCCACACCCAAATGTTCTTCCAGAACCTTACCACCACCCTCCCCTCCACCTCCTGTGTCAAGAGGTGGAGTCTATGTTCCCTACTCTTGAACTCGGTTGGGTCTTTATGGCTGTCTCAACTCATACAGGACAGATGCTATGTGACTTCTGAGACTAGGTCCTACAGGCGATATAGTTTCCACCTGGCCTTTGGAGGCCTGGGCTGCCTTGTAAGGAATCTAAAGCCCTACCACCACCAACCTGGAAAAACCCTATGGGAAAATATATAAAGACAGAGAGCGATTCCTTGAGAAGCTCTGCTTGCTCCAGCACTCAGCAGCTTTAGTCTTATTAAGTCCACAGAAATGTGACTGAAGATGTCTTGAAGATGACTCCAGGTCCAGCAGTCTTCTGACTCTAAACATGTGAGGAGCCTTGAGCCAGAATTGCCCAGCCAATCCTCTCCTGAATTCCTGATCCAGAGACACCATGAGATGTCCATTTCTATACATCAGCCAGACATGATGGTTGTTGTTTTAAGCCACCAAGTTTTGGGGTCATGTGTATCATAGGAATAGACAACAGAGGCAATGACATTGGGTGAGAGCAAAGAGCAAGTCCCAGAAAAGTTCTTATTGTATGAAATCATTTTCAGAGTGCTCAAAACTTAGTAAGACAAAACAATAAGACTTCATTTTAAAAATCATTAAAAAAATAGACAGTATATTTTGTAGATTTTGATAGTTTTTAATTTTTACTGCATTAAAAATAAAGAATATTTGTATTACTTCCACTTTTCAAAATTCATTAAGGTTTTCTTTTAGTATCATAGGTGATCCATTTTTGTAAATGTGACGTGAGCACTTGAATGTATATTTGCTGTTTTCAAGATACAATATTTGATATATACATATGTGTATATATTACATCAGATCTGTCCTACTAATTATAATATTCAAATCTTCTAAACACTTAGTTTTGATCTGTCAGAAAGGTGAATGTATTAGTCAGGGTTCTCCTGAGAAACGGAACCGATAGGAGATACACATAAGATTATGC
>NW_012142301.1:1728566-1730688 GCF_000956105.1 Propithecus coquereli
GTAGTCCCAAAACTTTGGGAGGTCAAAGCAGGAGGATCACTTGAGGCCAGAAGTTTGAGACCAGCCATGGCAACATAGAGCGACTCCATTTCTACAAAAATAAAAATAAAAAATTAGCTGGGCATGGTGGCATGCACCTGTAGTCCAGCTACTTGAGAGGCTAAGGCAGGAGGATCACTTGAGCTCAGGAGTTCAAGACTACAGTGAGCTATGATTGCACCACTGCACTCCAGCCTGAATGACAAAGAGAATCCTGTCTCTAAAAAAATAATAAATACATAAAAATATATATATCGGTTTAAAATTGAATGACTTAAGTACATTGTCTCTACATGTATTAGAGAATGAACAAAACTGTTTAGAACATTTCTTATGAGTCTTCCTGACCCTTGAGTCTATTTGCGAGCACTTATTGGTGTGCGGTTTGCTTATGTGTATGGAGTGAGGTGGAATGAAATTTAATCTCTACTTAGTAGCTGAATAAATAAACATGCAGCCCATATTTTTATAGGCCACCCTTGGCTGGACCTAAAATTGGGGAATATGGGTTGTATATTAGTTTCCTAGGGCTTCTGTAAACAAATTGTCACAAACTTGGTGGCTTAAAACAACAGAAATCATTTCTCTCAGTCTGGAAGCCATAAATCAGAAATCAAAATGTCAGCAGGGTTAGTTTCTTCTGGAGTCTCTGAGGGAGAATCTATTGCATGTCTTTCTTCCAGCTGCTGGGGGCTCCTGGCAGCCCACGGTGTTCCTTGGCTTGTGGCTGCATCACTCTAACCTCTGTCTTCATCTTCACATGACCCTCTTCCCCTGTGTCTCTGTGTCTAAACCTCCCTCTCCTTTCCCTGATAGGGACACCAGGCTTTGAATTTAGGGTCCACCCTAAATCTGGGATTATTTCATCTTAAAACCTTAACTAATTATACCTGCAAAGCCCCTATTTCAAGTAAGATCACATTCTGAGGTTGCAGGTGAATGTGAATTTTGGAAGGACACTATCAACCCACTATGGGTTAAAACAACAATGTTTAAAAATATGGCTCAGCACAGATCAACATATTTGCTCCAACTCTACCTAAACCACCTTCCTCAAATCCTGAAGCTTTACCAGAGTGCATTCAGAACACTCCCTTGTCTATTAAAAACAAAACCAAATACAAACAAAACCCACTCCTGAATGTCCCAAACCAACAGCCATCCACGTTCCAGCCTGAGGAGACCTCCACACAAACAACTTGGTTTCCTGATTATGATGTCACTGATATTCCCGTTGTGCCTGCCCCTCTGCTCTGCTCTCATGGCTGCCTTGCTGAGGTGAGCGAGGAAGAGCTAGTTCCTTCTCTTGCCAATCAAAACTTCTTTAATTTCCAGAAAACAGTGAGCCTTGCACACTTGTACCTCATGTTAATGGGAACTCACCAAAACCTGACTCAAATCCAAGTGTTCTGGGTCAAAAGTGCTCTTGAGTCAACTACCCAGAATTATTCCTCCGTCCTTACCTTCGTCCAGTAAGCCCCATTCTCCATCTCCCCCAGCCTCCTCACGTTTCTCCCTGTTCCGGAACATGTGCTTCTAGGACTCTAAGGAGTAAACCCTTTAACCTGATTTCTGAAGATGGGGCTGTGAGGAAGAAGCCAAAGCGCTAAGGGTCCCCTCATTATCCTTTCTCCCCCTCTGGCTGGTTTGGCACTTACACACAGACACTTCGCTCTATGCTCCCTGTCCTCTGGAAGTGCCTAGATATGTACACGGATTAGGGTGAGACCTTCTCTAAAAACACAGCAACTTCACCGTAGATAAGTTTTCCTGTTCCCTTCTCTCCACAACAAGGAATATACAAGAATATATTCCATTTGTTTGTATTTAATGAACAACAACTTACAAGATGTTATAAATAAGACAGACCTAATAGATGGATATTTTAGAATGAGTGCCATTAGAGGTTGGCATACCAGTGAGGTCTCCATGGGTCCAGAATTCCAGCATACAAAAGAGAAATATTACGCATGCAAAAAGTGTGTATGTCACAGTCCAACACTAAAGAAGAAATTATATTCCTTACTTTTATAAATTCTGAAGTTGGATTTTCAATTCTCTCTGGGAAGCTAATTCACACTAA
>NW_012142301.1:1730738-1731944 GCF_000956105.1 Propithecus coquereli
ATAGAGAGGAGAAAATATAAAAAGGGATATTAGGAGAAAGTGTTAGTTTTCTAACGGGAGTGAGCTACTTAGGTAGAAGTAATCATTCCACCTTTCCGTGTCTCCTTCCAGCAATCATTTGTCAGTTACAGTCTTACATGTGATTTTACTGTAGGCTTTCAGTCTCCTAATCATCCTCAGATAAAGCATTCAATTTATCTTTTAGGGTGTATGTTAGTTCTTAAAAAAAAAAAGTGTTTATGCATTACTTCAAAACCCTGTGCAATTTATCCATCCTGGACTAATAACTACCAATTAAACACCTTCTCCAGGTTTTGCACCTATAAGTCTCTTAGGTATAATAAGTCTTTCTGTGAATTGTCTACCCAATACTCCTTATACCTTTCCTCCTTCTAATAGAAACGTGATTTTTCAGTGGGCAGAGATCCTCTGATCTCAGGCAGTGTAGGACCCTGATGTACCCGCAGGGAATGAGATGGGATTGGTCTAGGCCATTCATAATAATCTCATTTTCTTTTGTGAATGATTGGTCCAGAGGGGCATGTAAACCAGTTCTGACCAATCAGGCATCAAGGGGAACCAGGCATTTCCCTTCCAGCCTCAAACAAAGAATACAGGAGTTTCTCTCTTCCTGTTTGTGATACTGATGTGAAGACATAATAACCTGGAGATGGAGCAGCTACCTTTAACCACGGGGCAATGAGTGAGAATATGAAAATATCAACAGCCCACTGAGAATGACAAAGTTGGAAGATAGAAAGGGTCAGGCTCCTGGATGATCCCATTTTACAGCGGAGGCTGTTTGAGCAACCGTCAGCTTGCAGATGCGTTACGTGCGTAAGGTACTATTTAGCTGAAATTTCTCTTACTTGACCCCAGAAGCATTTAGTCTCTCAATCATATCTGAACTGGGCGATGAACCTATAACCTTCACTTAGTCTTCTAGGCTTTAAAAGAATATATTTCTTCAGGAGTTCAAGAAACTATTTAAATGAACCATCTCAAACTAACATTTTTAAAATAATTTAACACATTCTCTTGTAGTCACAGATCCGGATACATTAAGCATGACAAGTTGTTCTACTTATTTTCATGTGTTAACACTTCCCATCAGAGTAATATAAAAAAGGATAAACAAGAAAATTAAAATATGACTAAACTGCACTAAAAATCCAAATATAAGAACAAATACACATATTTAAAAAT
>NW_012142301.1:1735904-1738649 GCF_000956105.1 Propithecus coquereli
AATTATATTTTTTAGAAAAAAAACACACCCTTTCCAAAAGACTGCACACATTTATTTGTGTGAAATTGTTGTTTTTTCAGTCAGACCGAAGGGTGCACCCGTTTTGGATCTGCTGTCCTGTGTGTCTGCCACATAAGATCACAAGGGTACATGTGGGCACAGACGTCTCCAGTGTGCTAATGCCTAGAAGGAAGGTGGCCAAGGGGGACATACAAAGGACTAAGAGTCAGGATATCTGGGCTCTGAACTTAGCCCTGCCTCAAGGCACCTAAGGTGTAGGAAGCTGGAAGCTCACACCTGTTTTCTCATATTTACATATAGAGAACTGGGGTAGATCATTTTCCAAGCCTTCTGACTAGCACTCATGCTTGTTGAATCCATGAATCATCTCTAGGAGCTCTTTTAACTCTAAAATTTTTTACAAAGTCTTTGTAAATGAAAATCCAGATTGGTGGGATGAGTTTTTAATTCATTTTTTCTCTAACGGTAGTTTTCCATTTAATCGTTCAGTAAACATTCATTGTAAACTGCTTACGTGTCAGGCGAGGTCCCTGATTATGAGAGTTTACTCCACCCTATTAATTTCAAGCTCTTCTTCTTTATATTGTTGTATCTTTTATCCCCCCGCCCCAGACCACCCAACATTCTATATCCATATATGACCTTCTTTTTATTCTAATAATCTAATACGCTCTCCTTATGACCAGCTCCCTCTCTTCACATTTTCCTTTCTCACGATTGCCCCAAGATTTATTTCTCTCTGGGTCTCACTTGTTTTGATCTCTTTTTTTCCCTCAAGAAGCCAGCCTACCGCTTCGTAATCCAAGTTCAGAAGTTCAGGAAAAGCAGAAAGCAGATTCTAGCCAGGAAAGCAAGAGTCTGAGTGAGGGATCCCAGTAACCGTCTAGTCACCTAATCCCAGAACGTGAATTGTCCACCTTTGCAGCACTGGCAGGTCACTCTCCTTCTCTGACCTGGTGGCAGATCGCTGCAAGGTCCGGAGCAACTCTCAGATCTCCTCCATCTTACACACCCTGCAAATCCCCCACAGGGCAGCCAGGCAGGAACCCAGCCAAACATCCTGAGGCCACACATGTGTCTCCACTCAGACTCCAGCCCCCGCAGGCTTCACAGGTCCCGGACCTACCCAGACCACCCACGGGGCCCTCCCCTAAAGCCTTGAACATGCCTCCCTTGCTCTCTCTTCTCTCCGTCATGCCCAAACGTGCTCAGTCTACACCCCACTTATTCCACCAGTGTCATTATGAAGGAAATTTTAAACAGAAACATGATTTTAGATGACACAATATTTTAAATTTGAATAAGAACAAGCCAATAAAGTACAGCAACAGCAGCAGCAACTCACCAGTAACGAATACAAAAATGAGGAGGAAAGATGCAAAAAGTCAAAGGGGCTGTAAGCAATGCAAGGAGAGGTGTTGGTTGCAGGCATACCTGCGAGTACCATGTGAGATAGCAGAATGGCTAAGGACTCAGTAAGTATCTTCCCTGGTTCCGATAAATCAATACCCAAGAAAACCAAAAGCTCAGATCACTAGATTCCTTGTGCTTAACAGTTTTCTCTGACTCAAACAATTGGCCTATCCCAGCATGTTGACATTCTCTGGTCAGCATTTGAGGGCAGAATGAGGGTAAATGACAGGTCTAGGCTACAGCTCAGGATTTTGGAATGGATCCACAGGAAGCCTAAGGGATCAGGCAAAGGATGGCCATAAATTGACCACTTGCAATGATCCCTTTGAACTCCTCTTCTTCCGCTCTGTAGTAGCATGTGTGCCCACCATGTCATGAAGTGATGCCCTGTCACAGAATGGGTGAGCATAACAAAGCTACATCCCCTACCCTACAAAGTTAAATCATAGCTCTAAAAAAACATGTTTTTTTAAAAGATATAATAATGGTTTTCTTATGTAATCAGCTCCTGATCAGTAGAATAATTTTATTTTATAGGAAACCGCAGCCCTGCTATGGGACTCTTGGCTATAGGATCAAGTAAACTAGTGTTTGACCGTATGAGATCTGTAAGTTCCATTTTAGAAATTGGTCATAAAGAGATAATTGGAAAAAATTAAGATACATGTCCAAGAGTATTTATTAAGGTATATAATATATTTACAAAATTTGCTAAATAAAATATCGATTGATATAAATTACTGTACATCTATAGCCATTAAAAGTGTGTATCTGTACTCATTGATATAGAAAGTTCCCTGTGATTCATTGTAAACATAAAGTGGAAAAACAACATGTATGATCTCATTTATGGTAAGTTTATACTAGCATACCCTCCCACACACATACAGAGAAAGATGTTAACCAAAATGTTAAACACTCCCTGCCAAATCCCCTAAGTAGAATTTCAGGTGATTACAAATTTTTTCATTTTTCTTTTTCTGTATTCTTTGAATTTTCTAAAGTAAAATAAGCAGTTTTTAAGATTAGGGGGAAAACATAATTAACTATCTTTCTTTTGAGGACAGGAAAAGGAAAAGTATAAGGACAATAGAATCAGACAGAGGTAGGTTCTAATCTTGATTCTTTATTACTTAGAATTAGTTATGTGTCCCTGGGCAAGTTATTTAACTATGCGGAATCTCAAGTGCTTCCCCTATACAATTACTCTCTACCTACTACAAAAGTTGCTTCAGGATAATATGAGAGCAGTGACACACTTTTTAAAAATATTATCCAATGTATCTTTCTTTCAATTTTTTTGTATGTTAG
>NW_012142301.1:1742647-1743752 GCF_000956105.1 Propithecus coquereli
CTTTTTAGTCTTATTTAATATTTGCCTATTGGCCTGAAACCCACTGTATCTAATACTATTGTTGGGTCATAGTCTGTTCTCAGTTCTTCGTGTGCTTTTGGCCGAAGAATGATCAGACACACCAAAAGCAAGGCAAGCATGAAACAAAGTTTATTGAGGAAGGAGAAGATAGGTTTACAGAGCAAGAACAAGATATAGGTTCACAGAGCAAGAACAAGATACCTTTGCCAGAGACAACAAATAGACCCCCTGCCATAACAAAAAGGGTCTTGGTTATGGTCTGGGTCATGTTTTATGCTGTCTGGCTTGGGCCCTCCTTGTGGTTCAGACATCACCATTGAATCACTCTGATGGACAGTTGGGAGTTATATGACCTGAGTCTTACTGTGCATGCAGATCCCCCATGAACCTCACTGAAAGCCCATTTAGGGGGTGAACTGCAATGTAGATTTTAGCTAATGACATGATAATTAGCCTTAGGTTGTTCTAGACCCTTCCAGGCCCTATTGTACTCTGCATTCTTTTGCAGTTGACCTGGTAAATTCTGACTGGCAGATTGGTAGGAAGTTCCCTCCTCTGCCAGGTGTGGCAGTTGCTCCAGGTATTGCCCAGTGAGGGCCCATAGGTCCTCACTGTCTACCTAACACCATTCCCGCTTTCTTTAATTTTTAGTTGTTTGGTATAAAGTTGCCCATCCCTTTATTTACCGTTTAAACTCAGAATTCTTAGGTATGTCTCATAAGTAGCATAGCTTTGCAGTTTGTTTTTTTTTTTTTTTAGATGAGTCTGAAATCTTCTTTTATAGAGAGTGAAACCTGTTATTATTAATAAGAGAGGTATCTTAGTTCTATCATTTATTCAGTTAATATGCATTTAGTGTGTACAACCTCAGGCACATATATATAAACTACTCCTATATTTCTACTTCTATACTATGTAGCTTGCAATCTACCAAGAGAAGGAGAGAAAGTAAACATAATATTGTATTTTTCATTTGGTAGGTTATTTAAGCCATTAAGTCTATGGTCTGTATTCTTTGTGCCTATGTGTTTGTGTAGTTCTCTTATTACTTAGAAATTTTGTATTCCTACACTAGTGGAAACTT
>NW_012142301.1:1746292-1748879 GCF_000956105.1 Propithecus coquereli
CAAGGGGTACCAGCTTGGGCCAAAAATGTGGTGGCTAGTAGTATAATTTAAGAGTTTCCCTTTGAAAGAAGAAACAAGGCACCATGTTCAAGCTAGGAGGAGAACCCACAGTTAGTGACGTAGAAGCTAAGTAGACTAGGGGGACCTTTGGACCCTGGAGAGTGCAGATCCCATGATGATGGAACAGCCAAGGATTGTGCAGTACCCATATCTCTGAAGCCAGACTGCCACTGCTGGTGCTGGGACAGTCACTGCTCCTGGCAGCAGTGGATAATCCAAGAGATTTGGATTAGGATCCTATGTGTCATTTCCCACAACCCTAAGTGAAGACACCTGCCTACTCTTAGTTACCCCAACTTTAGGGAAGCCCCCGCTGTAGGACAGACTAAGCTTCTCAGGAGGGGAAAAGGAAAAAAGAGAAATTCTTACGAAAACCGCGGTGACCAAGTGGTGGAACAACGTCACTCATGATTCACATGTAACTCCACAGTCCTAGAGGCTCTGAGGAGTAAATTGTAGATAAACAAAATTTGAACAGAGATCTAGCTACTATACCTAGAAAAATAATTTTTTTCCCCAGGATGCAAATACTTACAAAATAAAAGAAAGGGGGTCATGTTTTTGAAAATGTAACCAATGTGATTTACGTTTGTAGTCATTCTTAAGTTCTTAATGTTTTCGAGTCTCTTCTTACTGAACTAATAATATGCATTGCTTCAAGAGAGGGGATCATATCCAATCTAGAACAAAAAAATCACTGTTTCATTTTAAGTTTGAAAGTAGGGGGTTGAAAATTTAGAGTGGGCAGGTTGGAAGGTAAATTCATAGGGGTCATGTCTAGAAACCAGGATGGTGGTAATAAATTTAAGGGGATCCTAGACCAGAAAGGCAACAGCTTGGCTTCTCCAGGTAAAGCCCACCACCCTGCAAGTGTCCTAGAGAAGCTTTGGTTCCAACATTGGACCAAATGCTGTTGACTAACAGTGGCTGAGTAAGGTCTCTGGGTTCTTGGATCTGTAGGTCCCTAACCTGAGTATAGCGTGGGGAAAGCCACTGGGGGCTTGCACTGAGACAACAGACCTCATGTTTGGAACAAGGACGGTGAAGAAAGCATGGTCTGACAACTGGAGACCAGAGGAGGGATATGGACCCAGCAGGGCATGTAGCTCATGTTCAAGTCCAGGCATGACCAGCTACAACCTGCTGGACTGAACAAGCACATGGGGTAACATCTGGACCAGGCCAGGACAATATTTTTTCCAGTCCCTCTCTCAAATCCTTTCTGACCCAGGTCTTAGTTTAACCCTTATCTTCAAAGAAAAAAAAAATGAGAGAGAATCATGGACTGATTTGAAAACTTAAATTGACTGCATTGAATTCAAGAAGTTACTGAGTAAACTTGAATTGGCAATACAAAAATTGCCACCATCAGGGAGACTTAGAGATCTTAAGTTTAAGTAGTTTGAATTATAAAGGAGGGGGGAAAAAGCATTTTTATCTTTAACACCCACATTTTTATCTCTGTGAAAATTAAACCCAACATATATGTTAAGAGTAACAGCCACATAGCAAACATTTAATAAGTGATAGCTATTAATTAGAATTGTATTATTCTGTCTTCCCACTTTTATCTGAACTACATGCTTTGGATCTATCAACCTTTAAGTCTTAAGAATCCTCTATTTAAAACCAAACATTTAAAAATGTCCTGTAAGATTATCAGGTGTTGTAAAAGTACTGGCAAAGAAATAAAATAAAAGAAAATCTTTGGTTCTTAGGGATTCATATGATTAGGAATGTGGTAGGGTACAAACTTGAAGGTAAAAGCGAATGTTTGAGAGGGAAGCAGTCTAGAGAAATTTACTGAGTTCATAATTTTGCCTGGAAGAGAAAACAAGCTCATCTGGACCCTATCTCACACATGAATTATTTGTACCAGGATGACATTAAGAATGAGAAACTTAGCTTAATACTCCTGCCAACTAGCCTGTATTGAGAAACCAAATTTTAAAAAATGGCTTGGTAAATCTGGAATCAGAGTAAATGCGTTGGGTGGTCTTGCAGGCTATTTTCATCACTGTGGGAGCCCAGTGGACTGTTTTTCTCCATTAAAGGACTGTACCATCCAGAGCATCTATTTATATTCCAAAGTCGGGCCACCCTCTTGCTTGGAAAACACTGCCAAAAATGAACCATTCTTACATTATTAATTACCTCTTTTCATTTTCCAGGAGTGCTACTATTCTTTAGTCTGCATTTGCCCACCTCATCTCTCTGCTTTTCAACATGCATTTTTAACATGTTGCCAATTGATTCGATTATATTTTTATTCCTAATATTTCTAGTTGGTCACTTTCACCAGCACATGAGGAGCTTCTTTATTCTTAATGTCATTACTGTCATGGGTTCAAATCGCATTGCAGATAGGTTACTGCTGTCAAGTCTATTTCCTGATTCATGTATTTATAAGCTCCCATCATTTCCTAGCCAGAATTTCTTACTGTTTCCCTTGACTTTCTCCCAGGTTTGGAGATTCTTCTTAGTTTGGAGCTTGTACAGCTTTTGTCTATTGACTAAATTTTTAATC
>NW_012142301.1:1748929-1750856 GCF_000956105.1 Propithecus coquereli
ACTCATATATCTGTTCTGTCAACTCACACACTCACATTTGGTTTAATCTTTGCATTCACTTAAATAGATCCAGTGCTCCCTGCCAATGCCTCAGCCAAAGTTTCCAAAGTCATCTCCAGGAATTTCATCAAGAGTTCACCAAGACAATATTCCCTGTGTTCTTGCTGGTTTAAAATAGCCTGGACTGACTTTCAGCTTTATATTTGAAAGATAGTTTGGCTGGGTATTTATACAATTTTTGGCTCACACTTCCTTCTAGGAATACTGTATAATATTCGAAGTATTGATGTTTTCATGCATGCTCTTTATCTGCTAGTAAATTTTGTCATTCTTTTACATATTGTTCTCATTTACAATATCTTTTTATCATGCTGCTCTTTGATGGGCTTTTTGCTAGATATCATGCAGTCTGGAACCACCCTAGGGCCTCCACCCAGCAGGAACTTTGCTCCTGGGCTAGCACAGAGTTAAACTATTTTCTATACAGTGATGGCTCATCTTGTGACTCTTTGGCCCTATCTCTTCTGCTTATCTAAACCAAATATATCTAGAAGGCCTTTGCTCCATCCCTATTCATCCCATCCAATTCTTGACCCATTCTTGTAAATAAGTGATGTAGTGTTCACACTTTAGGGAGAGCCCCTCATCTTTAGAAGGCAACTCAATCTGACCTCTGTAATTCTCTGAGCTTCTCCTTTCTACCTTCTTCTCTGGCTTTTGGCCATTCTTACATGATTTTGGAGCCATTATATTATATACAGATTTAATTTCATGAAAAATAAAGTTTGCAAGGTCGACTTTTTCTTTCTTTCGCTTTTGCCTTTTTTTTCCAGAAGTGGCAAAAGGCTGACTTACACAACACTTTTCATGTCAAATATTGCAAAGTACTTTTGGTTTGCAAGAACTAGACTTAATGAGAAAGGAAAGAATGTATGGGTTCCAAAGATCCAGAACTTGGTTGACTCAGAGCATACATTTCATACTATAAACTGTAGTAGAGAAAACCCTATATGATGATTGCAGAGCATGTTCCCTCATTCCAAAGGAGATAAGAGAAATCTGATGGATGGAATGAATTGATTTGGAGGAAACATGACTGGATCATAGAAAGACCTCTGAGAAGTACCCAGAACTCAGTACCAATTTGGAATGAAAATTATGAAGAGGGAGAGCGGCATAAACCCTATATTGGGGGGGAGTGAGATTCTCAGAGCAAAAAGGACTATGACTAAGCTTCCCAATATATAAATTTGGAAGGTATGTTTTAGAGCGAGTCTCCAACATAGCATCTGGAGGGTGGAAAAGAAGGGCTGAGAAAGTCGTCTATGTGAAAAGGTTCCAGGGCATAGAAGTGGCACAACCTACAGCAGAACAAGTCTGTGTAGATGCCAAGACAACAGGCCGTGGGGGAACCTTGGCATCAAGATCAGATTCTAGGACTCCACAACACTACAACAGAGACCAATCAGGGTGAGCTACACCTCACTAGAGGCCAGCAAGGCCAGAAGAAATTGCTTGGGCCAAACATCCCTCCCTGATGCTGGGATGACACAAATGCAACAACATTTTTCTCAACACAAATTATCCCAGAAGAGAATAAAGGAAAGGAAGGGAATATTCCACCAGCTGAATATTTCATTTGAATTGGCTACATATAAATTGTGAATGACTAAGTTGTCTTCAGTTGCTCAGGTTATCTTTCTGCTATCTTTAAAATGGGAGCTATATAACTGAGTTAATTTCACTTGTAAAGAAATAAACAGTGTTAGAATTTTGCACACCTAGGCTAGTGACCATAAAATTTTAAATCTGCTACATGTGGGGGCATGCCTGAAATTCCAAGGAACATTTATACAAGGCATACTTGCACCATGAACTAATGCAAACCTTAGACAAGAATTGGAGCAAGTCAGAACCATGATCCTGT
>NW_012142301.1:1760236-1760918 GCF_000956105.1 Propithecus coquereli
AACCAATATCCCTAACCTGTTTTTCCCCCCAGTGTTTTGACAACAGTCTACATAGAGGTTTATCAAGCTTGTACTGCATTATTGCAGAAAGGAATCGCTTTTCTGTTGGGGATAATAATAGTAATAAAATAATATAGTTTTAGATCTGTGGTCTTGCACTTCCTTTATAAGCAGGTATTGCTCCTGGTGGGAAAATAAAGGTTCCTGAAGGGTTAACCGACTTAGTGAAAGGTCAACAACGTGGCACAATCATTCTGCCCATAGAGCAGGGGGGAAGTGTGTACTTCTGACATATTTATAACTCTATGGTTAAGATGTTTGCTTAATGTTCTTTTTTATTCAAAGGTCTCCAACCATTTAAACCTTTCCCCCTTTAACTTAGAAGTGCTTTGCTAGCTATTAATGCCCTTTAAGTACCTTCTTTATGCTCACATTAAGATCCGGACCTACCAATTTTCAAAGAGTTCTACTTTGACAAAATTCCGAGATAATTACAGCAATTGTTTTTTTAAAAACATGTTCAAGTTAAAAATAAAATCTTCCTTTATATTTGAAATTTTAAAGAATTAAGCTCGTTGCTTATTGTAAGAAGATGATTCTTAGACTCTGTGATGCTAAGAATAAGAAATACACTACATTTTGCATATTGTTACACTATCTCTTTAACTATCATTTGGTGTTA
>NW_012142301.1:1760968-1764328 GCF_000956105.1 Propithecus coquereli
CTGGGTTCTCGGATCAACTATCTCAGTATGGCAGTGCTTATGTTCAAGTCACCCTTATTTTACTTAATAATGACCCAAAAGAGCAAAAGTGGTGATGCTGACAATTTGAAGATGCAAAAGAGAAGTCGTCAAGTGCTTCCTTTAACTGAAAAGGTGGAAAGTTCTGGACTTAATAGGGAAAGAAAAAAAAGTATATGCTGAGGTTGCTAAGATCTACAATAAGAAAGAATCTTCTATCCGGGAAGTTGTAAAGAAGGAAAAAGAAATCTGTGCTAGTTTTGCTGTTGTACCTCATACTGCAAAAGTATGGCCACAGTGTACAACAAGTGTTTAGTTAAGATGGAAAAGGCATTAAATTTGTGGGTGGAAGACTTGAACAAAAATGTGTTCCAATTGACAGCATTCACATTCAGGGCTATCCAAGGTTTCAGGAGCCCACTGGAGGTCTTGGACTTTAGCCCCCAGGATAAGGTGGGACTACTAAACTAATGCTCCATACATACGTATGTGATGACATTTAGGTGGGAAGAATTCTTTCAACATATATTAGAGATATCTGCTAATTCAATCAATAATTAACTCAGGAGATATTTACTGAGCATCAGTTATATTCCTATATTCTTCTAGGTAATGTGAATAATACATCAGTAAACAAAATAGAAAAAAAATCAGAGCTTACTGAGATTACAACCTAGTGGGATGGGGAGAGAGAAAATAAAAAGTAAACAAACAAATTATGTTTATCGTTCATGTCAATGTATAGAGAAAAATAAAGCAGGGAAGGAGAGGGGATGAAGTAGGAAAGAGGTTGCTATTTTTCAAAAGGTCGTCTGGGAAGACTTCACTGACTGGATGAGCAGATACCAGAAGGTGAGGAAATGCAATAGACACGTATCTAGGGGCAGAGTATACCACGCAGAGTAGCGAGTGCAGAGCTGGGCAGGAGGCCAGAGGGGGTGGAAAACAGTGAGGGAAAGAAGTGGGACATGGTATTGGAGAAGTTGCAGGTAGCCCCGATATGACTGTCTTGGAAGTCTTTGTAAGGACTTTGCCCAGGAAGAGTGAAAGGGGACACAATTGTGAGGGTGTTGAGTAGAGGGGTGATAAGATATAACTTACGTTTTAGAGGTTCCCTCTGGATAATATCCTGAGAAGAGTCCATGAAAAAGAGAAATTGAAGCAGGTAGTCAATTTATGAGGCATCTGCAATAATCCAGGTGAAAGATGAAGGGTATTAACAATGGAGGTGGTAAGAGAGTATCAGATTCTGGATATAATTTGAAGGTAGAAGTCAATAGGGCTTGCTGCCTGACCATGTGTGACCTGTGAGAGAATGGATCAAGGATGATACTAAGGTTTTCACACTGACAATGGAGGATGAGAGGGAATTGCTATTTACTGAGATGAAGAAGACCACAAGGAATAGATTAGGGCCAGAATCGGGTCAGGTAAGATCTGGAGTTCAGTTTTAGACAAGATAATTTTAGATGCCCATTATGCATATAAATGTAGCTATAGAGTAGGCAGTTGGATATATAAATCTAGAGTTAAGTGCACCTTGAGGTACACATTTGAGAGTTAATCAGCATTATGTGGCATGTAAGTCTACCAAGACTCAATGAGATCACTAAGGAAGTGGACAGAGATCATTAAGGGATCCAAAAGTGAACATGGACACTCCTACACTGAAAAAAAATCAGAGAAAAAAAAGAAGAGGAAGACTGAGAGAATGTAGTGCTCTGGAAGGCAAGGGAAGAAAATGTTTCAAGGTAAGACAGGGTGTTACACTATCTCTTTAACTATCATTTGGTGTTAGTGTTAAACTTTTTTCACCCATCACTGCCAAAAGCTGCTCTTAGGTCAAGATGATGAAGACTATTTAGCACTAGATTTAACTACTAGAGTTGATTGTTGTTGACCTTAACAAATGTAGATTTAGTAAGGAAAGTGGTAGGGATGAAAGTCCTATTGAATTAGGTTCAATAGAAGATGGGAGAAGAGAAATTGAATATAGAAAAAAAAACAGCATTTTGGGCAGACTTGTAATGAAGAACAGAGAAATGGGATGGGAGGTAGAGGAAATTGTGTGGTCAAGAGAATGGTTTTTAAATTTATTTTCTAAGACCGGATAAATTATAGCATGTTGTATACTGAAGGGAGTAATTCCGTAGAGAAGGGAAAACTGGTGATGCAGAAGTAAGGAAACAATTATTGGAGCAATATACATGAGTGGGTGAGAAGATAAGGAATCTAAAGCCAAAAGGGGAGGAGTTGACTTTAGATAGGATCAAAGATAGTTTATCCATGGTAGGAGGAGGGAAGGCAGAGCTGTAAGAAGATGGGTAGCTGAGATGTGAAAGTATACGTGTGCAAATTCACTCCTGAGAACTTCTGTTTTCTCAGGGAAAAAGGAAGCAAGGCTATCGGTGGAGAATGAGGATGGACGATGAGGTATTGGAAGTTTGAGGTGAAAGTAGAAGTATAAAACTATCAACTGGCTAGGGAAGGTTGCAGGATTTCTGGACAGTACTCGTGTCCTAAAGGAGCATTTTGGAACTTGGGTCCCTTGGGAAAATATTCCCAGAGTGTTAAAAAATGAATCTGAAAAACTGGGTGATTACATATTTGGGGGAACCACTGTATACTCTCTGGCCCTGTCTACCAGCCACACTGTCGATTAACAAATTAATAGCCACTGCAGCATCCTCTTTGAAGAAAGATGTTTAACATTGTGTAATCCACATTTTCCAGATGTTTGGGAGCACAGAACTTTTTGTGTAGCATCACATATTAGCATCCTACAGAACAATATTTCATGGACCCAAATTTGGAAAATCACTGCTATAACTACAGCTTCACCAAAGATGTCCACATGTTCCCCAAGGGAGACTCTTGTAGTCAGTGATGTTCCATTTACAAGGAGTCATGTCTAAAGTAGATGAAGAATGCAAAATTTAAGAGACTGTAGGTAGAGGATCAGGGAAAAGCTCACTAATCTTTTTCTGAAGCTCCTTATTCATGAACCATAATGGGGATATAAAAAGCCTTCAGGGTCAATTCAGTCTAATGGGAAGAACAATGTGCTAGAATGCAGGAATCCAAACCTGTTGTGCACAGGCTAGTTGCTCTTGGCAACTCTCTGACACGTAAATGTCTAAAGGTTCACTAACAAGTTGCCTTTACCAGTAGTGGGTACAAAATACACAAGTCACTAAGAGGACTCCTGTGAAGTTCGTCAACCTAAGTGCAAATCTCAGCTCCATCTCTTATTAGCTGTGCCATCTCGGAAACAAGTTAACCTCCGTGGGGCTCAGTTTTATCCTTTGTGAAATGGATAAGAAGATATCACCAATCTTACTG
>NW_012142301.1:1765454-1793279 GCF_000956105.1 Propithecus coquereli
TTTTATTAGCACATGATTGTAAGAGATACAGATCCCAAAAGTAGATGTGCATGAACGGACACAAGTCAATACACACGCACAAAAAGAGATAGAATTACACATGGCGTGTGTCTAGATTTTCACAGCAGACACAGCCATATGTTTCTTATCTCAGCGGCTGCCCAGTGAACTCATCCATGTGGGTAACAGTTCTAGCAGTCAAGAAGCCACATAAACAATGAGCTCAAATCATAATGAAACAAAGAGGCATGCTAATAGCAAATTGTATCATTATAATGAACACTACTCGACCAAACTTTATTTAATAAGTAACTTTGATAAATGAATAAATTTCATGGAAAAAAATAATCAAAAGTTTGATGGTGAAGGACTGCATAGCATTTCAAAGTAGAAGATATGGTGGTCACATCTACTCCACGACTTTTGCCTGCAGCTACCTTCGTTATAACCTCTCTGGAGTCAGCAGGACAGGGCCAAGTGTAACCCAGCCAGGTAGACAGTGTTTAAATTCCATGAATTGCTTTGTTCATTTTTGCATTGCAATAGGAAAAAAACTGCTTCTAGCTTCAAAGGAATAAAGAATAGGATTTAAATTCTGTTTCTCTTTATGTAATAAATAGAATGTATACTTTTTGCTTAGTGTGGGGATAGGGATGGGGAGTGTAATAAAGCTATAGAATTTCATTAATATAGGAAAATTTGTATACTTCAAAAGTAAGACTTACATATCACTTGATGTTTTCTTTTGAGAAAATATAGTCACCCTGCTTAATTCAATGAGAAAAATATTTAATAATTGATGAGGATTTGTGGAGTTGAAAATTGTAAACAAGACAGTATTTCAATACAACAGCTCTAAAATAACTGAATAGACTTTCTCAGTTGTATTTATTTGTCCTTTCTACAGCACTTATCATCTTAATATTTAGGCATAAAAGTAGCAGGCATAATGTGAGGATGAAAATATTATTATTCCATCTAATTTTTTTCTTTCAGTGAGTTAAAATATTGACATTGTTCTGCCATACATATATTCTTCCATGTTACTCAGCTTAGTTTCTGAGACTAAAGAATGCCTCATGGACTAAAAATACGTAATGATTGATGTGAAAGAAATATGAAGGCGTGACACTGCACTTTAATTTGAAATGACTCAGTAGTTTATTTAAATACAAATAACATACAGATATGCAGATCCAATAGTGATAGTTAATGGCCATGCATTCAATTTTTCTTGCCCTGGCTTCATTCTCATTTTTGAAGAAACTATCATTCTTGTCATGATCTAGTGATAACCAGTTGAGTTCCTGAGACCCATAGTCATCTGTTGGGTCTGTTAAGGTTATCAAGCTCTTTCTTGCCAATAAGAGATACATGAAACTGGTTTACATCACAACAATTAATGACAAATTGTAGAAAATCCTTATGACTGTAGCTTTAAGATAAAGTGGTATGAAAGCATCAGATACCTCAGTTTCCTCATCTATACAATGGGAATTTGTTCATTCACAAATATTTATTGAGCGTCTACTACATGCTAGGCACTTTTCTACACAATGGGCTGCAGCAGTCAACATGACAGAAAAATCCTGTGCCCTGTGGAAGTCCTACTGTAGTGGAGGTGAGCTGTGCAGGAATAAATAGACTGCAAATAACAACAATAAGTATACAGATACTCCTCAACTCATGATGGGGTGACGTCCCAATAAACCCATCAGAAGTTGAAAATATTGTAAGTTAAGAATGCATTTAATACACTAACCTACCAAACCTCATAGCTTAGCCTAGCCTACATCAAATATGCTCAAACACTTACACTAGCTCACAGTTTGACGAAGTCGTGTAACGCAAAGCCTATTTTATAATAAAGCATTGATTATCTCATTTAATTTATTGAATACAGTATTGAAAGTGAAAAACAGAATGGTTGTATGTGTACTCGAAGTACAGTTTCTGAATGCATATCCCTTTCATATCATCTTAAAGTCAAAAAATCTTAAATCGAACCATCATAAATCGGGGACTGTCTGTAGTAGATGGTGATAAGTGCTATCACGTGCAGAGAAAGCTAAGAGGAAAGGAGGGCCAGAAGTGCTTGTGGGTTTTGCAACTTGCGATAATTTGGCGAGGCTCACCCTGGGGAAGTAAAAACAATAGTACAGCTTCATAGGATTTCGTGAAGATTAAATGGATTATTATATGCAAAATGTTTTGAACAGTGTATAGCACATAGTAAACAACTAATAAATGGTAGTTTAAAATACAAGAATGACATTTAAGAGTGTTTTAAGGAAAGTTTTATTTGCACTATAGTGACTTTCCTTTATTTGCCATGGCTATTTTTATCTGGAATTAAGAATGGTTGTGTATTTTAATTCTTTATAAAAGGTTCACAAAGCCAATTTGTGAACTAGATAAAAATAAAAAACCGGGAAACTTAAGTCTTCTTGGGTAAATTATCCACAATTTGTCCTTTCCTTGAAAATAAAGAAAGAAGAAAGAAAGAGAAAAAGAGAGAAAAAAGGAAAGAAGGAAGGAAGGAAGGAAGAAGGAAGGAAAGGAAGTTCTTTATTAAGATTCTGTTTTAAGTATAAAATTGTATTGTCATAGATATAATTTATTTTAACTTCACATGTATTCTAACTTGGAAGATGGGTCAGTTAAAACAGATGTGTGCCAAATCCAGCAAAACTTAATCTTTAAAATTGAATTAACTGGGTCCAAATATTTTATTGAACTAACATACAGAAACTGTATATACTTCTTTAGACTATTTTTCTGGAAAAACAGTTCTATTATTTTGGTAGGTGACTATATTTAGATGTATTTTAATAGTGAGCAAACAAGCTATTTGTATTAAAGACACTAATGATTCTAGCTAATACAAAAGGAAAATAAACAATTACAGGGCACCCACAATATGCTAGGTCCTTTGGAAGTTACTTTCATTCTTTCATCAAAAACTTTTGTGGGCTTGTTGTGTGTTGCATGCTGAGTTAGGCACCGGGGTAAAACTGAGAAGTGGTCAGACACAATTCTTGCCAAGCCTTATAGAGCTTACAGTCTTGTAAGGGAGATATGTAAGACCTCATTTGTTCTTTACATCCTTGTAAAGAAGGTGCCAACCCAGTTGTATGGGGAGGAAAGCAACCTGTCAAAGGTCACACAATAAAGTGATCTTTCCCATTCTCAGGCACCAGCTCAGACACTGCTGCCTGAATAACATTTGAATATGAAATGCAAATGTAGTTTACATTTTGAGAGACACAGATTTACCTTTTGAATTGAGACTTGCGTATCCAACTATTAAAAATTAATGTTTATTTCTCAAAGACACGTAAACTGATGGAGTGGACGGAAGAGGTATAACCAGACTACGTGACTGGGTGGAGCGAAATGGGGATTCACATTTTGACTTAGGTAAATGACACATGGGTTAATCTAACATTGACTATATTATGGTTTATGTACTTTGATGACCACATTGTGCAGAAAACAGGTTAAGAAACAAAATTAAAATCTTTTTTTTTGTAGTTTATGAATTGATGTTCTTAAAATGATGATGGCTAACACTTTGTAAACCTACTGCGTGTTTTTCTTTCTTTTTTATTCTATTTACCAGCAAGAATTCAATAGAGAACCTCAGTTTTGCAATTCAAGACTAAAACGTTCTGCAAAATTATAGAGCAAAAAGGCAGACATTGTCAATTGGTTGTCCCAAATTCCATCCAAGAGGCCCTTCTCCACATCCACTTCCCTGTGATTGGTGTCAGGGAAGCCATGCTTCTAGCCAATGAAATATAGCGGATGATATGTCTTCTGGAAAGCTTTCTAAAAGGATCAGCTCTTTGCTCTTCACCTTTTTTTTTTACTTCTTCCTACTACAGTGAGGGTGGGGATTATACTTTAAGAAGGGGAGCGGGAAAGTTAAATGAACTTGGGGCTTTTCGGTGCAGAGAGCAACTGCATGTTCTTAAACTGTGGCCGTCTACCTTTGTACTTCTTGTTTGATTGCAAGGGATGGGCAAAAAATATGTATCTTAAGCTGGCAAATAGGTTTCCTGTTGTTTGCAGATGAAAGCAACACTAATAAATATCATGACTTCCCTCCCTCCCTTCCTTCTTCCTTTCCTTTCTCCCTGCTTATTTTCATTTCATCTTATCCCCAAATTTCTGACCAGTTTCACTTCTTTCTGCCTCTCCCTTCTTTTCTATCAGCTGTCTAATTTGTTTTAGCTTCAACTATGGTAGAACTAATTATCTATTTAGATGTCTCCCAAATTTATCATAACTAAAACCAAACTAATCTTCCCAAATTAAGGCTTGAAATAAGAGTCACAGTTTCCTATTCTCTTTCCCTCATACCTCTTCCCCAAAATAACAAGTCGGTGAATTTTGGAGTCTGAAATTTTAGTCTTTTACAGCTATTCCAGCCTTCATTTCTTATCACAGCAATTCGATTTCAGACTCTTGTCTGAAATCTTGTGATTTCTTAGCCAGGCTATGGCAATAATAGTTCTATTCAACTCAACATCCCACCCCCCAATGTCTCATTGATATTCCTAGGGCAGACTTCAATCTCTACTCATCAAAGAATTAAAACTCAAGTCATTCTTATTTACCAATTTAAGCTTTTTATTGCAAAGTGCCACCCTATACTAGCAAGAACACAGGGAAAATGGCATGCTCAAATATGATGGTGTCATTGTAAACCAGTAAAATACTTTTGAAATACAATTTGGCAGTAAGTTTCTAGAACATTAAAAACAAACTCATATCCTCTGTTTCAGTAACACAGCTTAGGGGAAACTAGCAAAAAGAAACATATTTTTTATGAGAGAAGCCAAGATGTTCACTATAATGTTAGTACAATTGTAAAAATTTGGAAAACATTCTAATGGTATGTTATATAGTAATTTATCTGTTTTATCTAAGCTCATCTTCATATACGTATGGCACCTAGTTTAGTGTCTTGTATATAGAAGAAAATTAAAGTGGCATTTTGTAAAATATATACATTTTAACTGAATTAAATTATTTCCATGGGGGTACTATTTTCATTTGTAGAAGTGAAAAAGCAAGGATAGCTATAGTTCAAATTTCATATGCCTCAATTTATTGTATTTTAAAATGCAGATGATCTCTATTACACTACAGCCCTAATGTTTATAACCTAAAAACTTGTGAAGTGTCATTTTTTAAAAACAAAATTGCTGTGAATTTTTCCTCTGGTATTGAAAAATTGAATTTTTATTTAATATAATAGAATGTTATCTAATTCTAATAAAAAACAAAAAGGAATATAATCTATGGAATGATTTTGAAATGATTAAATATGAAAGGAACAATGAAATTAGATAAAAATGCTCTAAATTGAATGTAAAAATTTCTAACTCAAAAGAATGTCACTTGGGGAATGTTGCCAGAATTAATGTTCAAAAAGTATTTAGCGACGCATTGCAGTTTTGTTATTTTCAATATGTGCACCCAAATGGAAACTCAAGTTTTCTGCTAAATTGTGTTTTGATGTATGTCATATGGTAGTTTTACATACCATAATTGTTTCATTGATTCAACAGGAATTCATTCATCACCTAATATGTGCAGAACAGTGTGAGGGGTAAAAGAAAGGCTAAATAGGTGACAAAAAGTGTAGGTCTTGTTCTCAAAGGGTTACATGTAATAGGCAGGCTAACAATTTTTAATGGAAGCCAATGTCAGAACCTTAAGATTAAATGAGGAAATCAACACTTATTGGATGCCTGCTTGGGCCAATATATCTCACATTGGCTCAGGTAAGCATCTAATAAATGTTAATCCTTCAGTGTGTGATAAATATTATTTAAATAGGTAGAAAAAAATTGAGAATCAGAAAAAAGATTACAAACCAGCTAGTCAGTAGGTGAGGCACTCTTTTCAATACACCATAACAAGCTCCAAGAAGGGAAAGATTATTTTTTGGTGAGGAGATGGGATATGTATTCATGTTTGTGGGATATCAGGGGATCATTTTCGAAGGATTCAACAGGAGATGGAGAGACCACCAAGTGGAGTCAATGGGTGTGCCACGGCAAGGTATCTGCATGGGTTGGAAGAGGCGGTATGGAGATAGGAAAATCTAAGTGGAGTGCTTGAGTGTCATGGTAGCGTTGTCATGGTATTGTATTGGAACTGATTTGTGCCAATTTGGGTTTGTAAAGATAGGTATGCTATAATTGAGGCTTTGCGGTGGAGGGGTGGGATAGATTTGAGGGAAAAAGGGGGCAGAGATACAGAGCTGGGAGATGGAAAGGTGATGTGATAGTGGAGGTGAGACTGGAAAAGGCATGAATGAAAGGGACTGGAGGAACTTGGAAAAGATGACACATCCAAAGATATGATGAAGATAATTTAAACTAGAAGGACCAAAAACTGAATTGATTGCAACAAAACAAAGTTATGAAATGACATTTCTTCCCCAAATTTCCAGACAGCTCATCCCTCAAATCAAAACATGTTGTTTACTGCTTAATCACATAATATCACCAGCTGTTTGCATTTGTAGTAAGGCTTTTACATGTGTTTCTCATACTTGAATGGGAAAATTCCCCTTTGCTGCACATTATTGCCAAAATATGACACATGAAAAACATAGGCACTGAAAACCCAACAGTACGTATTCACTTTTGGCCCCAAGAAAAATCAGGACTATATGTTAAAATTTATTTAGAGCTATGGGAATCAGCTTTATTTTTCACTTCTAGTTAATTCTAATCTTTCAACACAGGTTTTACTTCTGAAAACGGACTCCATTTCCTCCCACTCGCACCCAGAATTATTTTAGTGTTAAATCATCCATGCAATCTTTGGCCTCGCTAATCCAAAGATTTAAGATCTTTAAATGTACCCAGATATTGAAGAAAGTTTTTGCCTTAGAGAAATCAGAGTATGGTACAGGTAATGTTCTTAATACTCGAAATGATTTTTCTACCACGGACATTAATTTTTTAAACAGAATATAGAATATCACCACTGATTAAGAAGATCTGATAAAAATTTTGTGGGTAATATTTACTTTTACATTAATAACTTGAAATCTCTAGTTGTAAGTTTTCCTATTTTATATTGAATTGTATATATTATCACTTTGAGGGTGTTTGGGTTGTGTACTTTTCTGGACAGTGTTGGGTAAAAGAACTCCAATTGCATACCATGTATAAGCAACTCAGAATATCAACCTTTATCTTCTTTGTTAGTAATTCATTCTTCTTTTGGCTATTTCAATAATAAAGTCTAAGTAAATGGAGTATATAGAAGTAAGGAAATGGGTCATCATCCTTGATCCAAATCATCTTGGTTTTAAACAGAATTTCAGTTATCATACAGGAGTGGATTCAACAGATACAACCCTGAAATCCTACGATCCTATAATTTCTCTCTACACAGTCTTTCACATGGTCGGAATGATACATTCTTGGTAAAATAATTATTTCATCTTTACATTTTCTAATTTCTTGTATCCCTGAAAACACACAGAATTAGGAGAAAAGTCTAAACATAAAAAAAAAAATGCAGACACCTTAGCCAGGGTAATGTACTTTTTCCTTATCTTTTTCTCTTCTGTCCATGCCTTAGTTTTGTTTAAATCTAATTTCTGTATAGAGATAGAATTATATGAACTGACTTGGAAATGTATGTCTGTATGTACATTCACACGCACACACACAATTTCCTCTAGTGATCTCACTCTCAATAATATCCACACTTTTTTGTTCTTCCAATGGTTTTGCTCTTCCACACCCATTCCCAGTGCACACAATGAAGTGATTCTTCTAAACCTGTATTTCTCTTCCTTCTCCTTTTCCCTTTTATATCTGGGCAGTTACCTTAATTTAACGTTTCTATTCCTTTTCTGTCAATAATCTGCAAGCATTTTTTCTAACACTTTCTTTTTTAACCACACAGCTATCCATACGCTACACATAAACCTTGACCTACCCCTAATTTCCTCATCCCTCTGGAATGAATTCTTGTAGTTTATTTTCTGTCTTTCATCACTCTGCTAGCATGCCCGTGGCTGTTGCCACAGGAAGGGAGTGCAGTTTGCTTTTCCACGTGCAGAAGCACTCGCTATAGAACATATTTATGGTCTGTCCACCACTCAGCTCACTCAAAAGAGCTGTTAGTACAAGAACTGCCACGATGACATAATTTCTTACAGCATCCTTCCACTCCTACAGTGAAACTGACTTCCTTCACTCCCTGCCCCACCTAGAGAGAAACTTTACAGTGATTCTAGCAGAGGCAAGTTTTCCATTTAAATACTGCGCATTTGTTGATATTCTATTTGTCTTTTCATGTCGTTTCCATCAGATACAGAGCAGTGTAAAGGGCTGTTTACCCTATGACCAGGATGAGACCGGGCGGTGGTGTCCGCAGGTGCTTTCCCCGGAACAGAGACCCCGCTCCAGCGACCGATCCCTCAGCCGCCAGGTCCCATTTCCCTTTGAGGTGCCTAGCCCTCGGACGGGGGCTTCCAGCCCTGCGCGCACTCGCTAAGTCTAAGGTACTTCGCCTGAGGGGTGCTCCGCAATTTGCAGACATTTGTTCTTCGAAACCCTAAGACCAAGACAGACCCCCTCCTCTCTATCCTGTTTTATTCCTAAGAAGATGCAGGCCCGCCGATTGATCTCGTCAGGACTAGGAAGGGCTGTGGTCTCCGCTGGGATGGACCACCTTTCCCATCTCCCTCATACTAAGTGTGGCAGGAGGCAGAGCACGCACCAGGCAGCACACGCCTTTGTTTTCATTAAGGACGCACACCGGGCCTTGAGAAGTGGTCGGAAAATGCCACACTAATGTACAACCCGGCTTTTCCTGGCTTGAATTCGCTCCTTCACTCTCATTTCCTGTTTCTCGGCCTCTCCCTTGTTTCTCTTCCCACCCCACTTCTTGCCACAGTACAGCAAATCTTTCTCTCCTTACTCTCCTTCCACAAACTTCCCCTCCCCAGCCTTCCCTCCGCCCGGGCGGGCTCCCACGAGGGCGGGCTCCGGGCAAGCGGGCAGGGGAGTGTGGCCCCCGGCGCACAGCGCGCTCACCCAGGTAGGCGAGAGCGCGGCTCCCGCGGCGCCCACACCCGTGACCGCCCGCCCCGCTCCCCCGCCGCGCCCGGCCGCTTCCGCCCCGTCTGCCCCGGCCCCAGCGGCGCGGTGCTGACCCCGCGCCCTTCGAGCCGCCGCGGGAACGGCCGGGCCGCCTCCTCCTCTCCCGCCCCAGAATCCCGCGGATCCGCTCCCCGGGGCGCGGAGGCGGGGCGGGCGGGGCTGCCCGGGAAGGCGTCAAGGACTCCGCTCCGGGCCGCCAGCTTCTTTGGGCTCCGCTCGGGGGCACAGGGCAGCGGGGCTGGATTCCCTCCCCCGCTGCCCCGGGGTTCCGGCAGGGCTCCGCAGCTCCCGCTGCCCTTTCCCCCTCCCGCAAGTTCGCCCGCTTTCCTAAAGAACTAACTGGAGCGGGCAGGTGCCCTTTCTCCCGGGGCTGCCAGGCGAGGGACGCGTCTCCGTCTCGCCCCCATCCATCCCGCCAAGGTGAAGCGCAGGGAGGGAGGGCGCACCCGCCTGGACCGCAACGCGCGTCGCTCCGGACCCAAACAATGACTCCCCGTCCCGGCTCGCCCAGCCCTCCGGCCGCCCCACCCCCGCGCCCTGGGCACCGCCCGCTGGGCTGCCCCTGCCCGACCCCATTGTTGCCCTGCGCGGGTGATGCCCGGCGCCCGGAGGCGGTCCCCGCCCCGCAGCCTCGCCGGCCGCCCGAGCCGGCTCCGCCCACACCTTTCCAAGTTAGCTGGCGGGTGAGCCGCGGGGACCGCTCGGGCGCTTGGCCCCCGCCTGCACGCCCCCCGCCGGGCGGGAACGGCGAGGGGGCGGGGGGCCGAGCGGGCTCCGCGCTTTATTTGTCTCCGAATTCTCTTCCTAGGGCTTCCTTGCGCGCTCTGACACAAAAGAGGGGACTTTCTCGCGGCTCAGCGCGAGTCCTTGCCCGGCGAGTTGCAATCAGGGTGTTCCTCCCTCCGCGAGCCCCCGCGGGCCCCCTCGGCCCGCGGTTCCCAAAGCTCCGTTGGCCATGTGTAGGCTATTTTGGGTGCCGCAGCAAGGTGGTGCAGGTGAAAGGGAAGCGCGGCCCAGACCGGAGGCCGGGGGCGGAGGCAGGGGTGGGGCGGGGTGGGGCGGGGTGGAGGCTCCGCGGACCCACCCCCCAGCCCGGCGGCCCGGGCGGGGAGGCGAGGGCCGGGCAGTGGGTGTTGCCTTTTACCTCTGCGAGCGGGGAGGGGTTAGTTTCCCACAGGGGATTTCAACCATCACACTCAGAGCCCGCCTCCTAATCCTCTGGCGGAGCGGCTCGGGGGCCCCATTTTATGGCAATAAAGCGACTTAGCGCCTGCTGAGCGAGCCCCTCCCCGCCGCCGCCCCCGCCCTCGGCCCCACCCCGGGGCTCGCCCGCAGCGGCGGGGCTTTGTTTCTGGGGAGGAGGACCCGGAGCTCTTTTGTTTGGGGGTTTCTTGTTTTCGCCCCCCTCAACCTCACCCACCCCACCCCACCCCCGCGCCTCTCCGGTTTCCTGAGCTGCGGGCTGCGAGGGAGGAGAAGCGGCGTTCTGCAACCCCTCGGCTGGGCCCCGGGGTAATTCGATGCGGGCCTGGCGAGGCTCCCCACGCTAGACCGGGGCTCGCGTCTCGGCAGCCTCCACCCACCGGCCCACCCTACATTTAGCGCATCATGTGATCCGGGTAAGTGATTTGCAAGTACAACAGTTCCCTAGGTTGCCCCCCATTCATTTCCTGAGAACTGCAGAGAGCCGCTGAGAGGCTCTGCGTGTGCGTGTGCGTGTGCGCGGGTGACGCCGTGTGTGTGCGAGAGTGAGTGTGTGCGCGCGTGTGTGAGAGAGAGAAAGGGAAAGAGAGAGAGGGGGACTCTGTGTGAGGGAAAGAAAACAATTTCTCCTGCTCTGCAGCTTCTGTTCAGGTCTGTGCCGATTCCGTTTCTTATCAAAATAAACAACCCCCTCCTTTTTTTTTTTTTTTGCCATCCCAAATCAGACCGTATTCTCTTTACATGTTTTATTTTCCTCTGTCATCTGCTCAAGTTAAATCATTTTGGTTGGTCTGTGTTCTTAAAGGGGGAAAGTATTGGGAAGCGGGAGGGGGCCGGGGAAGGGCGATGCTGTTGCAAAGCAAGTAGCGTCGGTCGGATTCGTGGAGAAGAAAGGAGGTTTCTTTTCCCCCTTCCCCTAAATTTTTTTAAAAAAAGAACTTATCAAGTAACGTGAATTAAGCAAATGTTTTTCTACCCCTAGTGGAATTGTTGGTTGCAATGTTTGCCTGACAGTTGCCAAGGATGAGAAATAAAACCCCAGGGCTGAATGGGGGTGGGGGGTGTTGTGGAAGTAGTTGGCCCCCAGGAATAGAGCCGGGCGGATGAATAGCTGCCGCACCGGGCCGTGTGGGCTCTGTGTGTGCGCTGGAGAGAGTGGAGGGGAAGGGGTTAAGGCGGAGATGACACTGCTGGCATGAATAGTGGTCCTGGTGCTACATTCATTATTGTCTCTGGCCGTAATGATGTGTAACTGTCACTTGCTACAGTGCCTGGTCCATGGAAGTAGCCAGGGGCTGGCCCCTAGCTGTTATTTTCAATTACGGGTGACCTGGCCGGAGCTAGCACGGGGCAACTTTGCACGTCCACCCGGGCCGGGAACCCGCGGAGCCGGCCCGGGAGCCACTTCTTGCCTTAGAAGCTCGCTCAGAGGGCTCGGACTTGACCTCCGCGACATTAGTTGGTGTTCACGTTGGATGCTCCCCTACAGGGAGAATCAATCCTGTTTTTGTTGGGTAGAGAGCTGCCTACTAGAACTTTGAAAACTTTTATCTTTGGGGAAAAGGGTGGGGTGCACTCAACAGTTTTGTTTCGCAGTGCATTTGAAGCAAATGCTTGGAAAAAGTACCAATTCCTTTGTTATATGCCCTGCAGCTTCCCAACCCCCTTCACCCTGCGCTTCGAGTTTTGCATACTTTAATAGTAATAGCCTTAATTCAGCTGATAAAAGCTGACTGTGTTGAGATAAAGGGTATTAATACAACGGAATGTGTAATCTGGATAAACAGTTTGTGTAGTTAATATTGTCAGCCCTCTAATTTAACTGTACAGATGGCTTAAGTGTCATTCTGTATGGATTGTTTTAAGTAATTCCACTGGCTAATAGAATTCTCGGCCAAGCACTCGCATATTTTATTTTAAAGCAGCGTTAATATTCTCTCAGTTTCCCTACAACACCGGAGAGATGAGCAACTCTATTTACATTTAGTGCATGTGCATCTAGTTGCTTCGGTAGACATCTGCCAATCAGATACACGTCATTCTGCAAATCCACCTAGACGCCTCCATACCCTTTTCCTACTGGACGACAGAGTTGTTTAGTTAAGTAAATGCTTTGAGATAAATTTGGTGGCTTTTAGCAAACAGCAGCCTGTGATGGGAATAGGAATGGTCACTTTGAGGAGTGGGTGTATGCCATCTTCTAAGAAATTAAAATTGACATTTAATTAAAACGGTGGACCCCACCCCCTCTCCCCAAAACATGCCTGGTTGTGCTATTCACAGACCTCATTCACATGTTTATATTTTTTAAAACCACATAGAGATTGGTTATGTTAAAGGGGTATACTTTTAGGCTAGAAAATTTTGAACTGCAGAGGCTTAGTAGCAATAGGATGTTGAAGGACAGACATTTCAATTGCATAAGTTATATCTCTGTCGCTGCAGACTGGTCAGTCTTGATACTAGATTGAATATATTAAGCTGCTTTGAGTTGGGGAGGGAGCAATTTGAGCACGCGAGAATTGACAGAAATTTGTAGTGTATTTAGGAAAGAGGTATAATTGTATCAATTAATAACTATTATGAAATTGAACTGGTAAAATTTAAAATGTTTTCACGTAAAATTTTCATAATTTATGAACTGAAACCGTGTAACCAACATAGAGCTATGTTAGGTTAAACAAAGCATTCTTGAGAGGTTTCTGTTTATTTTTGAAGTCTTTCAGTTATTTATCTACTACTTAGTAATGTAGTCAGCTAAACTTTATTGTGGAATGCTTTTTATTACTATTTATCGAATAAAAATTGTTGTGCTAATGAGCTCTTAATATCCCCCCCACAAAGTTCTTTTTCAAGAAATGAATGTCATTTGGGAGGAAATGGTCCTGGTATAGCATTTGAGACCTTGACCTTAGCAACTCTTGGCTGCTGGTTGTTTACTACAGCTGCAGCCTATGTGTGTACTGAAAGGGAAGGGACTGCAAACAGGAGCGAATCCACTCTCTGGGGGCCAAGGGAGAACAAATCAGGATGCTTGACGTTCATTGTCAAGAGCATGCATGAGGGCCTATAACATCCATAGTGTTCTGGTCACGTAAAAAAAAAAATAGATATATGTTGCTCAGCGATTTTTTTCCCCAGCCTCTTGTGAAGGGAAATTATGTACTTCAACAGCCTCAGAGTGAGTTTTAGATATTACAGTATGTCATGAAGCAGGCTGTTATCAACTTAATGATATAATTTGGTCTTAAATATAGGTGGGTTTTATCTAGGCAAAGACCACATAAGTGCTTAGGCCTCTAGGCCTATACCGAGGGCGTTTTTGAATTCAAGCCAGTGTTGGTTAATCTAGAGTTTTGAGTAACTTTACCCATTGAGATGATATTGTTAAATAGTTGAGTGTATAAAGAGGTGTTGGACTTTTTCTCCATCATAGAAAATGGAAAGCATGGAGTTTCATATTTATGTAAATTAAATAGCAGAATAGTCACATTAAATTGGGGTGTCAAATGGTTTGTTTTCTTGTGAGAGAAACAATCTTAGAGTGTCAAGTTCATAAATCTAGCTGTAGATAGTTTGTGTATTAATACGAAATAATGGTATAAAACTAGTAATGGTGATGGCGCGAAGTCATTTGAAAAGTTATTCTTTTTTTGTTATATAAGTTTACCCACTTCTGCTTGGCTGTTGATTAATGAACAACAGCTAAAAATCCAAAAACTGTTTTATTCTTTGTTTTCTTTTTTGTTTAGAAAACACCTTTCATTTTTGTAAGTAAGTTCCGAAATACTTTGCAGTTGCTTATCTCTGTCCTTTACATTTTGAAAATACCATATAGTAGTAGACTGGAAAAATCTATATTTTTGCCCAGTGTTTATTTTTGTTTCTAAATTCAGACTTTTGCATTTTGCAGCCTACAAGTTATGCACAGCTTTCAACTTTAAATGTGTACAAAATGTAAGGGTAAAAATATTAAAATTAAATCACTGGCAACACCCTATAACCACAGCCTTAACTCATCTACCACAACCACTCCTCCCAAAAGCAAAATACAAGTAAACAGATGGGCCTTACCCTGTGCCCCAAAGGTCAGCAGCCTTAGGCTGTGTCAGACCTGCCTGGTTTCTGGATCCCAAGCCCAGCTCTGAGCCCAGCTGGAGAGCTGACTGACTTCAGCCAACCAGAATTCATTTTCAGGGCCTAGGTCTGCCACACCCTGTCTGATGTCAGCTATTGAGTTCTTGTGGTACAGAACACATGCTGTGGATTAAATGGTTACTTTCTCTATATAATATTCTCAGTAATTATGTTACAAAAGGATTTTTTGGTTTGGGTGTTTATTGTCATAAAGTGGCTACTTGAGTAGTCTTACTGCTCCATAAAAATTTGTTTTGGTCTGCAGTGGATTACAGGATATTCACCCAAAGAATTCTACTCTAGTATGGTCTTTCTTCCTGTCTTTTTTTGAACTTAAAGTCATACTTCTCTTTTGTTGCTAATGTCATGGTCTATATTTTTGAATATTTATTAGTGTAATAATTCAACTAGTCCAAAGAGTATTGCTGTCTAGGTACAGAAGGAGTATCAGAAAGCTCTTGCTGCTGTTTTGCTGTGTGGAAGGTGAGAGGGAAAAAAATGAGAGAGCTTTGGGATAGTTTCCCCACCCCCATCAGAAGCTATGGACGCTATCCTGATTACTACTTGCTGGCTTTGACAGCCAAGAATTGTGTTCCAAGTGTGACATGCATGATGCTTTTCAGTATATATAGCTTTTCACAGTAATTCCTGGCATGATGTGTATGTATACAGTTGGCACCCTGTATCCACGGGTTCTGCATCGGTGGATTCATCCAGCCATGGATATTGAAAATATTTGAAAAAAACCCCGATAAAATAGCAATACAAATAAAATAGTATGAAGCTATTTACATAGTCTGTACATTGTATTAGGTATTATAAGTAATCTAGAGATGATGTAAAGTAGTGGTCCCCAACCTTTTTGGCACCAGGGATCAGTTTCATGAAAGATAATTTTTCCATGGACCAAGGTTGGGTGGGGGGGGGGCGGAGCTCAGGTGTACCTCAGCCTGGGGGTTGGGGACCACAAATTTAAAGCATATGTGAGAATGTGCGCAGGGTATATGGAAATACTACATCATTTTGTAAAAGGGACTCAAACATCCATGGATTTTGGTATCTGCTGGGGCGTGTCCTGGAATGCATCCCACGATGAGGGATGACTATATTATGTATACATACGTATTCATATTTCGTATATATGTATATATTTAGTATTTATATTTATGCATTTGTGTTTTATATTCTCTATCTGTATTTGTATATAACCCCCCAACACATTGTATACATTTTGTGACCAAGAATTACAGTAAAAAGCAACATATACATGTAAATAAAAAAGAGGGAAAGCAGTCTGTTTTTTTTTTCAAATTCTGTGTTTAGTAATACCGTACTTACCTTGGGATTAACAAGCTAACTCATAACAAAACATAAAAACAATCCTGCCTCAAAGAAAACAAACCTAAATGGCAACCAAGATAAATTATTGTAAAAAATGAAATAAATAAAAAGAAAACCTTCCAATTAGGTGGCCTCTAAGATTATACATCCTAGAATCAGAACTAATTTCAGTGGCAGAAATATCTCGGTTTGAATCTGGCTGTCTTGCTTACTAACTCAGGATGACCTTAGTGAAATTTGTTCACCTCTCTGACTGTATAAAATGGGAAAAATAATATGTAGTTTATGGGGCTGTGGCGAAGGTTAAATGAGGTAATGTGGCTAAAAGTCACTTTGTAAAACTATGAAGTACTGATGTGGCAACTGATTCGACAGGAAAACCCCTCCCTCCAAACCGTCCCTTCCTCCCTGCCAAAAGGGGCGAACTTTCTAGCTTCTCAAAGTGAGCATATAAATTACACTTATGGAGAAGGAATTTCCGAGTGTGGGTAGAAAACTTCTGGCAGTCAAAGGTCATGAATTCCATTCTTGTCTCACCAGAGATTTGCTCTACAACCTTGATAAAGTCACTCTTAAAAAGTTTCAGTGTAGCTGGTATAAACGTTACTGACCATTAACATTTATGTAATGCAGGTGAAGTATCTGAGCTTTTCAAAAGAAATACATAAAATTACATTTTACATGATCATTTACAGAAAATTGAAAATAAAGATCAGCAACGATTAGTGATTGAAAACCTGCAGGCTACTTCTTTAATGAATCCACTGAAACTTCTATCAACTGGTCATTAAAAATGCCCTTAATTTTTTTTAATAGAATCATTACATTTGTGATGTTGTGCTATCATTCCAAACAGTATATTGAACTGCAAATTCCCAGTTAAGCCAAGATTCTGTTATTAAGCTCTGTCTCATTTATGGCTTAAAAGATACTTGATTAGACTAAAACATTGTTGCAATACAAGTTGTGTTTTCTTAACTACTTTATACAAAGTATACAATAAAGAATGGTGGATGATGGGGGTCTTAACAGGGTTATTTAAAATTTATTAAATGCATATTTGTAATCACACTTAAATAATTTTTCCCCAACTACATTTTCTCCAGTTAAAAAAGAAACAAGAAATTTTTTTCTTTCACATTCTGCCTGTATATTCTTGTAAGAGCAAAGAAACAGACTCAACCTAGCTCATCAGTATAACTCATCTAAACTCTTTCCATGTAACAAGTACATCTTGCCTGACTCCTGTTCATGTTACAACTATCACTGTGAACATCAGCATCACTTTTTGTGGGGCTCTTTTATTTATCATCCTCTGCTTTAAGAATACACTGGGTTCCAGTCTGTATTCTCCAGCCCCATAGTACACTGGCATTCCTTCTGCTGTTAATTGCTTGTTGATTTGCTTTGTGTCGCCCCAGTAATAAGCCCTTTGAGAGCAGGAAATAAATCTTCATAGTTATTTTACTGTCATCTAACACAGTGACTGATACATGGTAAGTGCTAAAATACGTATTGAAAGAATGAATTACGGAATAGTGACCATGCAGTCTATATGACTGTCTTTTTAGTAGCTAAATGTCACTGTCATGGTCTTTTCCTACCTGAGCCATCCATCTCTAGCTAAATATATTCAACTCTACTAGCCATTCCTCAATTCACTGTATTTTCCTGAAAAAAGTTTTTCTTCTTGCAAAAAGAAGCCTTGTAGTGTAGTAGAGTTAAACAGTGCTGCATGTGGAACATCAGACTATCCAGTTTTTACTTGTCTAACTAGGTAAATTAATTCTTCAAGTCTCAGTTTACTGGTAAATGAAAACAAAAACAAAACCTAATGTCAGCATTGCAGAATGTTTTTGAAGATTAACATGTGTGATAAGCATCTTGTATAGCACTTTGCACATATTTAGTGCTCAATAAATAATAATCTACTGCAGTATATTGATGCTGCTTTAAAAGTGGCCGTTCAGAATGAATAGTAGCTACAAAATAAAATATCTGTTGTGCAGCTACTATAATACAGAAGTTAGGCAATGGGCTTTTGAGATGTTAGCTTATTTAATATGTACTCTTTAGTAAACAGGTACTGGTAGCCCTTGCCTTTTGTGTAGTTGACTTTCAGATAATTGGCACGTGGAATACTATATGTGGTGACCTCTAAAGTGCCTCTTATATACTAGATTTTGACTTATGAACATCATTTGATGAAAGCTTTTTTTGAGCTATTGTGTTGCTGTCTTGCCAAGTTAACACCTCTCCATGCCTTGCTGTGCTATGAGTTTGACACTTTTGGCAATAATTTTAGAAATTATTTGAAAATTTTATTGCTTTTTACCTTATTTTAACAAATTGAATAGGAAAAAAGGGAGAAAATGAAAGTGCTGCTTTTAGTTATGAGAAACAACTGGTTTATTATCTTGGTATACAATTGAGAGAATCATCATTAGGTGTGTTGAAGGTAGTGAATCTTTACTGAAATTGCTTAATGGAATTAACCTGGTGAATTATGAAAAATAAAATTACAGAACGTACAAATAGTATATAAATATTTTTAATGACTATTTAATAGATTGTATATAATTGCAGATTTTGTAATTTCCTTTTTGTCTACGGAAGTGTGTCCTTTGAAACATAAGTCTGGTCCCTTTTATATATTCAAATTTTGTACAAGTTTACAGGAGTGTATAATTTACAAAATTATGAGATTCCATCCTTTATTCCATAAATATTCTGTTATATAATATGTATCATATATCTGTATCATGCAATATATAGTTGTATGATACATATTTGTATCATATAACATAGTTGTATCATTATATAGTTGTATCATGTAATATGACATATCTATAATATAGTACATATACACTATAGTGTATTATGATTTCTATTTCATAGATGTAGAAATTGATTTTCAGCAAAGTTAAGTAATACAATCATGGTGAATGGCCTGTTTGCTTTAAAGTAGACATTTGAACACTAGAAAACTCCCTAAACTCCCTCTTATATTACTCTTATCTCCCTCCAACATTAAGTATAGCATTCCACAGTTAGCCTTACTGTCGAATAGAGCAAAAATGGGAGTATTATACAAATAAATGTTGTTTAGAGGCTGTTATTTTATTTGTTGTAGATTATATTGACATACTACATTTACCAGAATACATTTACTACAATATTTACTTCAGTACAGAAGCCACTCCTATGATTGCTGATATATGTACTAAAATAAATTATGAAATCTTACCTAAAAAATTATTTTAGATGGAAACTGCAACAGGATATTTCACAATAGTGGTAATAGTAGACCAATAAATCCATTCTGCTATTGGATAAGGCTATAAAGTTAGGGATATAATAAAAGTAATAAAAATGTTATTTTTATTAAAAAATGCTTCACTTATCCATTTGACTTGCACACGTTTAGCTCCTACTATGTATATGGACCCATGTACGAAAATGAGTAGGACATTATCATTAATGAGCTGCATATCAAGAAGGGAACGTAAGACATATAGAAAATTATAATACAGAGTAATTTGTCATAAGTGGATCAAGTGCTATAAGTTGCTTAAACAAAGTACATGGGGAAAAGTTGCTTTTATTTGGGAAATCAAGGTTTCAGGTTTTAGTAGATATATAGCAAAAATTCTTCATGGAAAAAGCTTGCTTTTTATAGAAAAGAAAATGCAAACCTGCTAATGGATGAATGCAAATTATAAACATGGTTTGGCAGCTATGGTGATTTCCTACCTACTTTTTCTGTTATCTGTCAGAGCTGCTGACTTTATGGT
Organism: Propithecus coquereli; assembly: GCF_000956105.1. Taxonomy (NCBI): domain Eukaryota; kingdom Metazoa; phylum Chordata; class Mammalia; order Primates; family Indriidae; genus Propithecus; species Propithecus coquereli. The sequence continues at coordinate 1,785,076 of NW_012142301.1, forward strand.
GTTTTGGCAAACTTTTATCATTTGCCGTATCACCAGAAAATTTTCTTTTCTAAAACGAAATCCTAAGATGTACTTAGCCAGTAGGTCATACAGTGTTATAATGAGTTTGGAGGAGGTTTATTTGGGCTGTAAAAGCAAAACAAAAATAATGATGGCTGAATAACATTTTTAAAAATAAATTTTATGTGATGCTATCTAATGAAGTTCTTTCGTATTGTTGAAGGGATCCAGTGTGTATTATTTTACTTTTATATAATAGCCATCTGAGCCTTGACCAAAATACTTTAAAATAATGGGAATGTTATTTGAATATTAAATGAAATATTACATAAATTTATATTAAAATATTTTAATATTAATAGGGAGTAGGAATAAGTTTTTTTTAAAGAGAACAATGAAGGAAAAACTTGAAAACAGATACATTTTATAGACAATTACAGTCAGTTGCAATTATCAGAGGTGTTGCTTGAAAGGATATTTTTAAAGAAACCTTAGGTGGATATTTCAAGGATAATATCCTTTGGAATATGCAGTATGTAGGTGTAAATACAGGTAACTTTAGCAAACACAAAATATTCAGAGAGATAATAAGAAAGAAATGAATTCAATGATTTTATAAAAAGCATTAATGGAATTCTTACTTTATACTGAGCACTCTCTTGAATATGGTGGGATTATTCCAAGGCTCTAGGCTGAAGCAGTTACCTTGTATTTTATTTATATGTAACTTAGCAATTAAGACAGTTTAGAATACTAAGTATAGGCTAACGAAAAAAAATTGCGTTGTGATTGGTGGTCTACAGAGTGGTTTTAGTTTCATCCTGATAGTCCTGTACGGTGGATTGGACACGTTACCCATTTTATTGGTGAGTACATTAAAGTCAAGAGAAGGTAAAGTGGCAGAGTCAAAACTAGAACTAGAAAGTGGCAAAGTCAAAACTAGAACTCTGCCAGCACCAGCAAAATAGTTTTTTTTCTTTTTTATACTACTTCTATCTTCCTAACTTTCATTTAGGCTCAGTAAGCCAAAACTTTGAAAGTCTGCATTGCACAAAAGAGGTGTTACCTTCTAATGTCTAGCTCATATTTTGAAATGCTCAGAGAATATCAGATGAGTTCTTATCTTCTTCCAAAATGCACTTTAAAAAGGCATAAAAAACTCTATATATAACAGCCCAGAGAGATCAACCTAGTCAGCCCTAGAAGAGAGTGTGCAGTTAGAGACATCCATACTCTTCAGAGAAGATTAGGGAGATGGTTCATCACTTACCATGTGCCAAGGCTTGTGGTAGATGCTGAGAATACAAAGGTAACTAAAACATGGGCTTTGTCCTAAAGTATAGACAGGTCAAGATAGAAGCAGGGTATTTTTCCTAATTATTGGGGGGTGGGGGGGTGGGGAAGGCAGGGTAGCTAAGCCTAAAGGAGGAAGAGCCAAGTTAGTGTATTCTGGTTTAGTTTATTTTCTTCATTTAGACCTTCCCTGTACCTAAAAAATACCCTAGATATTTTTAGATTTATGCTCCAGTCTCTTTTAAGTACTTTTAATCTCATCAGAAAATTTTTTTCTATTTAGGCATGTACCTTTCTAAGTTTTTCTTTCAAAAGCTTTTGCACATTTATTGTATTAAATACATTAAATGTGTATGATAAATTTTAAAGGCATTATGTCTTTTAATATTTCCAACCAACTCATAGATAGGAAGTATTTATGATATTTAAATGTGAACTTACTTTTATTTCTATGACTCTTTAGTTTTTCAGAGGAACACAACTGAAAATCTATAAGCTTTGTTTTGCAGAAACTCACATTCATGGGCAGTGTTTACAAATATATCTTTCTGATAAAAGTGGACATATTTGTACCGAGACTTTAAAATTCATTTTTTTTTTTTTTGACACAGAGTCTCACTGTGTTGCCTGGGCTAGAGTGCCGTGGCTTCAGCCTAGCTCACAGCAACCTCAAACTCCTGGGCTAAAGCGATCCTCTTGCCTCAGCCTCCCGAGTAGCTGGGACTACAGGCACGCGCCACCGTGCCCGGCTAATTTTTTCTATATATTTTTATCTGTCCAATTAATTTCTTTCTATTTTTGGTAGAGACAGGGTCTCACTCTTGCTCAGGCTGATCTCGAACTGCTGAGCTCAAACGATCCACCCTCCTCGGCCTCCCAGAGTGCTAGGATTATAGGCGTGAGCCACCAGGCCCGGCCTAAAATTCATTTTTTAGCAAACTCCTTTCTCTTTTACTTAGCTTGTCTTCTTCCTCTAGACAACAATAGTATTCCATTTGTCCATGATAACCCATGTTGTCAGAATTATTATGTGTCCTTTTATAATTTTCTCCATGTCCATAAATGGTAGGAACATATATACACATAAAGTTTTGGTCAGTGCTTATAAAAATGGAATAAGTCTTTTTAGGCTCCTGTTCATTTTTTTTTTTCATTCAGTACTACCTAAGGGAAATCCTTCTACTCAGCTGCTACAGTTCTAATCCACTTAAAAAATTGTTGTATAGTATTCCAAGGTATAGTTATTCCATAGTCTACTCAAATCATTCATTTACTAATGGGTGATACTGTGTTTCTAGTTTCTGCCCCCAAAACCAATGTTATAATAAATATCTTTATAGCTATATCCTGATAGACCTAAGGGATAGATCCCCAGGGACAGGATTATTTCTTCAAAATATACGTGTGATTTTAGTTTTCGTAAATGTTGCCACTTTGCTTTGAAAAGATTAGAGAACAGTTCACATTTTACCAGCAATGCAGGCAAATACCCCTTCCTGAATCTCCATCAACAAGAGTTGACACTTTCCCAGTCTGATAATTGTATAGTGATATGTCATTGTTACTTTAATTAGTATTTCCTGATTGCTAGTGACTGAACATATTTTCCTATGTTTGTAGGCAAATTGGAATTTTTCTAAGAATTACCTCTTCATATTCTTTGTCCATTTTTAAGATGTGGTTATTGTCCTTCTGTGGGAATTCTTTATATATTACATCCGGTAACCATCTGTCTGACATCTGCATTGCAAATCATGCCTGTTCAAAAGGTATCTTTTTATACATAACATTTTAAAGTTTTGTATAATTAATTTGTTCTCTCTTTTTCTTTGTTTGGTGTCCTGTTTTACGGTTTTCTCCATTGATAAAATAGACATGTACTCTCCTATATCTAGATTTAATTTTTTTCCCCATTTTGGTTTTATCTTTAATCCATTTGTAACTTATTGTTGTATATGGTATAAGAGAGGGAGTCCGCTTTTAATTACTTTCAGATGCAATAACCATACTATTGTATGAACACCATTTTTGAGGTAATCTATCCTTTTCCTAGAGAATATGAATTTTTCATATGTCATATCTTATGTTTTCATGTCTCTTATAGTACCTGATGTTTTCTTTTGTAATTTTCTTAGGTATTCTCAGACATGTAACTCACATTGATTTGTAAGGAACATTTTAACCATGGTCACATTTCACCTGGGCAAAAAATATACAAAATTTCTAGTTTTTGTTAGGATTCTATTTGGGATTGCATTAAATTATATGTAATTGTGGGATAATTAACATTTTAATGTTTTTGCAGTGCATTATGTTGTTTCAGTTGAAGTCTGTTGATATTTTTCCATTCACTCATATCTTATTTTTTGTATTTCAAATATATTTTAATATTTATAGTGGCAATTTTCTCTTTAATTAAATTTATTTCTAAGTACTTTATAGGTTTTTGGCTATTTTATATTTATCGAGATAATATAGCTTTCTTTTTTAACGTGTTTATACAGTGAATTGCAACAATTGATTTTTGAATGTTGTATCAGACTTGTATTGCTTATATAAGTCTTACTTGGTCCTGATGTATTATCCTATTATATATAGCTGGATTTGATTTTCTAATATTTTATGAAGGATTTTCTTTTTAAATAGGAAGTAATGGTCAGTAGCCTTTTTCTTTTCTTTTAATGTCTTTGTCTGATTTTTGGTTTCAGAGTATTCCTAACTTCATAAAATAAATTGGAAGTTTTTCACCCTCTTCTACTTTTTTGAATACTTTATGTAGAATTAATACTATTTCTTCTATAAAAGTGTGGGAGAATTCACCAGAGAATCCATCTGAGTTGAGGCTTTTTTTTTTTGTAGAAAGGTTTTAAACTATAAATTCAATTTATTTAACAGCTGTAGTACTATTTAGATTATGTTTCTTTTTGAGTGTCTTGTTATTTGTATTTTTAAAGGAATGTGGCCTTTTAATCTAAGTTTTGGAATTTATTAGCATTAAGTTGTACATATTCCCTTTTTTTTTTTTTTAATGTTTGTAGGATCTGTCATGATATCTTTGTTTTTATTCCTGAAGCTATTGACTTGTGATTTTTCTTTTTTTATCTTGATCAATCTGGCTAGAGGTTTATCAATTTTATTGATGTTTTGAAATAACCAGGTTTTAGTTTCATTGATTTTGTTTTCTGTTATTTTGCTCTTTTTGAATTCATTCGTTCCTGATCTTTATTATTTCCTTCCTTCTGTTGTAGGTTTAATTTGTTGTTTTTCTAGTTTCTTAAGATGGAAGCTTAAACTATTGAGACCTTTCTTCTTTTCTTGTATGAAGACTTAATACTATACATTTTACTGAGAGCTATTTTTAATTTTCATTCAGTTCAGCAATTTTCTATTTTCTATTGTGATTTCTTCTTTGCCCCTGGATTATTTAGAATTATGTTGTCTAATATTCAGCTATTTGGGGATTTTGCTGATATCTTTCTGTTAGTGATTTCTAGTTGAATTCATTGGTTTTTAGAAAACATACTTCGTATGATTTGAATTCTTCAAAAATTTGCTGAGATTGTTTTATGGCCCAGAATATGGTTTATTTTGTTGAATGTTATATGAACAATTGAAAACAGTATTTCCTGTCATTCTTGGATGGAGTATTCTGTAAGTATCAATTAGGCCAAGTTGGTTCATAGTGATCATGTGTTCTATATTATTATTGATCTTTTTTTAATTTTGACTCCTTGTTCTGTCAGTTATTGGGAGAGGAGGGTTTAAGTATTGAAATACAATAGTGAATTTCTCTAATTCTGTTTTCAGTTTGCCAGTTTTTGCTTTATGTATTTTGAAGCTATGTCAGATCCGTGCACATTTACGATTGTTGGAGAATTGACCTCTTTATCATCATGTGATATTCCTTTTTTTTCCCTTGTAGAAAATATACAGTTGGTTGTTAACTTTTTAAAATCTAACTTTACCATCTCCAGCTTTTATTTGGAGTGTTTTGGCCATTTGTATGAAAAATAACTTTTATATGATTGGGTTTCTGTCTATAACTTGCTATTTGTTTTCTGTTTGTCTCATCCCATTCTTTCCTGTTTCCCTGTTTCTTGCTTTCTTTGGGCATGATTGTTTTTCAGTATTCTATTTTAGCTCCACCATTGGCATGTTAGTTAAATTTCTTTGTTTTATATTTTTAGTGGTTACTCTAGGGTTTAACAATATACATCATTAACTTCTCACAGACTACCTTCAAGTAATACTTTACTGTTTTCTGTATGATGTCAGAATCTTACAACAGTATGCTGCCACTTTTTTCCCTCTCATTGTGCTACTTTCTTCATATATTTTACTTGTACATACTATAGGCCACGCATTTCCTAGCTACTGTTTTTACTTTAAACTAAGTTACTTTTAATAGAGATTAAAAATCAGAAAAAAATTTATTTTAAAATATATTCTGACGTTTTTGCTAGTTTCAGTGTTGTTTGTTTAGATATAAATTTCTATATAGTACCATTAATTTTATGTAAAGAAATTTTTTTCATTATTTCTTGTAGTGCAGGTCTGCTGACAGTGACTTTTCTCAGCTATTCTTTGTCTGAAAAAGTCTATTTGCCTTTGCTTCTGAAATATTTTAAGTGGGTATTGAATTCTGGGTTGACAGATTTCCCCCGTGACTTTAAAGACATTGCTCCATTTTCCTCTGGTTTACATAGTTCTGAGGAGAGCTATTTTGATATTCTTTTCTTTGTTTCTCTGTATGCAATGTTTCTTTTTTTCCTCTATCTGCATTCAGGACTTTAACTTTGATTTTCAGCAATTTTAGTATGATGTACATAGGTGCATTATTCTTTCTAATTATCCGTTTTGGATTCTCTAAGCTGTTTTATCTGTAGCTAGTTTTTCTTAATCTTTCATAAATTTTCACCAATTACCTTTTTGAACATTTCTTCTGCCCACTATTCATCCTTCTTCTCCTTTTGGACTATATTGACAAGTGCATTGACTGCTTGGTAATGCTCCATGGACCTTGTATCCTCTGTACCTCTCCCTGGTCTTTTCAGTTTTTAGTCTGAGTAATTTTTGTTGATCTTTCCTCAAGTTTACTGATTCTTCCTGCTGCGTCCAGTCTGTTGTGAGCTCAGTGAAAGAATTCTTCATGTTTGATGTTATTTGTCTAGCATTTTTATATGATTTTTAAAAAATTGCTACTGCTTTGCTGAATTTTTCTATTTATGCATGTTTACCTTTTTTCCTAGATTATTTTACATTTTAATCTTACAAATCTCAATATGATAGTTTCAACATCTGTGCTATCTCAGGGTCTTATTATGTTGACAGCTTTATCTCTTGACAGTTCGTTTTTGTGTCTTATAATTTTTGATTGCCTGACATTATGTATAAAAGAACAGCAGAGACAGAGATAATTATTATGCTAAGAAGTGGATATGCCTTTTATTCTACAAGGTGTTAGTGTCTGTGGGGAGGGGAGGTGAGTCAGTTTGGTCAATAGGTGTGCTGAGTTTTTGCTTTGCTGTTGCTATCGAACTGTTACCTCACCAGAGACTTCAAATTCCTCCAGAAGTGCATTGCTTTTACCCTCAGTTTTTCATGAGACGTGGACTGCCACAGTTTTTCTTCTCAGTGTTCCTGTTATACCCTCTCAGCAAGCTCTGAACTCCAGTGACACAAGGAGCTTTTACTTCTCTCCCAGCAGTAATCTGAGTGAGTTTGTGTGTGTGTTTGGGTGTGCGTGTTTGTCCTCAGGTATCATACCCTAGCTGTGATCTTAGGTAAGTCCTGTGTACCTAAGCCTGAGTTGGAACTTGTCATCATTCTTTTCTCTTCTTCTGTGGTAGCCGAACTCTGCCTTAAGTGTAGGCTTTTGAGCACATAACTTTCCTATTGCTCCATCAATATGGCCAAACTCTTTTTGTGTCACTTCAGGATTCTGGGCCTGAGTGAGTTTCCTGCCTTACCCCAGGAGCAGATAGGTTTTACCTAGTTCATTGCAGGTGGAGTGTGTGCGATTTTTACCTCTTCCGCAGCAATGCTGCTCTTTTCCTGGGGTGAGAGATATAGGCAGAGAATCTCTCATCACTTTCTCCTAGTGACAGATATCTTTTCTCCTTCTCTAGCAGCAGCCTACCTTTGCCTGGAGGGATCTGGAGTATTTATTGCTCCTGTCCCTGTGGCATATGGCTTTGCTTCATTTGATAGTAGAGTCCGGGATTGAGGCCAGTTTTTGTGCTTGTGCCCAAGTGGTACCTGATCCCTATCTGCATGCCACCACTTCTAAGAGAGGGCTCTTCGAGATCTCCTGTTCTTTTCTTGATCTTTTATCTCAGCACCTGGAGGAGGCTTGTATATCTGGGGCTTCTTGGAATACTAAGTTGCTTTGCCATCCCACATTCAGCTTTTAAGACTTTGTTAAAATTTTAGTGGTTTACTTCTCTGCTTTTTAAATTAAAAAATATTAAATTGTGGTAAAACACATAAGATGATTCACATTACCACCTTAACCAGTAGTGTCAACTATATTCATTTGTTACACTACAGATCTCTAGAACTTCTTCATCTTGCAAAACAGAATCTCCATACCACTGAACAACTACTTATCCTCCATCTCTCAAGCCCTTGGCAACCACCATTCCGCTTTCTGTTTCTTATATGCTTTTATGGCTGCTCAATCTTCTATTATCATAGCCAAAGGCAGTATTCCATTGTTTTGTGACAGGGCTTGTTATGCACTGGAATCCAGTTTACCTGGTTGCCTTGTAACTTCAACTTTTTGGACTCAAAAACGGTGATTTTGTAGGGTCTTTATCATAGAAGTATTTTCTCTCTTTTTCTTTTTTTTTTTTTTTTTTGAGCATATTATGGGGTACAGATGTTTAGGTTACGTGTGTTGCCCTTGGTTC
>NW_012142301.1:1793329-1805241 GCF_000956105.1 Propithecus coquereli
TTAAGGGTTTGTTTTTTGAATATCCATTGAATTTCTTTTTTTTTTGAGATGGGGTCTTGCTCTGTTGTCCAGACTGCAGTACAGTACAGCAATCACAATTCAGTGCAACGTCTGACTCCCACCCAGGCTCAAGTGATCCTCCCTCTTGAGCCTCCCAAAGTGCTGGGATTAGAGGTTAAAGCTGCCACACCCAGCTTTAAAAAAGTTGTTTTTTTTTTTAAATCTTTTTGTCTTTCTATAGCTATTTATCTTAAATGTCTTAAGGGTTTGTTTTTTGAATATCCATTGAATTTCATCAAAGGTACTTTTTAAATCTACTGGTAAATGATCTTTTTTTCCTTATTTTAGTTGACAGTTATAAAGGACTGTATTGGAGGATTTGTTGGCATTGAACTGACTTTGCATTATGGAAAAAACCCGGCTTTTTCACAATTTATTATTTTTGTATTAGATTGCGTGATTCTCTTTTCTAAATTGGAGTGGTATTTAGAATACATACATCTGTATTTATAAGTGGGATTGATCTATATTTCCCTTGACGCTATATCAGATTTTTTAATAAAAATTTTGGTGGCTACGTAAGCGAATTGAGAAAATATCTTTCCATGAGCTATGGTTGGAACTCTCCCTCCCTTAAAGGCAAATACTCAAGTGTGAACCGTTGGACCATAGTTTTACTTAATTTTTCCCAGTGTTAGATATTTAATTTCTTTTGTAATCTGTTCTGTGTATTTGTCTACTAAAGTTTTCAACTTCTTTTTGGGTCAGATTTTGGCTAAAAAATTGCCTGTTTGCTTTAGGCTGTTCGATTTTTTGCCTCAGGATAACATGTAGTATTCTCTAATGTATAATTATATGTCTACTGTAGGACATGTAACTTCTTTCTTATATCTAATATTGCTTTTTATTTTTTTACTTTTTTCCTTCCTTAAATGTTCTACAGACTACTTTGCTATTCTCTTATTATTCTTTTTGTATAAAAGCTTTTGGATTTTTTCATCATTTTTACCATGTTTTTTCCTCATTTTCTCTTTCATGACTTTTAGCTTATATTTTTATTCTCTGCCCTCTTTTCCTTCTTAGTTCTTTTAAAAAATTCCTCTAACAATGAAAGCATTAAAGTAAGAAATATTGTTCTGAATATGTCCTTTGCTATATATACTGTTTATATTCAGAGATTATAATTTGTAAAACATTCTCATTTTTAAATCATTATGATTTTCGTTGTAGCTAAGTATATAATTTATTTGTATAAATGTTCTACAGAGATTTGAATAAAGATATCTTTTCTGTTGAATGTGGAGTTTATTGATTTGTTTTAAATTATCTGTCTTCTAGTTTATATTTGGTCTGTTAGATTTGATTAATTCAAAATGTGGCATATTGACCTCTACAGTCTAATCATTTTTTATATATTGTCATTAAATATTTTAAATTTATTTTTAAAAATTATAGGAAAGTAGTTATGGGGCACTTGATAGGGATATGTTCTGGGAAATGCATCATTAGGTTATTTTGACATCATGTGCACATCACAGAGTGTTATTTACACAAACCTAGATGATACAGCCAACTATACACCTAGGCTACAAACCTGTATAGCACCTTACTGTACTGAATACTGTAGGCAGTTGTAGCACAATGGTATTTATGTATTTAAATATATCTAAACATAGAAAAGATACTATGATATAAAAGATGAAAAATGGTACATGTGTACCTGTATAGTGTGCTTACCATGAATGGAGCTTACAGGACTGGAAGCTTGCTCTGGGTGAGTTAATGTGTGAGTGGTGAGTGAATGTGAAGGCCTAGGACATTACTGTACACTGCTGTAGACTTTATAAATACTTAGGTTATACTAAATTTAACACGTTTTTGTAACTTTTTAACTTTATAAACTATTACATTTTTTGAATTTTTTGACTTTTTTGTACTAATACAAACACATTGTACAGCTGTACAAAAAGCTTTTCTTTCTTTATATCCTATGCTATAAGCTTTCTTCTATTTAATTTCTTTTAACTTTTTAAACCTTTTTGTTAAAAACTAAGACATAAACACACACATTAGCCTAGGCTTACACAAGGTCACTATCATTAAGAGGTTGCTAGGTGATAGAAATTTTTCTGTTCCATTGTAATTTTATGTGACCACTGTCATACATGTGGTTCTTTGTTGACCAAAATGTTATTCTATGGCACCTCACTATATAAGTAATGTAAAGTATACCATCTTAATAATGTTTAGATGTACAGTTCAGTAGTGTTAAGTATGTTGACATTGCTTTGCCACAGATCTCCACATTGGCCATTTCTCCACGTTGGCCATTTGTATATCTTCTTTGGAGAAATATCTATTCAAGTCTTTTGCTCAATTTTCATGTTTTGTTGTTGTTGAGTTGTAGGAGTTCTTCGTATATTCTGGATATTACTCTTTATCAGATATATGATTTGCAGATATTCTATTCTGTGAGTTGTCTTTTCACTTTGGTTATAAATGTCCTTTGATGTACAAAAGTTTTAAATTTTGATGTAGTCCAGTTTTTTTATTTTTTTCTTTTGTTGGCTGTGCTTTTGGTGTCATAGCCAAGAAATCACTGCCAAATCTAATGTCAGGAAGCTTTTCTGCTATGTTTGTTCTAAACATGTTATAGTTTTATTTCATTAGTTTTTGATAGCTCTCTCTTTATATATTTACCTATGTATTGTTTGGTCCATGACTCATACTATTTTTAAAGTTGTTCCTCTTTTTTGTATTGAATTCCTTTAAAATTAAATTCATCCTAGACTGATTAATATTGCCATTTCTTATTTTTTTAATTGTAAATTGACAAATGTTAGTTTTTTTTGAGGGAGAATTAGGATTTACCTGATTTTACTATACCAGTCCACTTTTTATTCTATTATCCACTTCTCTTTTTAATTTGTTTTAAGTTTGTTATTTAATATACAATAGTTTTTTTTCCAGTATCTGAAATTTTCTTTTGACTCATTTTATCTGTCTTTTAATAGTCACATTTAACATAATAACTATACCTGTGTTTTTATTTTCTTTAATTATGATTTTTGAAATCATTTCTTCCTCACACTTTATCTTTTACTAATTTAATCAGGTTGATACTTATTTCCTGCTTGACCACTGTTAGGTTGGAAGGTATGCTAGACGATGCTGTGTGACTACTGGTCAGTATTCTTTCCCCAGCTTCATGCTTGTAGCCACAACTAGCTCAGACAGTGCCGATGTGTGAGAAAGACAATGCACTATTTCCTTACGATAACTCTGTTTGACAAAATATTATAATACGTTGCCATCATAAGAACATTTTAATAATAAGATACACAAATCTGTGATGTCTGCAGTGTGAACAGACCCCTCTTAGATGGGATGCCCTTGATCCTATATGGCTTACATGACTGAGTATATGCATGACTATTTACATTCAAACATATTTCTCTTTAAGTATTTGAAAATAACATAACCCACTAAGAGCCCTAGATTAATTCCCCGTCTTTCTTTCTCCCACATGAGACCTTCGTGTACTTGTGCTTTTCCTTTACTCTCCTCTCACCTGTATCTACTAATTTTTACTGAAATTTTCACTACTTTTGGTTTAGACTATAATGTTTTTTTTCTTTTTTTCAAGTCCTTATTGAGTGATTATTCTTCACATACCCAGATCATTCATTTTTGACATAACTATTAATATATATATGTTTGAATTTTACCAGTTTTTCCATTAATATCCTTTCTCTTTCAGGATACAAATCAGGTATCACATTGCTTTGAGTTGTTACTTTTGCTTTGTTTCCTGTTCCATGACAGTTTTGTAGTCTCTCTCTTGAAACACCTTAACAGCTTTGAGGAATACTGACCAGATATTTATAGGATGTCCTTAATTTTGGTTCATGTGATGTTTTTCTCACGATCAGACTATATTGTGGGGTCTTAGGAAAATATCACAGAGGCGAAGTACCCATCTCAGTGTATCGTATCAGGGGTATCATTGTATCCTGTCGTGATATCCACAAGACATCACTCGTAATGTTCACCTTGATTACTTGATTAAAGTAGTACTTGCCAAGTTTTGCCTTTTTTTCATTCTATTCTTTGGAAGTGAGTCACTAAGTCTTGCCCATTCTTAAGGTGATAGGGCAGGTGTATCGACGTATAATATTTAGAATTTTGTAGATGTTTTTTCTTCTCCATTTATTTATTTTTAAATCTATATCAGCATGGACACATGCACATTTACTTTATACATGGAGTCATAATCTAATACTATGTGATTTTCTTACTCAGATTTCTCTAGCTTTGGCCAAAGAGCTCTTTTAAGTTTGCTCTTATGTTTCTATGATATTCCCTTGGCCTTTGTTTTTGAGTACTTTGTTACTTTCTGGTATTACTAGATTCTCCAGGCTCATCTTGTATTTTCCCCGCTACAGTAACAGAATCAGCCATTTTTCCAAGGCTCTCCTGTTAATTTTATTGTAAAATGATATTTGGAAACCAAGATGTGGGTGTTCAGTGTTCTTGTTGCTACGGACGAGGTGGGTGCTGTTCCAATTGTGAATTAAAGTTGGTCAGAATCAGTCAATTTCTTTAAATATTATTTTTCAGTAATACCAAGAATTCTATTTGAAATGGAGATGTCACTTTGGTTAATTAACTGTAATTTTCATAACTTAGTGTGTTGTGAGAAGACGAGGGAAAATGGATTTTTCATTAACTCTTGTAGCAAGGTGACTTCCATTTTTCTTATATTCACTCCTTTAAGTTTTCATTATCTTGGTACCCTGGTATGGTGGGGTACTAGGGATGTTTTATTTTAAGAGCTTGAGTCTATTGATACAATGTGTTGCTAGTATTGTTTCATAATTGGCTAGATAGTTCCATATTAATAGTAGTTAATTGGTATCTTCAGTTAATAATGTAAACCTTGAACAGAAAAATTATTTCAGCCCTAATTATAGTTTAAAGAAGTTTTGAAATCTCTATCCTAGTTTCTAGCCCTAATTTGAAGATCATAGGAGTCTTTGATCACCATAAGGTTGAAATATTTTCTGAAATTCCTGCTATGACGTCTTAAACTGTGGAATGGAAACAGTCATGGTCTTGGGAATCAACTAATTCTCATTGAGTGTTCATGATGTGCAGCGGATTGTTTCTATTGAAAGCCTAAACTCTTGAGAGGTAAGACTTTAATGCTTGGTTAAGTTTCTTATAAGGGTAAGATCTTAATAGATTGTAGTTTTACTTGAGTGATAGAAAGTCACATGCTTATAAAGCATTCGTGGCCATGTATAAAGAATTTAAAGAGACTGAAATTTCACTTAGAGCAGGTTACTGTGTGAACAAGAGGGTTGCTTTGTGAGGAAGAATATATAACTTTGGACCTTTTGTCCCTAGAAACCAAGAAATGGTCTCCGATGATCTGTCTTTGGGCATTGTGCAGAGTAATTCTTAGTAATTTCTCAGCGAGAAAATATTATGGAAGCTTTCTGGCTATGTCTCAGTGATTCCTTTTCAAATAAGATAGCAGAGAATGGAAGGAATTAAGTTTTTTCTGTTTTCATCTTTCACCATTTTTTGGTTTATCTTTAGGGTAAACCAAGGGTCTAAGGTCAGAAAAATGAACACATATTTACTGAATGCCTACAATAAATAGTGTGTAGAATGGTGACTCTCAAAAAGATAAGCCCATGTCTAAATCCTTGGAACATGTGAATATCACCTTCTTTGGAAAAAGAGTCTTTGCTGATGTAATTAAGTTAAGGATCTTGAGATGAAAATATCCTGGATTTCCTGAGTAAGCCCTAAGTTCAATGATGAGTATCCTTATAAGAGTCAGAAGAAGAGAAGGCAAAATGCAGACAGAGGCAGAGATTGGAATGAGGTGGCTACAAGCTAAGGAAATACCAAGGAGAGCCAGTAGCCACCAGAAGCTGGAAGAGGCAAGGAATGAATTATTCCCTAGAGCTTTCATAGGAAGTTGTGGCCTTGCTATCACCTTCTCCAGAACTGTGAGAGAATAATTTCTGTTGTTAGATTCCAAGTTTGTGGATATTTATCAGGGCAACCACAGCAAACTAATAAATCCACCATAAGGAAGGCATTGTGCTAAATGCAAGGGGTACAAGATTCTTGCTACCAGGAATTCAAATTTTTTTGGGAAAGTAAACAAGAACATAATGAAATGCTATAATAGGTTATATAATAAATGTTTATATAGAATGTTCTGAAAGCATTGAAGGGTGTAACTGACTTTTTTATAATAATTTGAAGGACTTGGAGGATTCATTGAGGAATAAACATTTGGTCTGGGTTTGCAAAAGGAGTAAGAATGTTCCTGGAAGAAAGAGGAAGGAGGGTTCGAAGGAGGGGAAATGCGTATGAAATAGCATGGCCTTAGCTGGGTGCAGTGGCATGTGCACGTAATCCCTGCTACTCGGGAGTCTGTGGGGGAGAATTACTTGAGCCCAAGAGTTCAAGGCTGCAGTGAGCTATGATCATGCCTGTGCATAGCCAATGCATTCCAGCCTGAGTGATATAGTGAGACCTTGTCTCTTATTGGGGGTGGGGGGGAAAGAAAGACCACGTCCTGCTCCTTTAACCCCCACCTGTGAAATGAGTACCCCATTTAAAACCCCAGTATTTTAAGTTATTGAGAGTAGAGCAGTTTCTTGAAGCCACATTGTTAAACTGAAATTGCCATATCTAAGGTAATAGTAGTGTGTCTTTGCTGTAAGTATCATTGAAGATATTTTAAAAATCACTTTCCACTCATACTTTATCACTTATTATTCTGGCTCAATCCCTTTGGTAGCTTAGAGTATAGTATGAAGTCAGTGGCCTGCATATGAGACCACAGTTATAGGCATACCTTGGAGATTTTGTGGGTTTGTTCAGACCACCACAGTAAAGCCAATATCCCAATAGAGCAAATATTCCAATAAAGCAAGGCACATGAATTTGTTTTCTCAGTGCATATAAAAGCTATGTTTAGGCCGGGCGTGGTGGCTCACGCCTGTAATCCTAGCACTCTGGGAGGCCGAGGTGGGCGGATTGTTTGAGCTCAGGAGTTCGAGACCAGCCTGA
Source organism: Propithecus coquereli (assembly GCF_000956105.1). Taxonomy (NCBI): domain Eukaryota; kingdom Metazoa; phylum Chordata; class Mammalia; order Primates; family Indriidae; genus Propithecus; species Propithecus coquereli. The sequence goes on from NW_012142301.1 coordinate 1,800,428, forward strand.
GCAAGAGCGAGACCCCGTCTCTACTAAAAATAGAAAGAAATTAATCGGACAACTAAAAATATATAGAAAAACTTAGCCGGGCATGGTGGCACATGCCTGTAGTCCCAGCTACTCAGGAGGCTGAGGCAGAAGGATCGCTTGAGCCCAGGAGTGTGAGGTTGCTGTGAGCTAGGCTGATGCCACGGCACTCACTCTACCATGGGCAAAAAGAGTGAGATTCTGTCTGAAAAACAAAACAAAAAAGTTATGTTTACACTATACTGCAGTCTATTAAATGGGCAATAGCATTATGTCTAATAAAAGTATATAACTTAGTTAAAAATTTTATTGCTAAAAAATGCTAACTATCATCTGAGCTTTTAGCAAGTCATAATATTCTTGCTGGTGGAGGATATTGCCTTGATGTTGATGGCCACTGATTGATCAGGGTGGTGGTTGCTGAAGGTTGGGGTGGATGGATGTGGAATTTCTTTTTTTTTTTTCTTTACCAATAACATTTCCAGAAGCAGAGTTGTGGCAATCTCTTGAGATGACCATGAAGTTTGCTGCATCAATTACTCTTTTTTTTTTTTTTTATGAAAGATTTCTCTGTAGCATGTAATGCTGTTTGATAGCATTTTACCCACAGTAGAACTTCTTTCAAAATTGAAGTCAGTCCTCTCAAACTCTGCCTCTGTTTTATCAACTAAGTTTATGTAATATTCTAAATCCTTTGTTGTCCTTTTTAAAGTGTTCATAGCATCTTCACCAGGTGTAGATTTCATCTCAAGAAACCACTTTCTTTGCTAGTCCGTAAGAAGCCACTCCTCGTATGTTCAACTTTTATTATGAGATTGCAGCAATTCAGTCACATCTTCAGGACTTCTAATTCTAGTTCTTTTGCTCTTTCTACCATATCTTCAGTTATTTCTTTTACTGAAGTCTTGAGCCCCTCAAAGTTGTCCATGAGGGTTGGAATCAACTTCTTCCAAACTCCTGTTAATGTTGATATTTTGACATCCTCCCATGAATCTTGAGTGTTCATAATGGTAACTAGAATGGTGAATTTTTTCCAGAAGGTTTTCAATTTACTTTGCCCAGATCCATCAGAGGAATCAATATCTGTTGCAGCTCTTGCCTTATGAAATGCATTTCTTAAAGAATAAGACTTGAAAGTCAAAATGGCTCCTTGACCCATGGGCTGCAGAATGGATGTTGTATTAGCAGGCAAGGAAATAACATTCGTTTCCTTGAACACCTACATCAGAGCTTTTGGGTAACAAGGTGCATTGACAATGAGCAGTAATATTTTGCAGGGTTCTGAGCAGTAGTTCTCAACAACAGGCTTAAAGTATTTAGTAAACCATGCTTTAAACAGATGTGCTGTCATCCAGGCTTTGTTCTTCCATTTATAGAGCACAGACAGAGTTGGCTAGTTGTAGTTACACCCTAGGGCCCTTAAGAATGGCAAATGAAGCATTATCTTCAACTGAAAATCACCAGCTGCATTAACCCCTAATGAGAGTCAACCTGTCCTTTGCAACCTTGAAGCCAGACATTGACTTCTCCCCTCTAACTGTGAAAGTCCTAGATGGCATCTTTCAATAGAAGGTGGTTTCATTTACATTGAATGTCTTGTTTAGTGTAGCACCTTCATCAATGATCTTAGATAGATCTTCTGGATAACTTGGTGCACCTTCTCCATCAGCACTCGCTGCCTCACCTAGCACTTTTCTGTTATGGAGATTCTTTCCTTAAACCTCATGAACCAACCTCTGTTAGATTTCAACTTTTTTTTTTTTTTTGGCTTCCTCACCTCTCTACCTTCACAGAATTGAAGAGGGTTAGGGCCTTGCTCTGGATTAGGTTTTGGCTTAAAGAAGGAAATGTTGTGGCTGGCTTGATCTTGTGGGCATTGTAGGGTGATTAAATGGCCTCTTTTCAATATTGCTGAGAATAGGGAAATTGGAGGAGAGGGAGGGAGATGGGGAATGGCTGACGGGGTGAAGCCCTGAGAACATACACAATGTTTATGGGTTAAGTTTGCCATTTTATATGGGTGTGGTTCATGACATCCCCAAAACAATTATAATAGTAACGTGAAAGATCACTGATCTCAGATTATCGTATCAGATACAATAATGATGAAAAAGTTTGAAATATTGCAAAAATTTCCAAAATGTGCCACAGAGACACAAAGTGAGCACATGCTGTTGGAAAAATGGTGCAGATAGGCTTTCTTGGCACAAAGTTTCCTTAAATCTTCAATTTAAAAAAATGCAATATCTGCAAAGTGCAATAAAGTGAGGTATCCCTGTATAGAGAACTTTTTATACTCTGTGACAGGGATTGGGAAATTTTTGCATAAGGGCCAGATAGTAATTATTTTAGGCTTTGCCAGGCTTATAAGATTTCTCTCATGTATATATATCACACACACACATGCCCCCCATATATTTAACAACCCTTTAAAAATGTAGAAACTATTCTTAGGGAGCAGGCCATGCAAAAACAGGCCATAGGCTCTGTTTGGCCCCCAGGTCATAGTCCACTGACCCCTGTTCTATGATAATGTCTTAAATGTCCCCCCCTTTTTTCCCCACCACTTGTGATCCTACCCCACCCCTTTTTTTTAACAGAAGGGTCATGAGTTTTTGCTAAGAACAACAGATATTAAATCTGAATAATTTAAAATCTGAGCCAAAGTATGATCGATTGAAATTTGTGGATTTCTAGCCTTAAACAAATATCAAACAATTTTTGAAGCCAGAAAAATGCTTAAGTTTTCTTTAATATCTTTGCCTTTTTTATAGGTGGAACTTTTCAAAACATGTTTCTAAGTTCTAAAAATAAAGAGGAAGCATGGCATCTTGACTATTTCTCTAACCTCTTTAAAAGAATATATTTCGAATTCAGTAACTAATAGCACTTTTAAAAGACCTTTTTTTCCATGGGCACAAATGTTTCCCTATGCGAAATGTTCTATTGAATTTTTAAAGACACTTCAACAAATTGTGTTCTTTAGGGTGAATGATTAATTGGACTTTTCAGATCATCTTGTGAAAGAGCTTTGTTATTAGGTTGTCTTCTCTTTCCAGTCACAACTGCTGAAACCTCCCAGACAAAGTGCTTTCAGCTTTAGAAATTGTCTGCAGGTCCCATTAGTATTATTTTGAATTCTCTTGAGGTAAATTGGTATAGATATTTTGAAGATGATATATTTATTTAATTAAAAAAAGACTTCAAGGTGATTTATTTTTAACGCCAACAAAAATAGGTAAAAACTAGGTATCATAAAAGCTTTCTATTGAGCTTAGAATGAAGAGCATATTAAGAATATTTGAAAAAATGTCTTACAATTCAAACTTTCTTGCAGGCTACAGTACAGTCCCATCTATTCTTTCTCCCCCCCACTGAATACATGGAGTTCAAGTGAATCAACAAAATTTGCTAAGGCAAAAGGTAATTTTGGGCATAAATTATATTATTTAAGTCAATCTCAAATACAGAATTAGAAGATTTAGTAGTTAGTGTCTTCTTGTGCTTGGTGTGGTACTCATACCCTATTTGCAGATTACAAACCCTTGAGTCCTTGCCCTCATTATTTTAGCCGTATCTTTTGCCTCACTGCCCTCCTTTCAGAGCAGGGTCCCAAGTCCATAAATTAAATGGAGACCAACCAACCGTGATAATAATTGGTGAAGTTGGTAAAAAAAAGAATTTAGAATCTAGTTATTTCCAGGACCTGTTTAGATATTTGCCCTGCTGAGTACTATATTATCTGTACATTGGGGATAATATTTATTGTGCATTTGTTGAGAGGGTTACAGAAGGTGTGTAGAAAGCGTGACTTTGGTGCTTGGCACAAAGTAAGGCCAATAGATAGTAGCTGGTATTATTATTAGACACTGTTCATATTCTCCAGCCTAGAGGAAGAGACAGAACACATTTGGTTACTTTTAGCGTGGTAAGAACTATAATCCTTGTAGCAGCGGCACAGCAATAGCAATCCCTACCAGAGGTCCTAACAATGCCTCTAAGGCAAGCCACGCCTTGATGGGTGGGTTGCATTTAAATGGGTGGAGAGAGAGGAAAGGGTTATCCAGACACTGGACACAACTTTAGCTCAGGGTGAGGCAGGAAGTGTTGGGTGTGTATAGGGCAGAGGTCCACGCCGGCCAATTTAGCCCACAGAAATGCTTTCTTTGGAAACATACCATATTTTCACAGACTGAAGCCTACAGAGAAATGGAGCATTTCACTTAAAGAAATCTAGATTTCCAATTTCTCTTGACAAATTTGAAGATCTTACAACCATTGGCTGAAGCTTACTACCCTTTCTTAGTCCCACATCATTTTAATTTACATATTCTAAAGACATTTTAACATAGTTAAGTTCAGATTTTCTTCTGTTATTTTTTCAAAAATGTCTTGGCTGTTATTGTCACTTTCTTCTTCCATGTAACTTTTATAATTAGAAACTTGGTATGTATTTCCACCTTATTTAAACCTTGTTTTATGCTGTTTTTTGGTAAAATTTATCAGTTTCCGTGATTTCAGTTGTATAGATATTTTGTAGTTGTAGTTGCTGTTGTGCATGTTTCCTTTGCCCTTTATATTTTCTAATTGGTCACTGTTGGTATATTCTTGTAGAAATAAAAACTTGATTTCACTTGACATTTTGTCATATTAAGGAACTGTTTTTTTATTTTATAACTAAGAATTATAATCAAGAATAGATTTAGAATTTTATTAAATGCTTTTGCACGTCATATATTATGATTTTCCTTTTTGAAATATTGATGCTTTGACCTCATAGTACGTTGCTTTTTAAA
>NW_012142301.1:1805661-1817794 GCF_000956105.1 Propithecus coquereli
TTAATTATTTCAAAATGATTGGATTTTATCCTTGTCAATTTTTAGTTAGAAAATCAAGCAACACTTTCTGTGTTTTGGATTTTATTGAAAATTCTTTGTTATACAATGCAGGATTAATTTAAGTATATTTCTGTATACACTTGTCTATTGAACAACATGGGTTTGAACTCTGCTGGTCCACTTATACATGCATTTTTTTTCCCCTCTGCTACCCCTGAGACAGCAAGACCAACCCCTCCTATTCCTCCTCCTCCTTAGTTCACTTAACTTGAAGATGATGAGGATGAAGACCTTTATGATGATCCACTTCCACTTAATGAGTAGTAAATATATTTTCTCTTCCTTATGATTTTCTTAATGGTATTTTCTTTTCTCTAGCTTACTTTATTGTAAGAATATATTGTGTAATACATATAATGTACAAAATGTATGTTAATTGACTGTTTATATTATTGGTAAGACTTCCAGTCAACAACAGGCTGTTAGTAGTTAAGTTTTTGGGAGTCAAAAGTTGTACTCAGATTTTTGACTACCTGGGACATCAGCGTCCCTAGCCCTGCATTGTTCAAGGGTAAGCTGTGTATTTAAAAATAGAGGGTATTTACTCATCGTATAAAATTTGTCTTTAGCTCTTAAAGAGTTCCACTTGGCTTCTTGAAGAAAGATAATATGTTAATGAGTGTTATTTAGAATTTCCTAAGGAGTTACAGAGCAGTTCGAGTTAAGTGGGAATGCAGTGGCCATCTGATTTGAAAGTGGTATTGAAAAAGTTGATCCAAAGAAAGTCTAAGAAAACCAGAATGATTGGATGGATGAATTATTGTTATTGTTATTGCTATTGCAGAGAACATATTCATATATTCAAGGAGATGAGGGACATATGTTAAAATAATTTAGAAAGAGCCTTTTAATGATCTCCATTGAAGTTTTAAACATCTGTAATACATTTAGTTCCTTATAAGGAAGATGAATAATGGCACAAGTGAAGATGTAAAGTATTTTAAAATATGTGGACTTAGTAGTACATTTAAGATAACCAGCATTTTCATAGAACGAAAATGAAAGGACCATATGTACAGTATATATGCCTAAACTTTGTTACCAAGACAAATTATCTAATATTGTATCTCATGACTAAATTTTTTGGCTTAACAGTTGCTTATTTTTCCTGAAACTTTGTAAAGATCAGTTGTCTTATTTGCTTGTTGGCGTTAGAATCTAAAGGTCGTTTCCCACTTTGTGTTCCTTCTCTTTGCTCCTGACTTTGCTCCTCCCTCCTTCTCTGACCAAGCTTAGGTGTAGCATCCTTCAAGTATAGGGCAAGCCTTAATGGTTTGGCTTGGCTTGTCCTGGTTTCTCTTTCTGAAGTGGTTTGTTTCTCTAAGCTGCTTTTTATTCTTTAAATATGTAAGAGAGAGAATGTCAGAGTCCAACCTCACACTTAAACAAGTTGAACATACAGTGATTTAAGAAAGTGATGAGTTAACATTTCTTTTTACTTTATTTCTATAGAGATAGTATCTTGAAATTCATCCTATTTCTTTATTTTAGCTTAGTGACACTGCCGTTACAAATTTTGATTGGAAAGTTTGGAGAATTGATTGCACAGGGGCCCAACCCTAGAATATTTAGAAACTAAACTTTGGATGTGCTTGTGTCCTGTAGAGGCATCTGCTGTGGTCTAAATGTTGGTGTCCCACCAGAATAAACTGTTCAGATAATTCAATGAAATTTTCATAAAATATTTGAAGTCACTTATAATATCTAAGATGTCCAATTAAAAAAAATTTGGACAGACAGCTGTTGAAATACCTGTATTATCAAAACAATTTTAAACATCATTTTGGATAGGTCCCTGTTTAAAGGTTCTACAAGCATTTCTTGTCTACAGATAAAGCATAGATGGAGACTTTATTAGCTAGTAAGCATCAAATGTGATTATGAAATATAATTGACTGTGAGTGCCTTGAGGACAGGGGCAGTGCTTTATAAATAGCCTTGAGTTCTCAGTTACTGTGGCACGAGCTATGTAGAGTAAGGGCTCAATCAAGTTTGTGAAATTCAATTACACTATTTCTTTTTAAAGCTGACAGGAAATTGTGATCTCATGGCTACCTTAATTTCATTACAATAAGAGATGCACTGAGAATATCAGTGGCTGGGCTTAAGTCTCTTCTCCCGTCTCCCCCCATACTCTCTCCTTACACATGGTGTGAAAGGCATTTTTTTCTCTGACTTTACAAAAGCCTTCTTCCTCTTCTCCTTTGGAGATAATTAGGCGTAGTGTGTATTAATGTTTTTCCTTGTGTTTTCAGTGTTTGAGTGTTGACTTATTTGAACAAGCACTCTATCCCTTCATGGAAAAGGTCCTCCTTTGGATGTTCTGTTCAGGTTAACACATTTAGGTTGGAAGCCAAGTAGCGCTGTTTCTTCCCACTTGTACACTTGGTGAGATAATCCAAAAACTCAGCGTGTGCATTCCATGGTAGATGAATATAGTCTTTTAACAAAGACCTTTGCCCTCTCTTCTCCATCCATCCTTCCTCCTCCTCCTTGCCTCCTCAGTATTTTTTTTTCCTTTGTGGATAAACCTACAATAATGTGAAATTATTTTACTTTGTGTTGTATAATGCTTTTAATTAAACTGTTGCAAATGTAATAACAATGCGATTTCATTTTTCTTAGCTTGGATTCCCAATTTTCCTCCATTAATCAGATTGATATTTTTAAAATAATTTAAACAAATAACCTACAATCGTGTTAGGGATAGTTAGGGGCATAATCCAGTTCCGTTTTGGAGATATAAAACTCATGTAGTTGTATTACTGGAAAATACTTCTATTTTAAGGATTCTGAAATTGCTGAGTCAGTTGGTATTTCCTTTGACGAGTATGTCCAAATCTTTCTTATAGACCATCAGAACTACATAATTGTTTCTAGCTTACTTAAAGGGTTTATAAACACAGTCATCCAGTCAACCTTGTTTTATTTAATAAGAGAACAGCTCTCTTACTGGCAGTGAAACTATCATTGAATTCTGTTGTACTTGGCCCTGGGGTTGTACTGAATACAGTGGGGACCCAGCTTATGGTAGACTCTGCAGCTTATGCTGTAAAATAAAATACAGATGCCAACAAATAACTTCAGAAATACATCAAATTAATATAGGTGAGTAAAGAGCTATAGAGGAAAAGCACACAGTACTGCTGTGCAACCTGAACAGGGTATAAAGGGGGACCTAACCCACTATTGGTAATGTTTGCTGGTCTAAGTTTCAAATACAAGAGCCTTTGCACCCCATATTTCCCATATTTTACCTCTCAGTCACCAATGCTTATCAGTTTTTTATTGCAATTCTATTTTCTATTGCTGTCCTATTGCTTCTTAAAATAAATCTAATGAATTTAGCAGTTGTCAGATTTAATTAGGAACACTGTATATGTTTATGAACTTACATACTATACTAAGAAAAAGCGTTCTTGATAGAACATTTCTGACTCCTGAAATTGTGTACTAGCTCAAGCAATATTACATTTTTAGTATGTGAGACTGGGCATTTGATGGTGCCAGTAACAGAGATAAGAAAGCCGAGAGAAATGTGGGGGAGCTGGGGACAAATACAGTGATAAATCACATCTGACTTGACCAAAAAACTGGGACCTGGTCCTTCAAAACTTTAGGTACATAGATTCACTGAAATTACATGATTTTGAATACTATTCAATCTTTAATGACTCAGAGTATGTGCAAGTCAAGAAATTCTGGTACCTTATGCATCTTTATGAATCTCAATTTATGTGAATGTGCAGAAATGTCAGGCTGTAAAGTTATGGTTGAATAAATGTTGAATAACACAGAGCGTGAGTTTAATCATTCTCTGAATATCTTTGCCTTTCCACAGAGGAATAATGATGTACGATTCAAAACTGTCTAGAAACAAAATGTACAAATCATTGAAATAATGTACTAAAAATATGTTCAAATGTGATGACTACCAAGCCCTGAAACACCTGATCTGGGAAATTTCCTAACCTGTACATGCTTCTCTATTTTTGTATGGGGCGTGTGTTTGCACGTATGTTTTTCTATATTTTAACATAGGATAAAATAAATTTTATAACCCGTATTTGGTTTGGGAACAGTAGTTATTCCACTGGGAAAATTGTTCTGACCTTCCCAGTAATAAATTTAGTCATGAGGATCTATTATATATAGTATCGGGTTTTACCTAACCCCATATACTTCTAACAGAGCTCTGTCACTCGTTTCTGAATTATGATGTAAAGTGATGCTATGACAAAGTAGGTCCCACATTGTGATGATGAGTTATTGTATATAATATTAGTACTGCTTTATTTGATAATATTGTAGTAGATCAAGACTTTTGAAATTAGACATAACTGAATTATGGCTCATCCGTACTTATTCATAGTGATTTTGGGAAGTTGTCTTTTTAGTTTGGGATCGTTTCAAGGAAAATGAAACATTTCCTTAATTTTGGTTGTTTATGTTTTTCCCTCAAAAAGATCAATTCAGACCAATACAAATATTACTTTATCACGTAGCCGAACACCTCTGATTCGTGTACTTAGGCCACTTGGGAGAATGTTAGTGATTGCCAGTGGGCAGCATATCCTGCTCCTGTGACTCTCTGCTATTTTAGATCATGGGTACCTCGGAATGGCCTTTTCTGTGCTGCACTGTTGATGATATTTATTAGCACCTGGACTAACATCTATGAATTTGAAATTTTTTAGATCGAATCATTCCTTTAATTTTGCACCATGAAGAAGGCTTCAAATGATCAGCTGACAGGATACTATTAAGTAATTTTAAAAAAATTTTTAACTCTGGAAATTTTTCAGTATCTGAGTTGAAATTGTACAGTGTCCTAGAATTATGATAGTTTTATGATAACAATTTTAGAAATATTTTAAAAATTATTTACCTGTAACATTACATTTCTTGCAAGTAGCGTGAGCAGCACACGCATTGGCATTTCATCATGCTTGCTCTGTCACGCGCCTTTCTCTTATAAACCTAAGAGTACCTAGCATGGTCTGTAGCCAGCAAATAACTTTTTTATGATAACAATTTTAGAAATATTTTAAAAATTATTTACCTGTAACATTACATTTCTTGCAAGTAGCGTGAGCAGCACACGCATTGGCATTTCATCATGCTTGCTCTGTCACGCGCCTTTCTCTCCCACTGGTCTTTTAATGAAATCTTTGAGAATAAGCTGTAGACAGGATGGCTATTGTCCCTAAATACTTTAGTGGTCACACTACTACCCAAAAAAGAACACACGTATGGAACCACCGTGGAGTTCTAAGACAGGAAGTCCACATTGATATAATATAACCATCCAATCCACAGACCTTATTTAGATTTCACCAACTCTCCTATTGCTGTCTCTTTGCCCTTCTGGTCAGAAACCTATCCAGGAATGTATATTGCAGTCAGTGGTCGTGTCTTCACACTCTTCCAATCTGGAACATTTCCTTAGTCATTCCCTGTTGTGTCTTCCACAGTTTTAAAGACTACGGGCCTGAGATCCTGAGACCCTTAGCCAGTCACGATGTTAATTTTGATCATCTTTTTCTATTAGCGTCTACCAGGTTTCCCTTTCATAAAGGCACCATTTTCCCCTGTTATGGTTCAGTGCTATCGGGGAGGTAATCTCAGATTACCTCTTTCCCTCCTTAAAGCTCCATCCATCAGGCTTATTATCTGTTGACTCCTCTGCCTGAATCAGCCACCACAGTGATAGTTGCCAAATGGTGATTTTAATTTTCCATCGTTCCTTCTACTGGCAATCCACTTTATGGAGGAGCTTTCCCTTCTTCCTCTTTATTGATTTTTTTTCATATATAACAAATTCCAGTTTATTCAATGGGTTATAATAGATTACTGTCCTTATTTATTTTGATGCTCATATTATTGTCACAGATTTGGCGAATGAAAGCCCCTTCGGAGTGGCTCTTGTGTCTTTTTGACACATCCTGATCAATCTTTGAGCACTTGCTCATTTTGTGGCACAACACCCAGTTCCAGGCTCATCTTGCTGCCTCATCCTGTGATAAGGATTTCTCCAGGTAACCCTGTTTTGTTTGTTTGTTTGTTTTAGTGGAGAATGGTATTTAGAAACTAAAATCTGGGCACTCTGTGTGCTCGTTGATACTGGGACTTCTCAGTGGAAAACTAGGAAATACGTGTGTATATATTGTAGGGAAGATTAAATTTTCCTTCTGAAAGTTTGATAATTGAGTTGGCCAAAATAAGCTGACAGAAGACAGATTAACAGGAGAAAAGGCATACAAATTTATTTGCATGCAAGTGCACAGGAGTCAGACAAAGTATGAAACTCAAAGAAGGGCCAGATGGTTGAAGCTTAAATACCCTCTTCATAGGGTAGAGGGAAGTAGGGGATATAGACAATTTTAGAGGAAGAGTAAATGATTTTTAGGGGAGATGAGTGGACCTGAAAAACAGACAATATTCTGGTACAAGGTTCCTCTTGGCTCTGGGGGTGGTGGCAGCAAGTCATGGGAAGGTGAGGGGAGGGACTGCACGGTGAACAAAAGGGTCTTATTTTGCAGGTAAAGTCTCTCAGGTAACAGGCTTCAGAAGAATGGTTGAAAAGTCTGTCCAGGTGGGCATGGTGATAACCGTAAAATTTCTTCCTTGGTGATTAATTTTCCCTGGTTAATGAAATTTCTGCTAGGCGACTGAAGGCAATTGTGTTTCTTTTGGAAGAACTTCCCTCAGTCAGGTAACAGAACTTCAGAGAGAGCCCCTTCTTGTGCTTTGAGGGGAGAAACAAGGGAAGGTGAGACAGACCTTCTGAGATTCCAAGGCAGCCTCTCAGGCCTTCCAATTTCCCTTCATTCACAGTATCAGCATGCCAAAGCACCATGCTTTGGGGTATCATTTTCTGAGCCCCAACAATATATATGCATACATTTTTATACACATACCCCATAAATACATACATCTATAGCAATGCCTTTATCTATGTTTATATTTTTTAAAACTATGAGTTCATACCTGTGTTTCCAGTTCCAATCCAACACTTCTGGGTTCGCTTGAGCCTTCACCTGTTCTGTTTGTAAATACCTGTTACAGTATTGAGAAGCCTGGCTCTTGTTATCAACATATTTATTTTTTTGCTTAATCATTTCACTAATTTTCCCTCTCTACTCTCTGTCTCATCTGCCGGCTATCTCCTTCCCTGCCCTTCCCCCTGCCCTGACCAAGGACCTCCAAGGTGTCCTTGGTCTCCAGCAGACGGCTGCCAACGACCTCCACACTATTCTCTCCCCTGAGCACCCCGGCTACTTGGTGTCAGTGGCTGTGCTTCCCTGCGTGTGCACTCCATGTCCTTAGATGCTGCTGTGCACAAAATGCAATAACGTTTTATGGTTGAAATCATGTACCATTTTATACTTTTGTACTGTTGTTAGAATGCATTTTTTTCTATTTTCAGTTTAAATGAATGCTTTTTAAGAAATGAGTGCTTATGCTGTTTTGAGGCATCTTGCTAGATACACTATAGAAGTGAAGAACATAGACACAGTCTCTATCCATATAGAATCGTGACTAGTGGGTGAAATAACTGAATTATGTATGATGAGTTTCACAAAATGGGATGAGTAGGGTGCTTTGGAGGTATTTCCCTAGTACCTTGTACTTAGTTTTTCTTCTCATACCTGGTATCATCTTTGTTCTCTAAGATTTACTGAATGAATTATTTAGTATTTGAGGTATGAGTATATGTGTGTGTCTGGGTATAAGCCTGGCTTTAAAAATGGCTCTGAGAATTGCAGGATCTAAGGCCCAGCACTTTGATTTGGTGATTTCACATAGTTGTCTTCTTATGATTGGAGCGTGATAGCTCATATTTGTATTGTAAACGGTTCATATGCTTAGGGAGTTGATGTAGGGCAAAGTGATTTCTCTAAAACCATTTATACAATGATAATTACGCATTACGCATGTAAGTCCAATAACAAAAATGAGTCATAAATAGCCTCTCCTAACCTTCAGAAAGTAAACATAGTTTAATGAAACAGTACTTTGTGTTATAAAACAAGACCTATGACATATAACATATTAGCACATTAAGGATTTGAAACTATTAAGTGTTCCACATGAACTTACTTGTTTGCCTAAATATAAACCTGTTTACCTTTTGAATATAATTGCTTAATAATGGTTAAATGCTACATAAACTAGCTAGCAAAATATTTTCTAAAAAATGTTAAGCCTATTAAGAAGACTGTGTAAAAGTTTGAAAACAAAGGTTACCAAGGTCTGTTTTATATAATGTTTCTTTCTTGTGGTATTGGCTAAAAATTTGGGAAATATGCATTGCTGCCTTACGAAATCCGTGAACGAGGTTTGATATAGCCATTCATTTTCAATATACAGATCTCTGGAGCATTAGTCCTAAAGAGTTAATAGAGACTTGAGGAGCTTTTGAAATCATCTTTTTTCTGTAGATAAAGGTAAAGTGACTTGTAGTAGGTCATAGAGCTTGAATTCAGTAGAGCCAGGAACCTAAATAGGAATTTAACTCTCCGTGCTCTAAGTCGAAATCTGCACCAAAGATCTTAGTGCTTCTGGATTTGGTGGTGGTGGTGGTTATAATTATCTTCATTATCGTTATTATTTGATTAGCCTCACCTAGCAGCTTACAATACTGGGCTTTTGCCAGAAGGTAAGCAAGACCGATGGTTAATAATTACCTGACCATTTTTAGCATTTAATAAAAATGCATGCGGCATCCTCTCCTTAGTATGTAACTCAAGACTCTAAGCAGTGAGTTCAGCATTAGCTGTGTATGATAAACGGAAAATCTGAATTACCTTTAGTATTATGGCTAAAATGGTTGTATTCCTTAGATCAGGATTTCTGGGATTCTGTGAGGAAGTGAATGGTACAGAGGGGTAAGCTTATAGGAGTTGAAGTGGCAGTATCTAAACATCTGTCTGATAGGAGAGGCTAATTGAAGCCTGTAAACATAAGTTTAGCTGGTTGGCTGTTGCCATTTCTTAGTCTCTTTCTTTTTTGGATTTAGAGGTATTGTAAGGGGGAGAGAATGGAAAATTGAATTTTGAATATCTGCATGGTGGGCCAATAAATGCATTTATAAGTCAAAAGGAATATATAAAAAGATATTTGGAGGAGCAGTTTGTGGAGTTGGGGTCTATAGCAGGGAAAATTGTGTTGCCGTTTTAGAAAACAGTTACACAATTGCAGACATTTAAATTATAAAAGCACATGAATATATGTGTAGGATAATTGTAGTTTTAAAGTGTGCAGCACAGTTAAATGTTTGGGAAAATACTTAAAACTTAAAAATGTGTTTAAAAGTTGGGATGCAGTGTCTGAGTCTGGTTAAATAGCAAATCTCAGCAGCATATGTAGTCGTTGGATTTTTGGGCCAGGATTGTATGCCCTAAAACTTTGATTTAATAATGGATTTTAGAAATTTGAAACTGTTTAAACAAACTCTGTAGTCATGTTTACAGCTTAACCAGGTTGAGATTTGGGCCTCAGTTTTCTTTCTATATTTGATTGTTGATGAAAAGAAAGTCAGAGCAAGTTTAGGTAATGTGGTCCTAGCACAGATGTACAATATAAAACCATCACATTCTCGGAGTTGAAAGGTTGTTTGCAGATGTTTGTAGAAATGACACTCCATTGAACTTTCTAAAAATGCCTTGTCTCCTTGTAAACTCTCTTAAGATGAGAACTCAAGAAAGAAACCTTATGTTACACTGTTCATAAAGTCCTTGACAAACTACCCATTTTGTTATCTTTGAACATAGCTCTTGGAGACTCTTGAGATGAAATTAGTAGTGAACTTGGTATTTTATATTCATTTTTTAAACTATATTCATATTACTGCAGTGTGAGCTAGGTGTTTTCCCTTTATTAAAAGCTGGAAACTGTAGTTCAGATAGGTGAAGTAACTTAACCCAAGGAAAAAAGATCTGGAATTTGAACTCAGAAACATCTGACCTGATGCTTCTAACAGATCCAGGTTTTTATCTCTTGTCTCATTATGCCATACATCCTGTTGGGCACTTACTGAACTAGACTGTAAACTGCTTTCCAGCTTTTTGGAGCTCTGTGTGCAGACGTTTATTCTATTACTCTTCTATCACACCCTGGGAGGAGAGGCAGCCTGGGTAATTGGCATTCTGTCTCCTTTCTCATTTCATTGTGATTCTCAGTGATACTAGAAGGTAATTTTTTTCCTTCTAATAAGCAGTAACCATGTGTGTGTGCCAAGGATAAAAGGAAAATGACACTGGTAGAGTTTTCTTGCCACAGGTATTACCTACTTAGTTTCCTAGGAAACAGAAACATGATTTACGGATATTGATTTGGAAAGGCTTAAAAGAAACCCTAGGTCATTGTTTCTGCCATTAAAATAGTTTCTCTGAAGAGATCAACTTAAGTAATTGAATCTGGAATGACCACATTTTATTTAGAATACCTCTAAGTGATTGCATGAAATTTGGGTTGAAGTTTATGATTGTAATCTTCGGTGCCCATCTTTAGTTTTCTGTGCCGGAGAAACAGAGGACTTCTTTTTCTTGTAGTTACATGTGGTTTATTTATTCACCTTTTGATTTTTCTGAGCACCGTGGCGAATATCAACAAAAGAATGCGTACAGAGTAGGTAAAGATAATTTAAGATAAAGCTAAGGGTGTAGTTAGAATGATGGACTCTTGTAGTATGTTTCCTGGAAAACTTTTGGAATTGTTTGAACTCGTTACCTTTTAGTATCACCAATTCAGATGGAAGCTTTTGGAGCTTTATGGAAGGAGGGAACCTTTAGAAAGCCTCTGTGCACTTGCCAGCAGATTAACATGATGGAAAGGAATGGTTCAAGACATATGCAAAAGTTGAGCCTCTTCAGACCAAAACAGTTAGCTTATGACATTGCTGGAAAATGGTAGGAATTGGGTGGGTAGACCACTACCCCTGTTGGCGGATTCTATGAGAAGGTGTGTATCTATGTGTCGAACTGTGTGTCCTTGATGTTATCAAAGTACCTTCCTGAAGACACCCCAACATGCCCAGTGTGATTCTGGATTCAGGTGTGGGGTGAGGGAGAGGTGATGCCTCCTGGTAACCATGGTAACCCAGTTGTTTGAATTCAGTACATTCTTATAAGAAAGTGGAACTATGTTATGCCACTTATAAACATTTCCCTTAAAAATTACAATAAAGAATATGGCACTAAAAGTGTTCACTGTAAAAAAAAAGTTCAGCCATCTCAGAGGTCTTATTCCTTGAAGACTCTAGGAAATTGAGGTTTCCCTGAATATCATTTTATCATCATAAACCTCTCAAATTTCTAATCTGAAATCCCATGTGGGGTTTTTAATCATATCTTAAAAAAGACATGATCTAAAAAAAAAAAAAAGAGGAAATGAGCTGATTTTTGTTCTACCTGGAGATTTGAAAAATGCGAACTTTTCAGTCTGGAGGATATATGATCAGAGTCCATAAAATGCAGACTTTATTATATCAAATCTCAGAAATCTACATTAGAAATGAATTTTCCCATGAAATTTGAAAGATACTAAGTATAAAACGGTGGAAAGGAAATAATTCTACGTACAGTGAGTAGGATAATTGCAGAATATATTATTTATATATTTTATACTGAAAATATGTCGCTTCAAAAGTGCTTTGAAAATGAATGATCTAAAAACTTCTCTGGTTGTAGGAAAAAAACATGTACTGAATACCTCCTATGTGCCAGGCATTGTGCTTGGTTCTGGGGATTCCTGACTTGGGCCTTTCACCTTAGAAACGCAATCTGTGAGAGAAGACAAACCAGTAAGAATCCATGGCAGGTAAAGGAAATCAGTGATATGTAAAGGAAGATGCAGAATGCTGTGGAAATCATCGTATCTTGGGTCATTTCTTCCCCTCTAGAAATGTATGTGCATATGCTTTTTAAAGCCAAGAGCTATTTTCTAAATACCTGAAGAATGTAAACTTTATAGTTATTCTTAATAAAACCATTATCCTTTGCTTTCTCAGCTGTCAAGGGATTCAAGTATTGCTAATTTGGATGGGTGAATAAGGTTTTAAACCTTTTCT
>NW_012142301.1:1818339-1826193 GCF_000956105.1 Propithecus coquereli
AATGTTCTTTAAAAATTATTTTAGTCTAGTTCCTGCAAGTTATTCACAGGTGAATTTTAATGACCATATTATGGTTATTTACAGTTTGCAAAGTTCTTTTTCGTTGAAGTGAACTCAGGCTTTGCCCAAATCTGAGCTGCCAAATATGAGCTCCATATTTTAATTTCTTTATTCTTTATGCCTTGGTATTTTTGTATTTTGAGTGGATGTGTGCTCGTATTGTTGAACTGTGTAACTGGAACCCAGGTAAGATATTTGAGCTGGAGAAAGATTTGAGCTTAAAGTTCTGGATGGAGCTTTGAGACATAATTCGGTATACTAGGGGAAAATGTAATTTGCCTTTCTTCAGAAACAGCCATTTCAACACTTTTGCCTCCAAGATAGTATTTTTGTTCCATTTATCCACTAGCATTTCTTATGTGATTTAGTCGGTTAAGGTTACGGTCCCTATTCCCCGAGCTGTGGACTGGTACTGGTCTGTGGCCTGTTAGGGACTGGGCCGCAGAGCTCTGCTGCCCTACCCTACTCACCACCAGTCCATGGAAAAATTATCTTCCGTAAAAATTAGGAACGGGGTCGGGGTGTGCATAGCAGAAGGTGAGTGGGGGGCGAGTGAGTGTGTTTACAGCAGCTCCCCAACACTCACATCACTGCCTGAGCTACACAGCCCACCTCCCCTCTACCCCCCCAACCTCTCACCCCAGTCTGTAGAAAAATTGTCTTCCATGAAACTGGTCCCTGGTGCCAAAAAGGTTGGGGACCGCTGATTAAGGTGTTTGATTCTGAGTAGAGAACATGAACTCAAACAGGTTTAAGTAATAAAGAAGACTTTGGTTGCCTAGTAATAGAACATCCAGATGTAGGTAGGTCTTCAGGATTAGTTTGGCTTTACCTCTCCACAGTGCCGTCAAGGATGAATCTAGTTTCTTTCTGTTTCTCTGGTCAACTTCAACTTCAACGTCGATCTGGCTGCTGTCAAGTATGCGGGCGTGAGGCAGAACGTATCTTGGTTTTTCATTTTGTAGCGTGAGAAGGAAGTTGGCTTTTGGCAGCTCTCAGAAGAGTGAGAAAATTTCTTTCTCAGGTACCACTTTGAACATAGAAGCCATATCTCCGTGGTTAAGTTGGGGTCATGTGATCCTGGAATCAATAACTCTGGCAAGGGAATGGCATTGCAGCATTTGCTTTAGGCCTGGGGCACATGCCTCTGCCTTACTAGCAGAAGTGAACATGGCTTCCTGGAGAGCACTTAATCTGTCCTGGGCAAAGTCTGATTACCGAGAGAGGGAGGATGAGTGTAGCAGAGGTGATCATGGTGTCTGTCACCCACACCATGAAGTTTTTCTTGTGTTCTTGGTTGTTTGCGTTTACTGTTTGTTCTCCTCTCCTGCTTGAGGTAGCTCCATTTCAGCTCACCTCACAGCAGTTCTCTTCATATTCTGCCTGGAGGCATAGAGTTGGGGGAGGGTTACCACACTAACAGTCTGGCCAGAGCCAGAAAAACTATTAACAATTGTAAGCGATTCCTTCTGAACACTTCACATTAAGATTGACTTGTCAGAGACGCTGACAGAAATGCTCTGAGGGTGAATGGGTATTCATGGTAGGTACAAATCACTTGAAGGAACTGGAGGCTGACTTCAGAATGCACTTACAGCATTCCAGGAGTTGGTCTATTGTACTGAGGAGCTTTACGCCTGCCACCGCATTACACCAGCAGTTGTGCCCTGGCAACGTTAGTGCAAAGGAAAATCAGATTTTTTTTTTTTTTTGGAGAGTCTCTAAAGTGCTCTTAACTAATGATGGCTTAAAAGAGGGCTGATATATATGTCAGTCTACAAGTGGAAGTCCTCCCCCAAACTGAAGATTTACCACAGAGACTAGCTACCTAGAATAGGCAGAGACCTCTTATTTCTGCTACTTAGCCTGTACATGGATGATCCTTAAAGACAAAGAATGAGAAACATGAAAGCAGAAAGGCAGAGAAAAGATTTGTAAAAGAAGTTTGGAATAAAGTGGCCAAAAGAGGAACATCAGACTTTACAACTCTAGAATGGTAGTATTGTCCAAATTTCTTAATGCTTTTTGAAATATTGTAGTATGCTAATGATTTTGTAAACAATTCCTTTCTAAAAACAACTTTATTGAGATATAATTGACATGGAGTACAATTCATCGATTCAAAACATGCAAATCAATGGTTTTTAGTGTATTCACAGATGTGGACAATCATCACCACAGTCGATTTTAGGACATTTTTGTCACCTCAGAGAGAAAGCCCATACCCTTTAGCTATCCCCCTCCCTCACCTCTTTGTACCTACCAGCTCTGCTTTTGGTCTCTGTAGATTTGCTTATTCTGGTCATTTTATATAAATGGACTGTGTGGTCTTTTGTGCCTAGCTTCTTTCACATAGTCTAAAGTTTTCAAAGTTTATCCATGTTGTATTATGTATCAGTACTTTAATCCTTTTTATGGCCTAATGATATCCATTGTATAGATGTACTGCATTTTGTTTATCCATCCGTTGGCGGATATTTGGGTTGTTCCCACCTTTTGGCTATTGTGAATAATATTCCTGTGACCATTTGTGTACAAATTTTGTTTGAACATCTCTTTTAAATTATTTTGGGTATATACCTAGCAGTTGAATTGCTGAGTGATATGATAATACTATGTTTATCTTTTTGAGGAACTACCATAGCAGTTTCCATAGTGGCTCTACTTTTCATTCCCACCAGCAATGTATGGAGAGTTCCAATTCTTCCACATCCTCGTCAATACTCATTGTTATTTTTTAAAATTATGGCCATCCTGGTGGATGTAAAGTGCTATCTCATTGTGGTGGTTTTTTTTTTTTTTTAAATTAGGGACAGGGTCTCACTCTGTCTTGCAGGATAGAGTGGAGTGGCACCATCATAGCTCACTGTAACCTTGAAGTCCAGGGCTCAAGTGAATCTCCTGCCTCAGCCTCCTGAGTAGCTAGGACTACAGGCATAAGCCACCATTCCTGGCTAACTTTTTTATTTTTTGTAGAGATGGGGTCTCACTATGTTGCTCAGTCTGGTCTCGAATTCCTGGGCTCAAGTGAGCCTCCCACGTCGGCTTCCCAAAGTGCTGGGATGACAGGCTTAAGCCACTGTGCTCAGCCTCATTGTGGTTTTGATTTGCATTTCCCTAATGACTAATGATGTTGAGCATCTTTTAATGTGCTTATTGACTATCTGCATATCTTCTTAGGAAAAATTTCTGTATAAGTCTTTTGCCCATTTTTTCACTGGGTTGTTTGTCTTTTTGTTGTTGAGTTTTAGGAGTTCTTTATATATTCTAGATACTATGCCGTTATCAGATACACGATTTGCAAATAGGTTGTCTTTTCATTTTCTCGATAGCAACCTTTGCACAAATGTCTTTAATTTTGGTGAAGTCCAATTTATTTATTTTTTTTAAAGACTTGCTTTGCTTTAGAGCAATTTTGGGCTCAGCAAAATTGAGAGGAAGGTACAAAGGTATTCCATATGCCCTCTGCCCTTATACATGCATAGCTTTTCACATTATCAACATCCCCCACCAGAGTGGTACATTTGTTACAATTGATGAATCTCCATTGACACATTATTATCATCCAAAATAAAGAGTGTGTATTAGCGTTTACTCTTGGTGTTGTGCTTTCTGTGGATTTGGACAACTTTATAATGATATGTATCCACCATTATAGTATCATACGGAATATTTCTACTGCCCTAAAACCCTCTATGCGCTTCCTATTCATCCTTCCCTTTCCCTAATCCCTGGCAAACACTGATCATTGTATATTTATATTTGTAATTGCCAAAGCTCAAAAGCAACCAAGATGTCCTTCAGTAGGTGAATGGATAAATAAACTGTGATACATCAAGATGATCAATATTATTAGCACTAAAGAGAAATGAACTATCAAGACATAGGGGAGACTTACATTCATATTGCTAAGTGAAAGAAGCCAATCTGAAAAGGTTACAAACTGTGTGATTCCAAATATATGGCATTCTGGAGACAGTATAAAATGATCAATTTTTGTTTTTTTTTTTTTTTTTTTGCTACTCTGGTTTTGGTGTGATATCTAGAAATCATTGCCAAATCTAAGATCGTTAAGAGTTACTCTTGTGTTTTCTTCTAAGAAATGTATGGTTTTAGTTCTTACATTTAGTTCTTCAACCTATTTTGAATTAATTTTTGAATATGGTGTGAGGTAAGAGTTCAAAATCATTATTTTGCATGTGGCTATCCAGTTGTCCCAGATCCATTTGTTAAAGAGAATATTCTTTTTTTGTCCAGTGATCTTGGCACTGTGGTCAAAAATCTGTTGACCAAAGACACATAGGCTTGTTTCTAAACTCTTCATTCTATTTTGTTGGTCTGTATCTTTACATTAGTACCACACTGTCTTATTTATTGTTACTTTATTATAAGTTTTGAAATTGGGAAGTATGAGCCTTCCTACTTTTCTTCTTTTTCAAAATAGTTTTGGCTATTCTGGGTCTCTCACAAGTCATGCGAATTTTAGAATCAGCTTGTTTATTTCTATAGAGAATGAGCTGGGATTCTGACAGGGATTGCATTGAATTTATAGATCAATTTGGGGAATATTGCTATCTTAATGGTATTAAGTCATTCAATTCAAGAATATGGGATTTTTAAAATTCATTCAGAGCCTTAAATTCTTTGAACAGAGTTTTGTAGTTTTCAGAGTATAGGTTTTATACTTCTTTTATTAAATTTATTAAATATTAATTTTCAGGCTATTAATAGATTTGCTTTATTTTTGGGTTCATTACAAGTGTATGGAAAGTACTGTTGATTTTTGCATATTGGTCTTGTATCCTGTAATTTTGTTGAATTCATTTATTCTAAATTCTTTTTGGTATATTCCTTAGAATTTTCTCTGTGTGGGATCATGTCATCTACAAATAGAGTTGGTTTTATGTCTTCCTTTCCAATCTGAATGCCCTTTTTTTTGTTTTCTTGCCTAATTGCTCTGGCCAAAACTTCAATCCAGTGTTCAATTAGAGTAGTGGGAACAGACATCCTTGTTTTCTTAGGGGGAAAGCATGTAGTCTTTTTGCATTAAGTATGATCAGCTGTGGTTTTTTGGAGATTTTTTTTTTTTTTTTTTTTAATCATATTGAGAAAGTTCCCTTCTATTTCCGGTTTGATTTGTGTTTTTATTAAGAAAAGAGAGTTGGATTTTGTCAAATGCTTTTATTTCATCCATTGATAAGATTGTCTGGTTTCATTTTTTAGTCTATTGGTGTGGTTTATATATTATATTAATTGGTATATAATTATTTTTATATGTTGCTGGATTTGGTTTGCTGGTGTTTTGTTGAGGATTTTACATCCATATTCATAGGAGATATCTGTCTAGTTTTCTGGTGATGTGTTTGTGGCAACTAATTTTTTAATGTGTAATATTTAGATGATTTGTGGAATTTTCAACTTGATGACCTATGTGGTATTTCTTCATGGACTTTTGTAAATACATGCTTAGATTAAATAAAATGGTCTAGGAATTAACAGTCACCACCAACATATTTTGAAGGTATTTGTTTTTTTAGGGGGGTTGGAAAGAGAGCAACATAGTAATACCTATTTTTAAAATGAAATAGTAAAATTTATTGTATTCATGAACCTGGTGTGTCTCCCACTCTCTGACTTTATTCTGGGTGGAAATGTTTCCTGACTCTGTGTGTGTGTGTGTGTGTATGTGTGTTTATAGGACTCCTTTACTCCATCATTACCTGGAAAGCAATGAATATCCTGTAGTGTGAATAAAGTGAAAAGAATTTTATGGAGATTAAGCTTGGATTTGTGTTTAGGGTTGTACTACTTTTTTTTTTGATGATTAGTACATAAGAATTCTACCAATAATTGTTACAAAGGTAGTAGAATTGTCTAGAGGCAGTAGAGTAATTAATTTACTGTACAGGTTTCATATTTTTTTAAGAGCTTTGATATAAAGTGGTTTACAGTACAATCCAAAAAATTAAAGCCTGTTGTCTTGAAGCATTTTCATATGCATATAATTGAAATTTATATCTTTAATCATAATTCCTCGTGAGCGATTTTAACACTTCAGAGTGTTTTCACATTTATGACCTTATCTGGTCATCATCAAAGCCTTTTAAAAAAGGTAGAGTTAATATTACCATCTTCATTTTTCAGAAAAACAAATTCAGGTAGTGAAAAACTTTAATGTTACAGATCTGTGTAGTGACAGAGGAAAGATAGTAGCCCTATGCTAATTCTTGTAAATCATAAATATTAATACATAAAAAGTATTATCTGATGACCATGTTCTGATTTCAGAATGGCCCTCATCTTTCTCTTTTTGCTCCTTAGTATACTATAGTTGAAAGATAACAGTAGCCGACATTTTCACCAGTGCAATAATTTCTATGGTAGATTCTTAGTGGAATTTCTGAGCAAAAGGTTTGCTGTGTGGTAAAGATTGCTTGGTCTTTGGGTCTGAATTCTCCATCTTTCATAGATGGAATTTGTATTCCTTATTGCCCCAGGATGCAGAGAGAGCGAGCGCAGGACCATGCTTTTGTTTTCCAGGCTGTAGGATACCATTTCTTCCTCCAGTCATTTATCCTTGTGAAGTTTCTAGGAATAAGAGTATATTGGGGAAACTTTCCTGGGTCTTGCCCATCATCAGTGCTTTCCTTGTTAAGAATGCACTTGAATGCAGTAACTAGCAGTTCCTTCTTTTTCAGTCATTAACTATTTGTGCATTGATTGGGCTTTTTTGACAGCCAGATTCTGGTTTCCTTTCCACAATGCAGGGAGAAACACCAAATAACAGTATATTATACTTCACAGATACTTTCATTTGATACTAACAACGGAAGAACTTGTTAACTATGTCTAGTTTACAATAACAAAACCTGAGGTTTAGGAACTTTTCAATGACTTGCTTGGAATGCTAATGGCTAGGAGCTGGCACAAGCTGGGCTGGAAACCTGACCTCAATCAGATTATAAACTCCTTGAGAGCAGGGAGTGCATCTTCATCACTGTTTTAGCCAAACATTTGACACATATCTTGGCACAGAGTTGGAGCCCAGATGTGTGTTGAGTAGATGTTGAGCCCTGACTTCATACCATGAGGCTGCCCTGGACTCCGTGCTGTTGTGAGATTGTTTAGGCAAAAGATTCTGGACTCTTAAAGTGAACCTGAACCTTTCTTCTTAGGGCCCTGGGAGGCATCAGCTACTTTCACGGGTGAGAAAATCCTCTCAAGGTTTTTTTAACAAAAAACCATTCTCTGTCTTCTCTGACCTACATAGCTTCTGACAGAGGACCTGTGTTGACATTCAGTCACGTGCTTTTCTTGCTAGCGCCCTGTGCTTCTGATGACAGAATTCATGCAGTTGCTGTGTCGCATCTGAAACTCACTCCTTGGGTCATGCTTTCTACTCCCTGGTCAAGCTGTGTTGTCAGAATTAACCCCAGATACAGTTATTGCCAAACAGTGTCATAGTTCTTCATCATCCTCAGGGTCACATAAACAAAATGTTTTAGACAGCGCAGTTGGCCGTTGAACAACATGGTTTGGACTGTGTGGGTACACTTACGTGCAAATTTTCTCCTGCCTCTCCACCCCCTGAGATAGCAAGACCAGCCTCTCCTCTTCCTCCTCCTTCTCAGCCTCCTCAGCTTGAAGACGATGAGGATGGACACCTTTATTATGATTCCCTTCCACTAAATGAATAGTAAATATATTTTTTTCTTATGATTTTTCTTTAATAACATTTTTTTTCCTCTGGCTTTCTTTATGATAGCAAGACCAGCCTCTCCTCTTCCTCCTCCT
>NW_012142301.1:1826499-1846605 GCF_000956105.1 Propithecus coquereli
TCTATATATTTTTTAGTTGTCCGATTAATTTCTTTCTACTTTTAGTAGAGACGGGGTCTCGCTCTTGCTCAGGCTGGTTTCGAACTCCTGACCTTGAGCGATCCACCCACCTCGGCCTCCCAGAGTGCTAGGATTACAGGTGTGAGCCACCGCGCCTGGCCAGTTTTAAACCTTTAAAATAAAAATGCTAGCAGGTGATCATCACCCCTCTCCATGCTTAAAATATTAATGATTCCTTTAGCTAATAATAATTTTTTTAAAACAAAAATTGATTTTTAAAACATAAACCAGTTTTTAAATATTTATGCAAAATATTAAAAACAATTTATCTTTCATAATTTTATATATAATTATGCATAAGAATATAAAGCAGGCTAAAAGTAAAATTTACGTTAAAATTTACTGCAGTTTTTCCTCATTGCAAATAATCACTTGCTTTAACTAGGATTTAACAAGTACCAGCAATCTGTCTTCTAATGTAGATAATTGCCTTTCTGCTTGGAAGCTGCACGGTATTTTTGGTGTTTATTCCACAGTTTGCACCAGTATTCCCAGAAGTCCCTGTTAGAATGCAGAGTCCTGGGCCTAACCCCAGATGACTAAATCAGAACCTTTGAAGGTGGTGCCCAGGAATTGCATTTTAACAGTTTCCCCATTGATTGTGGAGAACTTTAAAGTTAGAAACACACTGGCTAGTAGGTTGTAACTCAGGACCAGCGTTACAAAGATCTGGGTTGAGGCCCTGCTCTACTACTTAAGACTGCTAAATTTTAGGAAAAGTTTTAGATCTCTCTAAACTTTGACATTTGTCTCTGGAAAAGGGGATGATGAGAACAGTAGTGACCTCAAGGAAGTGTGAAAAGTGAGGGAATTATGGGTAAACTAAATAGTGCAGTGTTTTGTATATAGCAAGTGCTCAAGGACTACTTTTGGTAGCAGGGGCATTTGTAGTGATGCTTGTTGTAAAAGTGGTGTCCTCGTATTAGGCTTTAACATTATATTAGGCTTTAACATTTAGCTGGGAAAGAACCTCTGGACTGTGTTTTATCTTCAGCCCTTAACATTTTATATGACACTTGAGACAAGTGATGACGTAGCCCCATTTTTGCATATGTTCTTGAAAACACAACAGACATCTAAAAGTCTTCAGTAAAAATGTTTTGAAATATTGAGTAATTAGAATGCTATTCCGTGGTCATGTGGGTTTGATTATAGCTGCTTTTCTCTGTGTATTTTTTTCTTCTTAGGTGCTTGTGTCTTTTCGCTGCAGGCCTGTCTCATTCTTCTTTCAGTTGGTTCTCTAATTCCATTCTTCCCCTTGTCTTGCTTGTTTCACTGGTCATGATATAGAATTGTATTGTAGTGCCTGGGTTCAATGTTTATTTGTTATAACCAGCACAACATTTAATATCTCTTTAAGAAAACTTCCTGCAAACAATAATGAAAAGACTGTATATGCCTTTTAATGAATATTTTTATTAGCATACTGACTCTCCAATAAAGGAAAAAAAAAGTTCCCATCGCCTGTTTTTTTGGCTTCTATGTTGCTGGCTCAGAGTATTTTATTGTTTGATGGAGTAGATAAAATTCTCCTGATGTTTCCTACTCACTCTAAATTTGGAATACACCTACAGTATTCTTTTAGGCTTTATTGTTTCCTAAAGCCTCTATTTAAATATAGTCCTAAAGCTTAAACGGAACACCGGTATTGTGGCTAAGAATAATACGTGTAATGGAGCAGTAGATTAGACTTCATTACCGTCTTCATAACCATGCAAAAGCCAGCGTTCCCACAAAGCACTCCGTGAGTTCTAAATTTGCCACTACCGTAGTAAATGTACGGTGGTGACTTCTGGTGATCTTTAAGTGGAGTGGTGGGAAGAACTTGACCTTTAAAATTTAACAGGGCCTTCCTAAAACCCTGATATTTGGAGCAGGGACAGCCATAAGGACAATAGTCTAGAGGAAATCTATTCATTGCCTGGACAGAACAGAATGATCTGCATGGTTCCATCCCATCTGTAGCAGAGTGAGGAACTTTTAATGTTTAATATTGAGACTTCTATGAAGTTGAGAAAGTTTGTAGCCCTTTTACAGGGAATGGTTAATTCGATGTCATCATTTCATTTTCCTTTTATTGTTTATCAGAAATATCTTTATAGTTATTATCCTACATGTTGGATAAAGAGACATGCAATATCAAAGTCACCAAGAGAATTGAATCTAAATTATTTTTAATAGTGCACCTCACATGCTTGTTCTGTAACATTAAAATAGGTGATTTTGCCATTTTAATTATTCTGTTACACTTATGATCCCGTACTATGTTCTTGCTCTTCCCCAGTGTAAAATCCCCATCTGCCACTCCCAGTCTCACTGTATTCTCTCTTCTAACGATACTAATTTTCAGAATCTCTTATCTAGTTCATATGCCACCTGCTCCAAGAACCCATCCTGCTTTCCACTGTCAAAATCAATGAATTCCTTTTTTTTTTGCATTTCAGTTTCTGTAGTCTAAGAGATATTTTTCCTAGACTTCTATTTCACAGTTCTTTCATTAGTTTTAAATGTTGGGTATTATACATTCAGTTGAACCTATAAAATTACCCTTATTTAACTACCCTTATTTAACTATTTTTGAGCTATAAAACACATTAAGTTTGTATTGTTGAATCTAATACTTATTTCAACATTAACTGTATAAAAATTTGAAAATAAGCTGTGGTCTAAATAACTTAAAACACGTCTTGGACTTGGATTTATGTATCTGTCCTAGAGTACATACAGAGTTTTGCACATGAGAATGTATTCAAGAAATGTTTGTTGACATGAAATAAGTTCAATTGAATTTGTCTCAATTGCCATTACTCTGATGATCTAGAAATGATGACTGTTCTGTGAGCCATGCTCTTACAACCAGGATATTTGAGTCCACAGTATACTTTGGTGTGCTTTGCCTGAACCGTTTCAATATTGTCAGATAACCAAAGTTAAACTTTTTGTCTCAAGGTCACTGTTCTTTATGTCTTAGCTTTATACTGCTAGCTTTGTTAAAACATTTTGTTTACTTTGCTTGTACTTCTGTTACTTTGCTATACTTAGTGCAAAAGTAGTAATTCTTTTATTTTCTACGTTTTCCTCTCATTTTTTTTTTTTTTTACTACTCTAACTCTTGCCTGCAGGTTTATTGATGTACAGCCCCCAGCCCTCCTGCCCCAGGAAAATGCTCCCTGGCTTCGTTTGTTTAATGGTAGAAAAAAAATCCTTTCCTCCTTTTGAAGTTATATTCTGTGCTTGCTAAAGATCCAGTTAAATCACACTGGATAAAAGTTGCACTGACAATCTTGGATGTTCCCTGCCCTTTTGCCAGAAATAGCAAACGAGATACTCATCTTGTCCAAAAATATGTACACGTTCATGTTCACTATAAACATCTTGTATTTGGTTAGTCTTAGAGGAGTAGGAGTCTAACTCAGCTCACAATGTGGGATCTGGGGAGTAGGGGAGGTGAGGCTGTCAGAGAATTGGAAGGAAAGGGTTTGAGGTGGAATAAGGTGTGGTGCTAAGCAAATGGAGAAAATTGTGCTTTTTGTTTATTTATAGTCTTCAGTTTAATATTGTGTAATCTCTTTCTCAGCTACTTGGGGTATAATTTCTGTAAGCTATGTGCTTTTTTTTTTTTTAACCTCACATACTTTTTCCTATCTGGAAGAAATGTAACATGAAAAAGGATATTTTGGAATTGGAGAGAAAGCTCAATCTTTGAATGTATTGAAATATTTTATAGCATCATATATAAAAATATTTTTGTTTATGTGAATTTCTTTTGCTCTTGAATCAATAATTTTGCAACATAATTTTTTTTTAATTAGGTGAAAATTCTTTGGCTTTTTTACATGGGCTCTTTTACAAGCTTTGGGCAACGTATAGACATTTTTAGACTGTGACCCATCATAGGAAATACACAATTGGTGAAAACCAAATAAAGTGTTAAACATGGCTGCCACTGTGTTTGAGTTACTTACAATTTGGAAACCAATGTAATTGGTAGATCTCTGCTGATTCTAGATCATCACCTGGGAATCTTTTTACAAATACCAGCTATCTTAGGCCAGTCTCCAGAGATTCTAAGTCAGTAGGTTTGGGATGGGAGTCAGGGAATCTTTTATTTATTATTTGATACATATCATATATTGCTTTTTTTTTTTGCCATACCTTAATCATTTTTAAACATACAGTGTTAAGTATATTCACAGTGTTTTGCAACAGACCTCCAGAACTTTTTCATCTTGCAAAACTGAAACTCTGTACAGATTAAACAACTCCCCAGCCCCTGTTAACCACCATTCTACTTTCTGTTTCTATGAATTTAACTACTATAGATAGTTCAAATGAGTAGAATCAGACAGTATTTGTCTTTTTGTGACTGGCTTATTTCACTTAGCATAATGTCTTCAAGTTTCATCCATGTTGTAGCATGTGACAGGATTTTCTTCCTTTTTAAGGCTGAATAACATTCCACAGTATGTATATACCACATTTTGTGTATCCATTCATCCTTTGTTGGACATTTAGGTTGCTTCCACCTCTTGGCTATTGTGAATAGTGCTGCCGTGAACATGGGTGGGCAAATATCTCCTCCAGACTCTGCTTTTAATTCTTTTGGATATATATCCAGAAGTGGGATTGCTGTGGATCATATGGTAGTTCTATTTTTAATTTTTTAAGGAAGCCCCATGCTGTTTTCCATAATGGTTGCACCATTATAATCCCACCAACAGTCCACAAAGGTTCCAATTTTTCACTTTCTTGCTAAAACTTGTTAGTTTCTGGTTTTCTTTTTTGATAGTAGCCATCCTAATAGGTGTGCAGTGTTTGGAAATCTTTTAAAACACCACTGGAGATCCTGATGGTAGGGTAGGTGTGTGAAACACTACCTTAGCAAAACTTTTTGTTCAGCAACTGCAACAGTGCTCGCTCCAGGAATTGATAAAGAGAATACAGATCTTTCTTTTTAGCCCATTGAAGGAAGACTCGGTGTCACTGCAAATGTAGAAATTTTCAAGGAAAGGTTACCGTATCAGGTTAGCTTGAATAACAAGTTGGGTTGAATTTAGGTTCTTGCCAGCTCAAGAGTTCGGTGATTCTATTTTGCATGCTGTTCTTTTTCTGTGGACATTTTAAAATTATTTTTAATTGTCATAAGATACACATAACACACACTTAAAAATGGTTACACGCTTAACCATTTTTCAGGGTACAGTTGAGTGCCGTTAAGTACGTTCACACAGTTGTGCAACCACCAGCACATCTTTGTCTGTAAGTTTTTTCACCTTTCAAAATTGGCCCTCTATACCCGTTTCACAGTAACTTCTCATTCCCCCATCCCGTGGTAGTCACCGTTCTGTTTTGTGACTCTATGAATTTGACTATTCTAGCTACCCTCTGTAAGTGAAATCATACAGTATTTGTCTTTTTGTGACTGGTTTATTTCAAATTAACAAAATGTTTGAAAATATCTTGTGCAACGTTTTAAAAATGTTTCTTTGATAAACATTTACTGAGTGCCTACTATGAAAATAGAATGCCATATATCAAGTCTAGGATGCACATTCCCTCCCTCTCTCCCCCGACACAGATTTTAGCATCTCTGAAGTCAGCTTAGCATTGTGTAATTGTTTAATTGGCACGGTTTTTGTTGCCTATCTGCATATAAAATAATAGTACATTTTACAATCTATGGGAACTTATTTTCAGTGAAGGTAGGGTAGGTGATTTCTGTGAGGGAAAATGATTATCTAGAAAACATTCGTTTAGGGATACCCTTACGATTCCCAGACTGTAAATGTTTTAATTTAACTCAGGAACAGAGAAGCTATTTGGTATCATTAATCAGTACATTGGAATCATTACTCTGAATGATTATGCTTCATTTATTTTGTGTCAGAATGTTTTCCACACAATAATAGAGAATAAGAGTGCATCATTAATTACAGTTGAGCAGCTCACACATATGTGGGTACATATATTTCCATATCATCACACAATTAGGGAAATTTAATATAACAAATAATCCTTACAAAAGAGTTGACGATTTAATTAATACTATTAAATTCACGACCATTTATAATTATGCCTTATAACAGTTTTAAGTAATGCTTAAAAAAGTTTTGAGAAACATTTCCACAAGCCTATGACTTCTGTTTCTAGATAGAAAGCATTTTTAATAATATGCTTTTTATCTTTGGGGATAACAGTTCTGTGCTTTGGAGAAAAGCGCAACTATTTTTTTCAAATGGGCTCAATTAATTTGCAGAGCTTCACTGTGATGGAATGTATGAAGGAGGGGACTAATTGTTATAAAAAGTTATAATTCTATGCATGGAATTTGGATTTGCTCCTTTACTATAAATATGGACCTTTCCTGATCAGAACCACTGTGTAAATCCGCTCTTGTAGGTTCCAGAACTCCCAGTAACAGTGCTCCTTTTCCTTCATCCTGGCTGGGACTCTTGTCAAAAAACCACAAAACAAACAAACAAACAAATCCCACATGCAGTCATTGCAATATTATAAAAACACACTGTATCTTCCCTTGGTCTGAAAGGCAGATGAAGGAAGCCAGGACACTAGTGTGTTTCCATCAGCTGCGTTTCTTTTCAAGAGTGGAATAGAAGACTTAATTTAGAGTTTAATCACTTCTTAAAAGCAAACACATCTCTCTCATAGATGAGAAAATACAAGAAAACTTACTGATTCTATAAGGAAAAGTGGGTGGAGAACAAAACTTTGGAGATTCTGGGGGAAAGTAAAAATCTCTGAGAACTTGTTCTTTCTCTTTTTGTAACAAAGCCAAAATAATTTCAACACTATTTTTGAAGCCACCAAACAATTTTCAAATGATGTCTTAAACATTGCTTCAGCTTAGTCTCACAGAGAGTTTGCAATTTATAATTTTTATAGCCATTTTGAGTAATTTGTCCAAGGATACTTACTTCATAAATGATGGGGTCAGAACTAGGCTTTGGGACTTCTGGCTCTTAGGCCTGTTTCATCTCCAACATGTCACACCTAGTGATACTCTAACTTAGTTGCATTTCATCCCCTGTCCCCCAGTTATGATACTGCTAACTACAATATTTTAATGTTAATTTTTACAGTTTCAAATTTTTGCTATAGGTTGTGATTTTTAAATGCTGTTTAAGCCAAAAATTTTTGGTATAGAATGCACCCCTGATTTTCAAAGAACATGAAAAAGAAAATGAAATTTGACAATAAAAATGATTTTAATATTTCATGGTATACTCATAGTCCATGTGCTGTGGTTTGAATGTGTTTTCTCCAAAACTCAGTTGTTGAAACTTGATGGCCAATGTGAATGGTGTTAAGAGGTGGGGCTGTTAAGAGGTGATTAGGCCAGGAGGACTCCTCCCCTTGTGAATGGGATTAAGGTCCTTGTAAAAGAGGCTTCATGTAGCTTTCAGCTCCCTAGCCCTCCACCTTGCACCGTGTGAGGACACGGTGTTCCTCCCCTCTGAGGGATGAACATCAAGGTGCCATCCTGGATGCAGAGAGCAGCAGTCATCAGACTGCAGTACCTGCTGGCCCCTTAATCTTGGGCTTCTCAGCCTCCAGAACTCTGAGGGATACATTTCTGTACTTTATAAATCATCCAGTTTCAGTTATTTTGTTATAGCAGCACAAATGTGCAATTTGGTGAACACTCATATTTTAAATCGTTAGGAAAGCACATCTACCTTTTGCAAATTTCTCTTTAAAAAAATATAGCAGCTTTAGTGAGATATAATTCACGTATACAATTAACCTAGAGTGTACAATTCTTAGTCACAGAATTGTACAGCCATCACCACAATTAATTTTAGAACATAAAGAAAACCTACTTTTAAAAGTAGTGGTATTCGGGGACATCCGGCTTGTTTTCAGTTTTAGGCTGTTAAGACTAGAGCTGCTTTTAAGAAAGTGTTGGTAATTATAACAAAATCTTCGAATTAATGTCAGAATCATGTTTGAGAACCTTTAGTTATTTCTCAGTCATTTAGAGATGAGTCTGCTAGTGTGCCGGGCTGGGAAACTTTATATATAAAAAGCTTGTGTGTGTGGCTTTTTTGTTGTTATCAGTGTCTTACTATTTTTCTACTTCTGTTTCTGTAAGTATTTGGTCAGGAATGCAAAATGCACTATGTTTAGGCAAATGAGTTTCATATATTGTAGCAGGAGCTATAAGCATGCACGTGCTTATTAAGTGTAAGTTACGTTTCTGTTTTAGCTTCAAGTTCACAATGGAACATGGGCAGAAAACTTTATATAGCTTAATTTATTGAGCAGTGGTTCTCAATATTTCAGATTAGAATCACATTAGTATTTAAGAATGCTGGTACCTTTACCTACTCCCCTGAGATGATAATTTAGTGTGACATGGGGCCCAGGTGCCAATAGCTAGCAAATTTAAGTTTCCAGTGTGATTCTAACATGTGGTTGGTAGGATGGAGAACCCTCGTTTTAGATTCTTGCTGCCAAAATTTAAGTACTAGAAACCTGCAGCTTTCATTTTTTAAAGCTAGTTTATCTTTTGTCTATCTGTCTG
The DNA here is from genome assembly GCF_000956105.1 of Propithecus coquereli. Lineage (NCBI taxonomy): Eukaryota > Metazoa > Chordata > Mammalia > Primates > Indriidae > Propithecus > Propithecus coquereli. The sequence goes on from NW_012142301.1 coordinate 1,835,105, forward strand.
ATCCTTCAAGAAAAAGGACTGATTAAACCAAAGCTAGGTTAGGAAATGGGGGAAAGGAACCCTGATTTGAAGCTCGTTAGCCATAGTGTTCATCTTTGCATCCTTCGTACTTAGCAAATGCCTGTCCTATAGAAGTTCCTTCTTCCCTTCCTTCTTGTCCTTTTCTACCTTTCCTTCCTTTGACATTTCTTAAGTGCCTACTGTCTGTTCTAGCACTATTTTATACCCTGAGGATATAAATATAATTTGGAGTCCTTCTTACATTTGAGTTGGCAAAAGATGCATAATAAATATTTGTTGAATTGAATAGAATCACAGCTGAGCTCTCTTGGCGTCCTGCTGTGCTGTATGCCTTAAATCCTTTGAAGAAATTATGCCTTTTTGATATCCAGGAACATTCCAAGCATTGTCTGTCACTTCCTCATTTGTCTGTCTCTTTCCCCTTTATATTCAGGGACATGCCAACTTTAGCCAGGCTTAAGCCCTCAGAACAAAGTTGGTTGAGGTGAGTAACTTCATTCTTCCTTCTCCATGAGTCAAAAACCCACCTGGGATCTACCAACTACTGAGTTTTGGGTAAGATCAGAGTCAAGTTTAGGTGATAGAGAAAAGGGACACTCTGATGGGTTTTAATTCAGAGAAGGCTTTCCCAGGAGAACTTCCAGAATCTGCCCTGCAGGTCTTACAACTGAGCCTTCTCTGTGGCCCCATGGCAAATTTCCTTCTCTGAGAGCAGTGAAGAGGAGGCAGGTTGTGACCCTGTACCAGTTCATCAGTTCTCACTGGGTTTGGTCATCTCTCCTGTGCTTCTCTGTAGTTGCTTGGGTATTGTAGAATTGACTTACCAAAAAAAGAGTGCTTTGAGGTAGCAAAATGTGCATGTCATCTGCACACACATATTTAAGAGTGAGAAAACAGTGGTAAAAGAGGCAGCATTTTGTTTTGCTTTTTAATCAGTGATTCTTTTACTTGGTTATTTCTAGCTTTTCCAGCCTCTCAGCATACAGAAAATATCTTCTGAATAAGAGTGAACAGGTATGTATTGCTGGGTTGTGTATATTGCTTCAGTGCTTCTACTGAAAATATAAAACGGAGGGAAGAAAGAAAGATTGCAAGGTTTATAATTAATAACAAAGCATTCCTTCTTTTTCAGTCTTTGATGCCACTTTGGCATTATTAAATTTATATATCCGATAATGCTATTAACTAGAGACATAGCATGCCCTGTGTTCTTAGAAAAATATTTTCAGAAGTAAATTCTGCTTTTACTTTGTGAATGAAATAATTGGAGCTTAGTCATTGAGGTTGTTCCCTCACACTGCATTCCCCCTCAATCCTCATACTTCTTATTTGGGCTGTTTGCTTATTCCGTTTTGCAAATAACTTATTCTGCAGACATGTGCGTATTAGTGTGTGCCTCTTAAAAGATTTTATTTGTAACCCTTTAAATATACCAAAGGAGCTTCTGTGTGGCCACCATTGAAACAAAGCTTCCTAATTTCAGTGGCATTAAGTCAGCAGCTGGTGCAGCTGAATTCAAAGAAACAAGCATAGTTATTGACTGTTTTCTCTAAAAACAGCCTGAACAAAGCATTTCCTGAAGCAACATTGAGCAGGATTTAGAACTTCCTATGCCTCAAAAAAGTCTTAGAGGGATTTATGGAAGTACAAAGGTCAACATTACTGCATGTGATTCCCTCTCCCGTACCCCCAATCCATGTCAATTAACTGTTTAAAAAAATGGTGTGTTTTAAAATCACATGATCAGACTACCTAAGTGCAAAAAAAAAAAAAAAAACAAAAAAACTTCACCAAACCAAGAAATAGTTGAGTAGATGGTCATATTAGCTACTTCTAGATAATCTTCAGCAATGTTGGAGGCATGTGATAACACAAATGCTGGTTAATTTAACAAGAAAGTTTCAAAAATTGTAGCTTTCATTGTGATTGTGTGCTATTTTTAACATTGTTTCTTTTAGATAAGAGGAGTAATCTTTTATATAAATTTGTATTTCTTAAAGATCTTGGGACTAGGAGTTGACAAGAATTCATTCATGTATTTTTTATAATCATATTTTCATTAATTCTTCTTTTTAATGAGCATGTGTCATGTAGCAGACACTCCTAAGTGCTAATAGGTACAAAAGAAAAATATGGTTATATAAAAACAGTTAAAAGGTGGAATATAATTTGGGGAGAAAACAAGTGACATAGATCTGCTTTTATCTATTTTATTTCCAGGTAAATTTGTATTTCTAATTAAATTTTCTTTTGTAGGGAGAACGTGGGTGTCCGTAAAGAGGTTTGAACACTACCCCTGCATTCTGTGTTCTGTGATCTAAGATTCTATGGTAGATTGTCCAGTTGCTTTAGAGGGCAAGGAAAATTTAGGAGATGCTCTTTATTAGATTACAGTGTGTCTTACACTCTTCTGTTAATACATGGAGAATTGTTCATTCTTTCCCATTGGTGTAGATTTAAATACTAAAAAATTCACCTACGTGGTCAGACCTGAGCCAGTCATGGAGTGTTGTCTCTTGTAGCTCTATGAAAAAATTGCCCCTTTATCATAGTTCACTCATATCTTAGTTTCTTTAAACTACTACTTGTTTCTTTTGAGTCCATTTTGGTTTGATATCCATTCATTTTTTTTAAGCTTTATGAAGTTAAACAAATTTTAGTGTCACAGATTAATGAATTATTTTATGTAAGTTTACTACTTGCCATATGAAATAGTGATTGATTTCTTTGTTTTACTTATATTTCTTTCTGATTTTAATGAGATACTTCTGGGTAAACTGCTGCCAGGATGAGATGTACAGGTTGTGTTGTAAAGTCCCTGGGAACTAGGATTTCATAGATTATTTGGCCTGTGTTTCTAGACTAAAACACCATGTTTTTATATAGTACTTTCATGATCAGTAAATTGTAGGTAGTTGTCATCTTTAACATGCATTATTTAGTAAGGTGTGGTAGTTAACATCATGAACAGCATTACAGCTCTTTTAAAGGTAATATTGTATGTTTTATTTTCAGTTCTATTTGGTAATGTTGATATTCTGTTAATATTTGTGTGTTAAGAGTATTAGAGATCTTCTCTGAATTGTTCAGTGATTATTGGGCCCATTTTCTAAGTTTATTAATAACTTGCCATCCATGATTCTGTCAACTTCAATATGTTTTTCTCACGAAATATCTTTCTCTTATCTGTAATGGAAATATTATAGACCCATTCCCAGACTCTTAGAGGGTCCCCTGCATTGCTCTTCTAGGTAGTTTTAAAACTTTATTGCCCTTCTCATTTTTTCTGCCTGAACAATGTCATTCTTACTCTCCCAAATTAATCTGTGTCCCTGAGGCAATAGATCTCTATAAGTCAAGAACTTGGTCACCTCCTTCCTTGACCAGTGTATGGGCCTATCACTGCCTAGTTCTAGCTCCCACTTCTTCCTTGTCACTCCAAGGAAGGTCTTTTGGGCCGGGGTCGTTGTTGACATTTGTCCTCTTGGTCTGGTTCTTTCCTGGCTTTTATGAGGGTTGTGCCCTCACTGTGTTTTCTCATACTAGTTTTCCTCTCCATTGACTTCTTCCTCTGCTTACGAAAGTCTCCAAAGTTGTATCTTAACAAAACCAAAAAACCCAACTTCTTTCTTTGTGTCATTCTCTAGAAGAGACGCTCAGTGTCTTTTGTCATTCATTTGAAGGAGAGCTACTTAAAAGAGCTTGTTCCCACTTCTTCATCCTTCCCTTCACGCTCCAGCTCTAGGCACTCGAGTGTATGCACCTGCTACAAGGCTCAGACTGTGCTAGTGGTCACTTAACTGATAAGCACAGTAGTTTCATGAATTATCTTGTTTGACCCTGCTTTTGCATTTGACATGGTTGATGACTTCTTTAATTTCTTTCTCTTGGCTCCCATGCGATTCCCATGCTACGTCTGCTTCCTTTCTATCACTGCTTAGTCTCCTCGATGGATCTCTCCTTTTTGCCTCTGAAGTTGGTATTTGGAAGAGTTTAATCTTTCTTCCTCCTTTCTCTATTTGCCCTCCTTGGCGTGCCCATTTCTTTCTGCAGCTTCAAACTCCATTTGATAATGAATCCTTACATAGACATCTTCACTTCTCTTGAGCACTAGATGTAGATAGCCAACTTCCTATTATCTCCTTCTGGATATATTATAAAGCATTTCAAACTCATCGTTTTCACAGCGATGTTCTCTATCTATTCCCTTAAACTGACCTCATTTCCTCTTTTTATTAATGAATCTTTGACCACCAGATGTTAAATCTGTAAACCTGGGAATGATCCTTGAGTCACTGCTGTCCATCACTCTTTTTATCTCTTATCAATCACCAAGTCATACTCATTTTTTAAAAATATTTTTTTATTAAACCGTTTTTGTGATTTCAAAATTAGACTCTTCCTATATTGCCCCCATTCACTTTCTAAACTGTTGGGAAAGATAATTATGCTAAAATACAAGTATGATTGTGTCATTCTTTTGTTTAAAATATAATTATTCCCCGTCATTTATGATCTAAAACTCAAATAGCTTTGTCCTCATGATCTGGCTCCCACCTTGCGTTTCCGACATCTCCGCTATTTGGGAATTCTCAGTATCCCGGACCTACGGTGCTTAGTGCTGCCCTGCCTTTGCAGGTTGCTTGGTGAGAATGTGCCTTCCCATTTCTTTTGTCACTTGACTCATTCTTCATGCTTCCACCACCGCCATCAACTCACCCTCCTCTCTCCGGACTAAGTTACTTCGTTTCTGTGCTTAACAGACTGTATTTACTTACAATGCGTAGTATGATGTATAGCAGTGATTTGTTAGCATGTTCATCTTTCCATTACATTTGACCTTTTGGAAGCCTAAAACTTTATTCTTCTTTATCTTCACAGCCCCTCTCATAGTGCCTGGCTCACAGTGGATCTCCCAATAAATACAGTGGAGCCTTCTTGCAGCAGAAATAAAATCAGTAGTTGGTCAGTTAGTCAAAAAGCTAAAGTAGAGGAGCATGAACATGATATATACATATCTTAAATATTTCATTTAAACATAAAACTAAGACTTTTTTCGAGTATGGATCCACAGATACAGTTCGATGTTATCCTTCCTATCAAAATCACAACCATAAAGGATTGTCTGTTATTTCCAGTTGTTCTTTAACATGAAGTAAAAACTTTTGAAGATTTCTGATTTATTTTTCCTATTATCGTGCAATTATAATACCCATACCTTATTCAATGGCAATTTTTAAAAATTGTTATTTTATAGTGGACTTATCTTTGAAATTTTTCAAAGCTTTCAACTTATTTTTCATAGAAACAGATACTGTGCTGCTTTTTATATTCCTGTTTCACTTCTTTAATATATTATTAAATCACCTTATTATAATAAAGTATTACTGCACACACAAGTTTAGGATACAAAGCTCTTCATTAAAAATATGGCTTAGCCGATGGGAGCAGAGGTACTCAGTCTGCTTAGAGTGGAGCCAGCTGGTTGGGAACCTTCCAGGTGCATCAGTCAGTGTGATTTACAGAGGGAATGGAGATCATTGGTTAACCTGGACAGCCGGTTAAGTGGAAGTTGGTTAAAAGGATTCTACCATATTTGTCAGATTGATGCTGAAAGGATGTGTATCTCTGTTGCTTGGCATTTTGGTAACTAGAAGAAGCGTAATACAAACTTGCCTACTTTGCTTTGTACTCTTTGCTCCACATCATTTATAAAAATGTTAAATAAGACCACTTTGAGCACCTGTCTCCTGTGAGTCTACATGCTTATACATCTGTTTCTCTGTCATTTATCTACTGCTTTAACCATGGCAAAATGTAATTTTTAAAAGTGGTTTTTGGTTTGTTACAGTTTGTTGATTGCTATCAAGTAAAGTAAGTGCTCAGCCATATTACATCATTAATTCCTGGTTGTTTTGTCCTTACTATGTTGTTTCTTCGATAATCAAAATGCCTTCATTTTGAAAATTCTGTGGTTAGGCCCCCTGTTAGCAACTGCATCCTTTTGTACAGTGCTGGTTGTAATTCAAATTGTATAATTTACAAATTCAACCTTCAGTCTTTAACTCTATGATAATGTCAATCAGGTCTTTCCTATGGTTATATCTGGTTTAATAACTAGCTTTAGACTCTCCTTTAAGTTAATTACTGTTTGATTTAGTTCCTCCAACCTATCTGTTTCAAAAGATAAGCGGTATTTGCAATATTCTTAATCAAAACTAAGGAAATCGTTATTCAACTATATATATGCACTCTTTTTCATCTTACATACATGCTTTGCAGAAATCCCTACTTCATTTTCAGAGGTTTTATCTTGTTAAGCAACATTTTTTATTGTCTTTGGAATACTTTGCAAGGTTACTTAAATTCTTTCTTGGCAGGCCTGATTATTAGTTTGTACTTGACCTGCTAAACTTTGAGGATTTCCTTGTATTCCTTGATAGGAGGGCTCCCATTTTCCAATGTTTGAAAAGCAGTTAGCTATTTATGTCCCTGCCTATCTTGCCTCCTAAACCCCTACCCAGGGCCTGATCTTTTTTCTCCTTAGTAGACATTTGTCTTGGGCTATGGATAAGTCTTTAAAATGGTCTTAAAAGTACCCATGGTTTATTTGCTTAAAGCTGCACATTTCCTTTTTGGGAATGATGCCCCATTTTTAAGAGTTGGCTATGAATTTATAGCCATCTTCCAAGGCGGGAGTGATGGTGCTATCCAGTTTGGAAGGACAGTCTTACTGTGGGCAGCTATCTTTGCTTTTTAAACATTAAACAAAACCCAGAAGTGTATACTCACATATTGCATACTATTATTCTCGGTGGTTTTTTTTTCATATCTTAATTGAAACTATGAGAATATTATCTAAAAGGATCATAAAAGCAGTACCTCATAGTTTGACTGTACAGGCTCTTTCAATATAATGCAAATATGAGTTGGTAATGGCTATATTTAATAAATACAGGGAATTATTTATGGATATGGTCCTTTATGGTTCTAAAATTTGATGGTTAGTGCAATCACCATCACAAACTACTTGGTCTGTTCCATCACTGAGTGAATTATTATATCTGTAATGGCATTTGTAATTGACCTTTCAGCATTCAAAATCTCCATTCTGTCTTTGTTTCTTGCAGTACAGGGACATGATAACTCTTAATTTCATGGCCATTTCTCTCAACTATGCCCAAAATGTCCCTGGTTATTATAATTAAGGGAATCTAACACTTTCTTGGATGTACCATCAAACCGGATTTTCTAAATCATTGGATTAACCTAAACAAAAAATTGCAGCAGTCCATATATCGTCTTGCTAAGGGTACGTGGCTCTATGGTACTTACCTAAAAACTGAGTGAATGAAATCCTTGACGGAGAGGAAGGTGGCACCTTCATCTCTGTAGGCCGTACATATGTAGTCCTTGCCACATGCAAGGTACTCAGCAAATGTTTGTGAAATAAACAAATCATTGTATAGTAAAACACATTTTAAAAATTCACTGTCGTATGTGTGCCTGTATGTTCTCTAAAATTCCTCTCTGATGTTGTGGTTGAAACTGGTGGAGAGAGGTGGTTTCCCACCATCACGGTTGCAAGATGGCGGTGCTGTTTGTAACTGACACAGGAACTGAGGGGTGCTGGAAATAGAGTGTTAGTGATTTTTCTCCCATTTGGGGACAGTGATCTTAAGCCAGTGAACCAAATTATTTCATTAGCTCGCGTCCATAGAATCATATGGAAGCTTTTTCTCTGGGCATATATCTTGTGTCCATAGGGCACTGAAGCAGTTAATCTAAATGCTCTCTTTAGAATCAAAGTGCAGCCTGGACAGAGCAATGAGTTATGATACCGGAACATCAGAAGGTTCTACTTTGTGTTGTCATAGAATATTTTTTGGCTAGTGTGTAGTAATTACAAAAGGAAGTTAAAAAAAACTCTAAGGGAAAATTATAAATACTAAAAAAATTTGGTAGTCTAATCTGGAACATCCTGTTCATTGTATGAATGTCTTACACTTTTTTTTAAATTTCAAAATCTGCTTGAGCATTAATAACTAAAGCTTGTGATGACAAAAAACAGAATGCTTTAAAGGCTCTCTGTCATCTTATACTGATTAGGTGTAGTAGTAATTAATTTTTGCTTTATCTTATATCGACCTCCTTTCTTGTGGAAAAACAGTAAACATGAGAAATAAGACTTTAAAAATGATCTGTTATCACTAATATTCTTGAGGAAGATCTTTGACCCTAACATGAATGAAATACAAGTATGTTATGTAAGGTTAGTTTACCTAGCAGTTTTGATGTCCTTGATGGTTAGCATAAGAAATAATAATACAATCTGAATGCTATATTGGTTTTGGATTTAGATTAGGTCTTTTAGTTCAAGCCTACTTAAGGCATTTTGAAATTTTTGCATTAAGTGTGTGCTGAATTGAACCTCAGAAAGGAGACTTCTTCCAGGGTCAAACTGAAACTAAGTATTCGTATTAGGGGGTGGTGGGGAGAAGAAAAAAAAAAGTCTTCCACTCAGGAGCAGACTGCACTAGAGTTCTGCCAACTGGCCTGTTTGTGAGAACTAGTGAAGTCATCAAGCCTGAGCTATTTTAATACCCTGACACAGTGCACCGAGGCAGCTGGAGGTGCCGCACAGAGGAAGCTCGGAGAGAGAGGTTTTTCAGAAGCAGAACATTTCCCCGCTGATTGGCAGCATCACCATTTTGCACCAGTCAGGGCTCTGACATCTCCAGGAAGCATGAGGGCTTGTGCAGTGGCCCACACAGAAGGAGGGTGAAGAGGATCTCTAGCCTTTCAGGTTATCTCAAGTGGGGTGTTGTCGTTAAGAGACCAGCACCATCCAACAGAACAGGTTGCCATGGAATACAAAAATGGTGATGGTAGAAAGCTGGAGATGAAACCTTTTGTTTATAGAGCACGAGGGATTTTTTTAACTAAAAAAGGTAAAAAGTGCAAAGGATGCCTTTTGCCAACACAATTCTGTAAAATTATGAGCAAAAGGAAGTGGGATAATATATATATATATTAGCACGTTCAAAACAAATCGAATACCATGCTGGGCAGTAAACTACTTCAGAAAAACCCCGAAGTGGGAGAAAATACTGGTAAATTCATTTTTGAAGCCCTTAAAATCTATCACTTGTTTAAATTTTAATTTTCTGACTATAAACTCTGCCTTGTGGGCTCAATCACTAAGGATCCTTAAGAATAGCATAAATGAATATTTGATTGATTATAGAATCATACAGGATGCTGTTTTAACCACTTCCGAAACGATCTAAAAGTGTATACAGAACTTCATCCCCTTAGAGACTCAGAAAAAGTCCAGATACAGCCACCAAATTGAGATAAATTTAGAGATAATGAGATACTCAGTTTTGAATGTGAGAAATTAACTCTTTTTCAGCTTCACTGATGAGAAAAGCAAGATTTTAAAAGAGGTACTCCCTGATAAGTAGTTTCCTACAATATGGAATGAAGCAAAGCAGACACTCTTTAGCATGAGTGCACTCAGGGGTCAGGACTGTGAAAGCTGCCAAGATTCAACCCTAATTTAGCAATGAGAAGTCAAAGACAGGAAGCTGCCTTGTTTATTAGAAATAGGGTAACCACAGTCTCAGACAACTGAGGAAAATTCGATTGGCACTTCTATTCTGAATAGCAAGCCCTAGTGCCCCCCAAAAAATAAAAAATAAAAATGTAAAACTTATAGATTCTTAAGTTCTTAAAATTTATAGTTAAAAAGTACAACCTTTATGTTTCTCATTCAGTAACAGTTAAAAGTTTCACAAAGCTATCATATAAAGTCAAGGTATGAAAGGATACATGGTCTTGATTTCTATAACACTTTAGGAATTCAAAGTAACATAACCTTTATTTTAGGAGGGTGCTTCTTAAACTACTCCAAAAGACCTTTGTTCAGATTTCCACCATATCGCAGTAGGAAAAAAAACAGACTAGCCTTGGGATTACTGGGAAGGTATGGCAGGCATTGCAGAGTAATTTTTTATTTTTTGCTAGAATTTGGGGCATCATTTGGAGTATTTCTAATTACAGGTGAAGAAACTGAGACCCCAAACTATCTTTCTTACCTGAAGTTTGACAGTCTAGGAGGTATCATGGAAATTAATGGATGAATCTAATTGAGAGTTACTGTATGTTCAGTAACTGGTTTGCCGCTTTGGTGGGAAATTAGGAAAACTATAATATGCTGATACTAAAGCATTCCTGGACCTAATTTTTTCCTTTGTCTAATACTTAGAAGGTACTTAAGGATCATGAAATTTGGTGTAGTGTTTAAAAACCAGGCTCCAGAACCCACCTGTATGTGTCTGAAACCCAGCTCCTACCTTATTACTGTGTGACCCAGGGCAAGTTATTTAACATATTAGGGCCTCAGTTTCCTCATTTGTAAGATGAACTTAGTAACAGAACTTAAATAAAAGGATTGTTGTGATGTTTTGAAAGAGTAGATCTGAAATGCCTAGTGCGATACCTGGTACATGAAGGGAACAAAGTAAATGTGAACCATTGCTATGATGAATGTTATTTTACTATACAGTGCCCTGATTCGAAAGATGCATTTTCGTTTGTGTGGAAAACATTGGACCACACAAGAGAACCCAGGGACCAAGGTCTAGATTTAGCTCATGCAATGGTACTACTCCCCTCTGCCCCACCTCCGTGTTCTAGAAAATAATTTCCCTTCTGGTAGGCTGCAGTAAATGCTTTCTCTGGAGTAAAGTTCAAGAAGTTAAAACCTGTCACTAGAAGTCAGTGACCATTTCAGAGAGTAGAAAATAGGAACGACCATCCCATGTTTCACAGTAGCAGGTGTCATTCATGGTCACCTTATATTTTAAAAATCTCTCTTCTTCTTACAGTCCGCTGTGCATGAGTATGTATTTTTATAGATATTACTTTTGCATATATTCAAATGCTGATAAAATTGAGTTACATTTCTTTACGTCCATTTTACAGACGAGGAAACTAAGGTTCTGAAAAACTTATCAGAGATCACATAACTAAAAAGTGGTTGAATTAGCTCTGTTTCAGTTTTACTTCTGTCTCTTGTGAATCTCCATATCTCTGTCTTCATCTGCTTCTCTTCACTGTACTTTCTTGGCCTCTTTCCTCCTTTCAGCTTGCTCTTCTCCCTTTGAGTGTTACCATTCCCCTATTTTCTTTTCTCACCCTCATTTCCCTTGTGTATAGCAAAAATAACTTTTAAGAAATTGCTGTCTGTAATAATATTCAAATTTTTATACTCAATTTTCAAAGCTGAAAATAATACATTTCCTTAAAATTATTCAATTAATTTCATCATTGGCAATTTCTGGTAAGTGAATCAACTCACCTCTTCTGTGTGTCAGTGGATAGGGATATGAAAAGCAACTTGTTACTCCAGTTTAGGAATTGGCGGTGACCCAGTGATGTCGTCAAGGTGATCTTTTTTATTTGTAGACATTTCA